>NC_142462.1:113625175-113929740 GCF_049115385.1 Moschus berezovskii | reverse complement strand
TCTCCAAAACAAGCAGGAGAATCCACTGGGATGCAGGAGAAAACATTACTTTTAAACAAAATTAAGAATTATTGATATCCACTCGGAGAAGGCAATGGCAAGCCACTCCAGTACTCTTGCCTGGAAAATCCCATGGGTGGAGGAGCCTTGTAGGCTGCAGTCCATGGGGTCGCTAAGAGTCAGACACGACTGAGCAACTTCACTTTCACTTTTCACTTTCATGCATTGGAGAAGGAAATGGCAACCCACTCCAGTGTTCTTGCCTAGAGAATCCCATGGACGGAGGAGCCTGGTGGGCTGCCGTCTATGGGGTCGCACAGAGTCAGACACGACTGAAGTGACTTAGCAGCAGCAGCTACAAACAAAAGATTATTGAATTTATTGATATCCACTCTACAAACTGACCCTGGGATGCTCTAAGTCCATACGGGCCAGCCACATGTCAGAACAGCTTTGAGAGAATGGCCCATGGGCTGGCCCAGTATAGAGGGCCAGGCAATGGCCGCCCCGTTTTCCTTCACTGCTGGAGTGTCGCTGGTCACTACTGCAAATTTCAAGTCCTGGTTAACAGGATGTGAAAGTGTTAGCCACTCAGTCGTGTCCAACTTTCTGCGACACCATGGACTATAGCCCCCCGAGGCTCCTCTGTCCATGGGGTTTCTCAGGTAAGAATACTGGAGTGGGCTGTCATGCCCTTCTTCAGGGAGTCTTCCTGATCCAGAGATCGAACCAGGGTCTTTAGTATTGCAGGGAGATTCTTTAGTGTCAGAGCCACCAGGGAAGCCCTAACAGGAATGTACTGATTATATGATCTATTTGTTAATATTAACCAAAATTAGCCCTGTAGAATGCTTAGAAAAACCAGTATCTAAATGCTAATATGTGAGCATAGGGAAACTTTAAGAAAAATAGTGGAGCTGACTCTGTTCCTGTCTCTAGTATGTCACATTAACCATTGAGCATTGTTTTTTTTTTTTCCCTTTTACCTTATAATAAAATTTAGCAAGAGATTGGCAAAAAAGATTTTAAATTATCAAAAGGATAATTTGAGATACAGTGAAACGTACCCTAAGTGTAAGCTGTATCTTCAGAGATTTGCTGGTGATGGTAGAACCTGTATAAACCTTATAAGTAAATTATATGTGCATGTATATATAAATATATGCAACCCTTTACCAACAGGGCACATAATCAAAACATTTGAGGGTGAAAAAACAAAACAACACAAAATACTTGGAGGTATTCCCTGGTGGTTTAGTGGTTAGGACTCTGCTGAGGGCATGGGTTCAATCCCTGGTCAGAAAACTAAGATCTCGCAAGGTATGTGCCACGCCACGCCCAAATTTGGAAACCATGGGTCTACAGGATTCTGTGACATTTTCTAACCTAACTCTCAGAGTCTGGAAAGGACCAGAAAGACCAACCTGATCCAGGAGTACAGAGGTTAAGAAGAGAAGAGAAAAAACCAGAAAACAAAATAACTAAGTTTATTAGTCCTCCTCCAGAGAATGTTTTCCCTGAAACAGTTTATCTGACACCAGGCCCCGCTTCCATGAATGAGCTGTCAGGACCTTTCCTCCTTTTACTTCCCCAGGAAACCCAGACCTTTGGAAATGGATGCTTGAAACCAAACCAGGGTGAAACCCAGTGGCAGGCCCTCCACAATCCCAGTTCTAGAATGTCCAAGCTGCCATAGGAGAGGCTGTTGGGAGCGGCCTCTTGTTCCGAGATGAAGCCCCACTACTGCCGTCAGCGGGAGGTCACTAGTCCTTTTAGGAGGAAGGGCTTTGCTGCCTCCAGGATGTCCAGTTTAGGGTCCAGTGAGCGGCCAAGCCCCTCCAACACCATGATGGCAAACACGATTGAGGCAAAGTTGCTCTCAAGCTTTACCTGAAACAGAGAAACAGGGGTTCTTTCCAAAGCCCACAGATAGACGGAGAGTATCCTGAGTTAACAGGTCAACATCCACTCCTGACATCGTGTGTCTGCCCACATGATTTTTATCATCTATGTAACATTCTTACAGATAAAGGACAGATATGGTATGGACCTAACAGAAGCAGAAGATATTAAGAAGTGGCAAGAATACACTTCATGACCCAGAAATGTATTTTTCTAAGAATACACTGTATGACCCAGATCTTCATGACCCAGAAAACCACAATGGTGTGATCACTCACCTAGAGCCAGACATCCTGGAATGTGAAGTCAAGTGGACCTTAGGAAGCATCACTATGAACAAAGCTAGTGGAGGTGATGGAATTCCAGTTGAGCTATTTCAAATCCTAAAAGATGATGCTCTGAAAGTGCTGCACTCAATATGCCAGCAAATTTGGAAAACTCAGCAGTGGCCACAGGACTGGAAAAGGTCAGGTTTCATTCCAATCCCAAAGAAAGGCAATGCCAAAGAATGTTCCCACTACCACACAATTGCAGTCATCTTACATGCTAGCAAGGTCATGCTCAAAATTCTCCAAGCCAGGCTTCAACAGTACGTGAACTGTGAACTTCCAGATGTTCAAACTGGATTTAGAAAAGGCAGAGGAACCAGAGATCACATTGCCAACATCCGCTGGATCATCAAAAAAGCAAGAGAGTTCCAGAAAAACATCTACTTCTGCTTTATTGACTACACCAAAGGCTTTGACTGTGTGGATCACAACAAACTGGAAAATTCTTCAAGAGACCGGAATACCAGACCACCTGACCTGCCCCCTGGGAAATCTGTATGCAGGTCAAGAAGCAATAGTTAGAACTGGGCATGGAACAACAGACTGGTTCTAAATCAGAAACGGAATACATCGAGGCTATTTAACCTCGTACATCCTGCTTAATTAACTTATATGCAGAGTGCATCATGAGAAACGCTGGGCTGGATGAAGCACAAGCTGGAATCAAGATTGCCAGGAGAAATATCAATAACCTCAGATATGCAGATGACACCACCTTTATGGCAGAAAGTGAAGAAGAATTAAAGAGCCTCTTGATGAAAGTGAAGGATGAGTGAAAAAGTTGGCTTAAAATTCAACATTTAGAAAACTAGGATCACGGCATCCAGTCCCATCACTCCATGGCAAATAGATGGGGAAACAATGGAAACAGTGAAAGATTTTATTTTTCTGGGCTCCAAAATCACTGCACATGGTGACTGCAGCCTTGAAATTAAAAGACACTTGCTCCTTGGAAGAAAAGTTATGACCAACCTAGACGGCATATTAAAAAGCAGAGACATTACTTTGCCAACATAGGTCCGTCTGGTCAAAGCTATGGTTTTTCCAGTGGTCATGTATGGATGTGGGAGTTGAACTATAAAGAAAGCTGAGCACCGAAGAATTGATGCTTTTGAACTGTGGTGTTGAAGAAGACTCTTGAGAGTCCCTTGGATTGCAAGGAGATCCAACCAGTCCATCCTTAGGAAATCAGTCCTGAATATTCATTGCAAGGACTGATGTTGAAGCTGATACTCCAATACTTTGGCCACCTGATGTGAAGAAGTGACTCATTGGAAAAGACCCTGAGGCTGGGAAAGATTAAAGGCAGGAGGAAAATGGGAGGACAGAGGATGAGATGGTTGGATGGGATCACTGACTCAATGGACATGAGTTTGAGTAAGCTCCAGGAGTTGGTGATGGACAGAGAAGCCTGGTGTGCTGCAGTCCATGGGGTAGCAAAGAGTCAGACATGACTAAGTGACTGAACTGAACTGAACATTATTTTCCCTATCCAGTCATTTTCCCCACCATCTCATCTATTCACCCAATCCTCCACCCACTAGAAATAGTAAGAAAAAATTGGGGGGATGCAGTGTGTACAGCTCTTCTCTAAGGGAGGTGTGTGAGTGTGTGAATGACTTAAAAAATACTAAAGTGAAAAGTTCACAGCTACACCAGAAACAGGGCTTCCCTGGCAGCTCAGCAGTAAAGAACCTGCTTGCCAATACAGGAGACTTGGGTTCAGTCCTTGGGTCGGGAAGATCCCCTGGAGAAGGGAATGGCTGGCACTCCACTATTCTTGCCTAGAGAATTCCATGGACAGAGGAGCCTGGTGGGCTACAGGCCATGGGATGGCAAAGAGTCAGACACAACTTATCGACTAAACAGCAAACAACACCAGAAACTATAAATCTAAATATGGGTCATTCTTCAAAATCCACAGTAGTCTTTTTGAGACTAAGCACATCTGGCTTTGCTCAAATACAGCAGGGTTTCTTCCCCTTTGGAGCCAGGTTAACAGTCATAATAGTTTACATGGATTACCCAGTTAATCCTCAAAAGTACTTCATTATGCCCATTCAGTAGATAAGGAAGCTAAGGCTCAGGGTGGCTGAGTGATTTGCTCAAGTCCTCTGGGTGAAGAGGAGTCTGTTCGTTGTTTGTTTTAGTCACTAAGTCATGTTGGACTCTTTGGGGGGATCCCATGGACTGTAGCCTGCCAGGCTCCTCTGTCCATGGGATTTCCCAGGCAAGAATACTGGAGGAGGGTAGCCATTCCCTTCTCCAGGGGATCTTCCCAAACTAGGAATTGAACTTATGTCTCCTGCATTGACAAGAGGGTTCTTAATCACTGAGCCACCAGGGAAGCCCACATGAGGAAGAGTTGAGCCAGGATTTAAACCTAGAACAGGAATCTGCATTCAGGTGGATAGAAGGTCAGGAAATGGAAGGATGACTCATGGGGAAATAACCTTTGATGAAAGTAAAGGGTCTTTGTCTCAGTTAAGGCCCAAAAAGTTGTCTGAGGGGTCAGATGGGCAAATCAGAAGAAAGCAGTGTGTTACATATGCACACTCATGGTGGAAGTGTAAAATTGTGTAGACTTTGGAAAACAGTATGGAGCTTCCTTAAAAGCTAAGAAAAAATATATATATAATAATAATATGTATAAATCTATAAGAAAGTGAAGTCACTCAGTCGTGTCCAACTCTTTGTGACCCTGTGGACTGTAGCCTACCAGGCTTCTCCATCCATGGGATTCTCCAGGCAAGAATACTAGAGTGGACTGCCATTCCTTCTCCAGGGGATCTTCCCAACCCAGGGATCGAACCCAGGTCTCCCGAATTGCAGACAGACGCTTTACCCTCTGAGCCACCAGGGAAGCCCTGTATAAATCTATACTTCAATTAAAAAAAAAAAAAACTATATCATTTAGCAATCCCAATTCTGTGTAAATATCCAAAAGAATTTGAAACCAGGATCTCAAAGAAATATTTACACACTTGTATTCCCTGCAGCATTGTTCTTAGTAGCCAAAAGATACAAGTGGTCCCAATGTCCCTCAGAGGATGAACAAATAAAGAAAATATGGTTAAGTACATACAATGGAATATCATTTAGTCTTTAAAAAGGAAATCCTGTCATCTGCTACAACATGCATGAACCTCAAGAACACTCCATTGAGTGAAATAAGCCAGTCACGGAAGGACAAATACCATATGATGCTACCTACAGGAAAAATCAAGTCGTCAAAACCATGGACCTGGTGCTTGCCAGGGACTCAGGAAGAGAGACATGGAGTTTTTGTTCAGTAGGTACCGGGTTTTATTAGATATCTGTTACAGAACTGTGTGGTTATGGTTGACACTGCTGAACTGCACACTTGGAGGTGGGTAGGGGTAAACTGTATATTAGTTTTTAACCATAATTTAAATTTTTTAAATTATTTTAAATTAAGTGCCTGGTGAAATATTTGAAGAGAACGGCTGTACTTGGCCCTCTCTCTGCTCTCCCATCCTGGGAATCACAATGACAAGAGGAAACATCCAAAGCACTGGGAACTGAGAGAGGAAGGCTGTGTGCCAGTGGAAGCCCCAAGGCTAAAGGACAAAAGCGGGGCTGACCAAGATGGCCTCGGGGGCCGGGGCCGGTTGCTTGGTGCCAGCCTCAAGGAATGTTGGGGTTAAATCAGACACTAAAGATGTTATACAACTGAATTAGGTGGATAAAGGGAGGCCAGAGCACACTGATCGCCACATCACGGCCTCATCTGGCCCTCCTGGCAGCCCCCAGGGACCTGGAGAGGCTGCCCAGTCAGAGCTGGTGGGCACCGGGCTGGCTATGAGCCTTACCCTCCCCGTCCTGAGCTAATGAACTCCCAGGAGTGTGTTTTCATTCCCAGTTCTCTCCAAGCCAGCCCCCAGCAGTGATGAAAGCTTTCCCTAATCCTAATGTGAGATTTAATTCATTTTTAAAATAGAACTTGTCAAAACTCTTGGAAAGCATAAAGCTTTTCCCCCAAAACCCCACCAATGTAGGGTTACAGTGTGATCAAAGGAAAACCTTTCTGAACATCAGGGAGTAGAAACAGCACTCTTAGCAGAGGGATCGGTGTGCAGAATGTTACTAAAAGAGATCTCCCGTAAGAGAAAAACCTGCCACAACCCTGAGGCCACTTGCCTGTCCCAGAGACCTCCCTCCTGCCTGACCAGAGCGCAAGCTTCCCGCCCAGGCCTCACCTTGTGAGTCATCAGCAACTTAAAGACACTCGAGAGAAGGCTGGAAACTTGAAGCTGGAAAACAGAACAAAGAGCCTCAAAGCCACTGGGAACCATTCTCTCCCTTACCTGCCCCTCACACACACACACCCCACACAAACACACACACACACATACCCCCACACACACACCCCCCCCACAAACACACACACACCACCCACACACACACCCCGCACACACACCCCCACACCCCCCCACACACACCCCCCACACACACACACCCCACAACACCCCACACACACACACACACACCACACCCACACCCCACACCCACACACATACCTACACACACACACACCCCCCACACACACACAAACACACACCCCCCCCCCCACACACACACACACACACACCCCACACACACACACATACACACCCCAGTATCGGAAATGGACTGCCTGACAAATCCCCAAAAGTACTACATTCACACAAGCCCAACTTCCATCTCATGACTGAGTTCAAAGACCACCACCTCCCCACCCAGGAGAACCAGCCTGGAGGCCTCTTCCCCAGCATGCCCAACACATAGAGAAATCACATCAGAATAAATAAGACAGGCAGTGGCAAGGGACAGCTGCCGCTCCTCACTGCCAGGGCGCCACCTCTTGTTCTGACTCGATCTGGCTAGAGTGGACTTGGGAATGAACTTGGGAAGAAAAGTCATTGTTAGAACTGTGTGCAGAATTCAAAGTGGTCTGCGCTTCAGGTAAGGACTTCCCTGATGGTTCAGATGATAAAGAATTCACCTGCAATGTGGGAGACCCGAGTTCGATCCCTGGGTCCGGGAAGGTCCCCCGGAGAAGGGAATGGCAACCCACTCCACTATTCTTGCCTGGAGAATCCCCTAGACAGAGGAGCCTGACGGGCTACAGTCCATGGGGGTCGCACAAAGTCGGACATGGGTGAGCAACTAACACTTTTCTGCTTCAGGTCTAAATAAAGGTTGTGAACACTAGGTGAGTCCTTTGTCTGCTCAGGGGCCTCAGGCTCCCTCCCCCACCCCATGCTCAGCTGAGCTCCACATACATGAAGCTGCAGAACAGCTACACGCGGGTCTGGACAGGTGTGCAGTATCAGATATATCACCCCCTCCCCCCGGCAACCACCCAGGACTGCTCAGTCAAAGAGCCACTCTAGAGAGTTGGAGATTTCAGTGGGCCTCCTTACCCCTGGAGGATGTGGGCAGAGGAAAAGATTTGTTCTTTATCTGCCTTAAAACTCAAGCCATGGGGTAGGAGGTGGGAGTGAGGTTCAAGAGGGAGGGGACACATGTATACCTATGGCCAATTCATGTTATGTATGGCAAAAACCAACACAGTATTGGATAAGCAATTATCCTTCAATTAAAAACAAATAAAAAAAGAAAAACTCACGCCCTCTCACAACCTCTCGCCATGACCTCTCCCTTAGACCTGCAGTTTGCTCTGTCCAAGGGCAAGGTCGGTTAACACCCCAGGACCCCCAGCCCTCCAGTGGCCTGCTCGCCTTTTCCAGGGTGATAGTGTTCTTCCTGGCCTGGGTCACCAGCCGGGCCATCTCAGCCTTAAATCCCTCCACGTCCTCGCACTCGCTGGCCCGGGCGTGGTGCAGGATGAGCTCAGCCACCCTTTGGCCCTGGAAGATGGAAAAAACATGCTAGAATCAAGAGGGCCTAACCCTGGATTCTCTGCCTAAACATCTTCAGATCCTAGTTGTTTCCACCCGTTTCTCTACCCTCCTGCTTTTGCACACCCCCCTCATCCGTTTTTAACTTTACCTCGCTGCCTTTCAATAATACCTGGTCATCAATCAAAGCCTTTTGATACTTCTCTCGGTCAGCGAGGCCCCACCTGTGCTCAGCACAATCAGAGGCCGGAGCTGTGTGGTCTTCTTTGTCTCCGAGGCCGCACAGGCCCGGTGGCCGAGCCTGGGCCCTGCTGCTCACGCTTTTCACAGCACTGCTTGCCAACCAACCAGCCTGGCCCAGAGGCCTGCCTCCAGGACGGACTAGCCATACTCTTCTCGAGGGCAGTCTTCCTGCTCGAGCACAATTCCCCACTCACAGCTTGCTGGCTCCTCCTCCACCCAGGATGCTCCAAGGTCTTCCTAACACCCACCTGGCCCCCTTGGTCATGCCAGGGAGCCCAGCTCTTCCTCACTGACTGTGACCTTCTTCCTTTGCCCAAACCTGTGCAGAGGAGCACCTTCCAGTCCCCACCCACCACTGCACCTCGGTCTTTAACCTTGGCCCAGGGGACACTTTCAAACTGGCTCAGACTCAAGCCTCTGGTCTACCCACAACCACGCCCCCTCCACCCCAGAAGCCTCCTAAGCAGGGGCTTCTCTCAATTTTGCCCTTTTTTCCCAGGTTTTTTTTTCCCCAAAAAAAATTTATTTAGCTGCCTCAGGTCTTCGTTGCAGCACATGGGGCCTTTAGTCACGGTGTGCAGACTCAGTCCCGGCACGTGGGATCTATTTCCCTAACTGGGGAGTGAGCCCAGGCCCCCTGCACCGGGAGTGTGGACCACCAGGGAAGTCCGTCCAGCTCCATCTTTCCCGGGGTCTTTCCTGCTGGAGAATTCACTATCACCCTTGATGTGGCACTTTAGGTTGACTCCTGTAGAGGTTTCGCTGAGTCTCTTTTCCTAAATAATAATTCTCAACCACAGGAGCCCCTTGGAAGCATGGGATGAGAAGTGAAAACCAGTCATCGGCTCCTGCCCCAGCTGTCTTCCCACACCTGGAGAGTAAGTTCCTGAGCCGCTGCTTCTTTCCAGCCCCACCTTCTCAGAGCAGATAGCACGCGCTTGGGGCCGCTATCGTCAAGAAGCTAGCATTTCCAAAGCCCAACCGTACAGTAACTAATAAGGAAGAGAAACCAGCAGAAGATCACTTGAGAAGGAGGCATTTCTTCCCATCCTCCTCAACCATGAGCTGCCAGGAACAAGCCTGTTCTGCCTATGGACCCTCGGTGGCTTCATCTCCTGGGCTCCTCTTCCTCCTTCCTCTCTCAGGAGCACCTTTGGCAAATGCCAGCATTAACAAGAATGGCAAACCCTGAGGAGCCCGGTGGTTACAAAAAAACCTCGGCTCCAACCCTGCCGCCCCCACCCCCGCAGGGCCCGGTGGGCCTCACCTGGCCCATGGCCACGGCCATGAAGACAGCCCGGAAGTTCCTCAGGTCAGCAGCCTGCAGCTCGGCCACGATGCCGGCGTCCAGCAGCACCAGGCGCAGCGGGCAGCGGGCCGGCGACACGGCCACCGCCAGCGCCTCGCAGACGTCCACCCGCTGCAGCTGCACCTCTGGGCCCTGGGCAAGACTGTCGGCGCCCTGGACGAGGATGTTCCCGGGGTGAAGGTCCGCGTGGACAAAGTTGTCCACAAATATCTGCAGAGAGGCCAGAGCTACTCCAGGCTGAGTCAACCTCACCATCCCACCTGCACCAGGCCACGCGCAGAAAAGCTTCCAGGGTGACGGCGAGTTCCCGGAGACCCAGGACGAGCAAGGCAAGAGGCTGGCACGCTCCCCGCCCTGAGCTCACCATCTTCAGGAGCATGTTGATCCCCAGCCGCGCAATCTTCCTCTTCACGTCCAGGGGAATCCCTGCGTGCTGGTAACTGGACACAGGCACACTCTCCTGTGAGGAAGACGGGGTGAGAACCGCTTCAGCTGCACGGCCCACAACGGCCCAGCTCCTCATCCTCCCAGGGACACACAGGCACTGCCTTCCCTCTGACTGGGAAGTGACCCGCAGAGTTTTTCCTTTCCTAGAACGCCTGTGAATCGGTCACCCACAAGTGAGTTGTAACCGACGTTTACACTTCCCTTCTGTAATACGTCTCAACAAGTCCCATAGGTTCCCCAGGGAGGAAACCCACTGAGAGGTAAGAGAGGCTGTGAGGTCAGAGTGAGTGTGTTTCTAGTCAAGAATCAACCAGCAGGGACATGAAGGAGCTCTGTGACCTCACTGGAGGAGAAAGAGAAGGAAGAGAGAAGAAAGGGGAGCTGCTAAATAGGCACTTGATACAGGTTGGTTATTTAATTGTCAAAGCAGCCTGTTGAGATAGATCTTGTAATGCTTACTCAACAAAGAACTAAAGCCCAGAGCCTTTAAGTAACTTGCTCAGAGTCACACAGCTAATAACAGTGGGCCATTCAGGCCACTCCTCTGGGTCTCATTACCATCTTTACAAAGGAAGCTGGGCCAGAAGACAGCTAAGGCCAAGAGCCCCTGCCTCTGTGCATGCTCTGTGTGGAGGGCATTTTGCATTCAATGTGTCATCGACTCCTACAAGGCAGGAAGGGTATCCTGCTGCTCTACAGGAGGTAACTGAAGCCACCCAGCAAATATTGGGTTGGCCAAAAAAAGTCATTAGGGTTTTTTGTAACAGTGTATGGAAAAACCCCAATCAGATACAATTGGCAGAGCAGACTTCCAGCAAGTCTGAGGGCAGGGCCAGGCTCTTCCTGCCTTGCTACCCTACCTCCCGCCCTTAGGCGGATCCAAACCCCTCTCAGACTCAAGCCTTCCTGTGGAGCAGAAACAACCTGGCTGTGAGTAAAAGGCAAACGGCTAGGGGAAGCTCTCACTCCTACTTCGTATGTCTCCACCAGGACATCCTTGGTGACAAAGGGACGCAGAGGCGTGGGGAATTTGACAGAGTTCACATTCAGGAAGTTGCACTGGAAGAGTTCGAGATTCCGAGCCTCGTACCGCAGGTCGATCTACAGACAAGTGGAGAGAAGCGGTGAGGGAGGGGGTAGTCTGGGCCAGGGACAGCAACGCTGAACCCCCCAAGAGCTGTCAAAGCCCGAGACTCACCTGCCTGCCCAGCTAACCTCCTGCAGAACTCCCAGGACACTTGAGGGTGAGGGTTGCCCCGGAAGTCCCGACCCCCCACCCCTCCCCACATGACTCCAAGCTGCAGACAGCAGACACACTGGAGAACTTATCAGAGTTCACATTCACCCCGCCCCCAGGAGTCCCTGCAGAGGATTCCTTCTCTCTCACCCTTCACACCCATGGGAGACCCGATGCCATCAGCTCTGCAGCCCTCACCACGCTCAGAGCTGTTCTTTTCCATCCTGCTCCTCCCAAGGTGACTCGAAACCAGTCACCTGAACCCCAACAGAGGTGTCTTAGTTGGGATCCCTGTCCCCCACTTCCCCTCTCTACAGTCCATCTGCTGGTGGCCCCCACCATCTGCAGGATGGAGCTGCATTGGTTCGGATGACGTCCGAGGTGGGTCATGGTCTGGGCCCAGCCCTCCAGGTGCATCTCTTGTGAGTCGGCCTCCTCCTTCTACAGCCCCAAACTCTGGCTGCACCCAATCTGTAGAGCGGGAATGTCCCAGCCCGCCTAACACTTCCCCTCTGAGTGCCTTCTGTACTCCACCTGACTGGAATGTTCTTCCCCCATTGGGTCTAACTGCAGACACTCTCCTTTCAAGACTCCGCTCAAGCCTGGGGAGCCTGGACCCACAGGGTGGAATAACCACTTCCTCTGTTGGGCCTCAGCTAAGCCCAGCCGAACACGTAAGAACTCCTATTGTAAATAGCACTTGTGCTGCAAATATCTCATGTCAGCCCTCCTCCTCCTGGTATATACTTCTTGGGACCAATCAGGAGGGCACATTTGCCCCGCCAGGACTGGGTCCCACCAAAGGAAATTCAGGGAACGCCACTTGTTTTCTTAGTTCACCAGATCCTAACAGAGTTTTTCATACTTGTTGTATGAATTTATAAATGGACATGCATCCCCCTACATACACCCAGACTCTAAGCTTCCAAGCCAGGCAGCATTATGAGTCCACCGAGAGCTACAGCTGGTAGAAGAGTTGATTTTTGAGGCAAAATGGGGTGAGTTATAGAGCTACAGAGGTCTGAACTTGAAGTGACGGGATCTCACAATGCGTAATCAGACTTCTTGAAGCAGAACTGAAGCTCAGGTCGGTGGTGGAACTGAGACTATTAACACCAAGATGGGCGTTGGAACAGCAGCTCTTTTTCTGTTCTAATTTTCTTTTATTATCAAAAGTAGACACCGCCATATCATAAAGCAAAGCTTTCTAAACATGAAAATGCATCCCTGGGACTTAAAACCCGGAGTCAGATGACATAAATGAAGATTGGGCACACGGCCTCTGAAAGCCTGCCAATTTCTGTGCCAACCACCAGGAAGCCAGCACAGACAGCTCCTTGGAGCCCTGAGTGACTCCACTGTGTCTGCTGAGTCTGGCTACTTAAACAGGTGTCCCAAAGGCCCTGGGCAGGGCCCTTGTCTACTCATTAAACCCCAGAAACAAAGGAAAACAAAGGCACAGTATGTGATTTCACTGATTCTTCTCCTCCTCCTGGAGTGCGGCCACCAATGGCAGATAATGCTATCTGTTCCACCAGACTCATTTCGTTTGCAGCCCAGGCTCTCTGCAAGACCACCTTCCCCAAGTTCCCTCGTAGTTACACTGGGCCTGACACATACGCTGGGAAGAAGGGAGGTTCAGCATTTCCAGGCCTGGCCACAGAATCCTTTATGTGACCCTGCATGCTCTCTCTCCCCACTCCACACTGACCCCAGATGACTGATTCTGGAGGAAACTGGGTCCCTGAAAAACTATGGAGTGGAGCTCCCACCTGCTCCCTCAGCTTACCTGCGTGGGACCTCCACAGAACAGCAAGAAATAACCTTGCTGCCTTAACTCACTGAGGTTTGGATGTTCTTTGTTATATCAGCCAGCATCGCCTGTCCTGACTAATATTCTGCATTAGCCATAGTGCCCTGGGACAATGCTCATCCATTCCACATTTACTAAGCAGCTGCTAACAGCGAAAACTGTCGTGTGCTATTTACGACTGAAAGAAGGCGAACTCACCTGTTGCACCATAAGCTTCTCAAATTCCTCCACGATCTCAGGCAAGCTGAGCCACTTGACTCCTGGCAGAAGTGCAAGGACCCGGCTGCCCATCTTCATCAGCAGCAGGTCCATCTGCACCTGAGCGAGCAGGCCGGGGTGCAACACCTGCCAAAAGAGGAGCAGTGAGGCGGAGGCGGGATCGAGCAGGAGGGCGCGTCTGCCCCGCCAGGGCGGACCCCGCCAGCAGGAGAGACCTCCGGGACGTCCCTTCAGCAGTTAAGACCCCATGCTTCCAGTGCAGGGGGTGCAGGGTCGATCCCTGGTTGAGAAACGAAGGTCACATGTGCCTTGTGGTGCAGCCAACATCCCCCCCCCTGCAAAAAAGACAAGCAGCTGGCCAAGGGGAAGCAGTTCCTACACCCATTCCTTTGTGCCTTCCTGAGGGGACAGGAGGGCAGCTCCCCTGAGCGGCACTCAGCTTTGCTGGGAAGAATAGGTTGGCCTCCCTTCCAAATACACTGAGCTTAGATCAGCGGCTCCCAAACATCAGCGAGCATAAAAGCCAACATGGGCTGCTTGGTAAAAGTGTGGACCCCCAGCCTCCTCCAAGACCTACTGAGTCAGACTGGCTGGGAGGCGAGGTGGAAATCTGCATTTTACTGAGTGTCCAGGTAACTGAGTCACCTAGTCCCAAGCCTGCAAAATACTGCTCTAGAGTCACAGGACTCCAGAGGTGAGATGGAAAGAGCTCTGGGTTTCAAAAACTCCAGTTCAGCAATGCATGTCCTATATGAAACTGGACCGGCCACTCAACCTCTTCTCAGCCTCCTGTTCCATCATTTAAAACACGCAGATAATGGCCTCTACCTCCACCACAAATCCTTTTCAGAATAAAGTGGAATATAAACAAGCACGTAAGAATAGTACAGGGACTTCCTTGGTAGTCCAGTGGCTAAGACTCTGGGCTCCCAATGCAGGGGGCCCAGGTTCAACCTTTGGTGGGCGAAGGAGATCCCACGTACCACAGCTAAGAACCAGCACAGCCAAATAAATAAATAAGCAAAAATTTTTTTTGAACCTGTTTAAAAAAAAATGCCCATCTCAGGAACCTCATACATATGAAATAAAGCATCTGACTTGATGGGCACATTTCCTGGTATATCACAGGCATCTACTCTTTTAGTCTCCCACAGAGCAAAGGGAAACTTCAAGATACTTTGGACAACTGTTTCCTAAACATGCCTGATGTTGCAACTCATTTGCAGCAATTATAAAAGGCCAGGTCAGGCTCTCCCCTTGGAAATTATGATTCAGCCTGTCTCAGTGAGGCACCCTTGGGAGGGATTTTTCTGTGAGGGTGAGAGCACCCGGATATTGGCTACTAGCATCTGCTAGTTCTCCTGGGGGTGTTCAGATCAGGGATGGAAAGGTGTGGAGAGGAGAGATGATGGAGCCGGGCACAGGTGACTGGAAATGAACAGAGAAGGAAGCTGATGTTGTAAAAATGAACGCTGCCCTCTTGGACTTGCCACAGTAACCTAGTCTGTCTCCCATTTATCCTGACCCCAGAGCCAAGAGGTCAGCTGGATGGATGCCAGAGCCTCTTCATCTTCCTTTTTCAGGCCATTCACATCACTCTCCTTCAAGCCAAGAAATCAAACAGCTTGCGTGTCACAGGTACTCAGATAGTGGTCAAGCTGAAAGAAATCAACGGGAGGCAACGTGGGGTAATTTGCGAAGGGGTGTATCCTGACCTGGGTAGCTCCGTGGAGTTGGTGAGGTTTTAGAGATGGGAGGGCCTAGCTGCAAACATCAGAACACTTACTTTCACGGCCACAGGGACAAGGTGATCTGGCTCCTGTTCACCGGCGGTCCCTGAAGCCTGAGACAAGGATGTATTGGCTCCAACCAGGTCCGCTTTAGGGAAGAGCAGCCTTTCTACAAATGACTGGTCGGCAAGACTCTCTTGAGGCCTCCCCGCCTTCTCCAGGCGTCCAGAGAGCCCGCCCAGCCCCGCAAGTGCCCCAGTTTCCAAGGAGAGCTGCAGTCTGGAGGCCGTGGCCAGTCTCTGGATGCTGTCCTTCTCCAGGAAGGCAGGATTGGCACGCGCTTTGTACACTTGGGCCACGCAGCCGGAACCCACTGGCTCCTGCTTCTCAAAGCAGAGGACCCTCCCCCAGTCCTCCCCAAAGGCCTGGCGCAGGAAGTGTTCGGTGTGAGTCCAAGGATGGGGCGACACCTGGACGTGCAGCCTGGAGAACTGGGCGCAGAACGCCTCTGAGAAGAGATCCCGCCGGGTGCTGGCCCACTGGCCCAGTTTGATGTAGGTGGGGCCCGAGGTCTCGGTGGCTTTCAGAAGCAGGTGGAGCCAGAGACTGGAGACACTGGGAGCCAGGTAGGTGAGGGGATAGAGTAGGAGGAGGGGGAAGAATTTCACCAAGAGAGCCCCTGCTCTGAGCCAGATGCGCACGTGCAGGAGGAGCCAGCCCAGCCGCCCCTCCGGAGGGACTCTCTCCAGCGGCCCATTTTCAGCCAGGTCACTCCAACTGGTCTTCTGCCGACGTACGCTCTCCGGAGCCCCCTCGCCAATGTCCTCACAGGTGGAGACGAGTTTGGGCAAAGTGCCAAGCAGAAGCCAACAGAGTCTAGCCTTGCGACAGCCCCCAGAGGGTCTCAGAAGGCCGAGTTCCTTTCTGAGCGCAAAACCTCTTAAGTGCGCCAAGCAGACCCTGAGAGAGGAGCGCCAGGGGGTCACCATCCTCTCCCAGAGGTCACGGCCTCGGCTGCCTGCCTCCACTTAAGGAGGGCCCATCTATCTATGTTCCTTCTTTCCGCAAGGCGGACATGAGTCCGGGCCTCCGCTGAGTATTCCGCTTAAGAGCGGGGCAGCAGCGAGATGAAGGGGGCGCGCAGACCTGGCCGCCCGAGTGCAGTCCCCAGGACAGGGACGTGACCTGCGCGAGGTGGCCGCGCGGGCGGAGACGGAGCCAGGCGACCGCAGGGTCACCGCGCACGCCCGCCGGCGCCAGAGTGCACTCGCCGAGGGCCAGGACGCAGCAGGGCTGCGCGGAGAGCGGGCGCGAGGGGGACCGATCGGAGGGCCGCGGTGCGGAGAGCCTGGTCGGGGTTAGGAAGAACCAGATAAGGCGAGGGGTGGAGAGCTGGGGCCGGGGGCGGGGGCAGCGCGAACGGCCGAGGACCAGGGCAGCGAGCGCGCCGTGGGGAGGAGTCGGGTGGGGGCTCCGGAGAGCCGAGGTCCCAAGGGCACTGGAGGTCTGGGCGCCAGGGGCGGGGAAGGAGAGCGGAGGGTCGCGGAGCGGAGGACCGGAGATCGGGACCCGGGGGGGCCGGGGGTCCAAGGACCGGGGATCGGGACCCGGGGGGCCGGAGAGCTGGGATCCCGACGCCCAGGCCGCGCGACGCGCGTCTTCCGGGACCGCCCGCCCGCCGGCTCGGGAACCGCCCCTTTAAAGCGAACGCGACCCAGACTCCGGCGGAGACTCACCCGGCCCGCGGGTCCTGGGGTCCCACAATTAGAATTAAGCCCAAACGCCCCTCCACACGCGGTCTCTCCACTGTGCGTCTGTCTCTCCGCTGTGCGTCAGTCTCTCCAATGACATTGTAGCTTTCCTTACAAAGAGCGTGGAAACGCGGGAATGCTGGGTAAATTGACAGCCGGTTCCTGAACACAGGTCTGGTTTTCAATTGAGCGGGACCTGGAGGGTGGTGGGAGGAGCGGGGTGGGGGGTGTTGTCCTTGGACGGCAGGATTCCCAGGCTGCCCTGATTTGGGGAACGTGTTTGGACCCGGGGCTGTGGCTTAAAGAGTGTTCATTCATTCAACCAAGTCTATATTTCTTAAACTCAATCTAACATTTATCGAGACCCAATAATATCTACCGTTCGAGGTCCTGGGAACACGGAAACACACATCCTGACCTTGCTGGCTCTTCACTTTTGAGGAAGATCCCACCGTGAAAGAAGGGAACAGTGGGGACGATGCCGAGCTGGGCCCTGCGGGGCTTCTGGACACGAAGGTCTCTTTGTCCCCCATTTCTTGTAGGCAAGACTCCAGCCTCCGTGACCTTCTCTGAGTCCCAAAGAGCAGAACAGTTGCTAATCAAGGGTGAAGCAGCCAGGAAACCACTTGAGGCAAGATTAAAGGTTCATCAAGAATTAGGAGACTTAACCATCCAAGCGGCTGCACACCCTAACCTTGTTAGCAACCTCACCCTTTTGAAACTTTGCAGAAGAAGAATGCAAGACTGTTGTTAACATCTTGATCCTTCTCAGGTACCTTTGCTGCTGCTGCTGCTGCTAAGTCACTTTAGTCGTGTCTGACTCTGTGTGACCCCGTAGACGGAAGCCCACCAGGCTCCCCCATCCATGGGATTTTCTAGGCAAGAACACTGGAGTGGGTTGCCATTTCCTTCTCCAATGTGTGAAAGTGAAAAGTGAAAGTGAAGTCACTCAGTCATGTCCAACCCTTAGCGACCCCACGGACTGCAGCCTACCAGGCTCCTCCATCCATGGGATGCCAGACTATATAACCCCTCCCTATTTAACAGGGAGGGGGGCATAGTTCTTGAGGTGCTAGCCTACTGTGTTCCCCCTTTGTTTGGCAAACTAATAAAGCCACTCTTTCCTTCTCTTCCATAACTCTGTCTCCGTATTTCTGTTTGGCATTGGTGCACAGAGCCAAGATTTGGGTAACGAGGAGAACCCCCCAGGATGGCAGCTACTTGGGAGAAGAGGGGAGGTTGGTACAGGTGGGAGGGTGTTCAGCCACAGAAAGAATTAAGCCCCCAAATAGGAAGGTGTTTGGTGTGAGGTTCTGGGGGAGTTTGTTTAACTGCGAAGAATCAGAAGAAAGCCAGATAGCCCTAAAAAGCAAAGAGGAGCAGAGCAGAGCTTGGAAATCAGCCAGGGAAGGCCAGTGGGCTTCTGCTCTGCTGTTTGGGGCTTGGAGGCTGACTGTGCTGGGGTACCACAGTCACCTCTACATCCATGACCCTTGAACTCCACGTGGGAGTCTGCCAGGGACTCACAAGTAGAGAGACCCTGGAGACATGGCCCATGCCTGCTGCTGGAAGTGTGGCTGCTACTCACAGCCTAAGGATTGCGGGAAAACTTGGGGACTCCTGCCCTGTCAGCTAACAATTCAACTCCCATTTCCCAAGATGTGCAGACCCCTTTGAAGTTCCCAAGACAGAAGTCATACCTAACTCCGCTGGTTTTAAGTATGGCCAGCCATTAACTATACCCTCCAAGCTTCAGAGTACAAAATGAAACAGGGCAAAGGCTAACAAGAGTTTTGCCAAGAGAACCCACTGGTCATAACAAACACCTTCCAACAACACAAGAGACGACACTACACATGGACATCACCAGATGGTCAAAACTGAAATCAGATTGATTATATTCTTTGCAGCTGAAGATGGAGAAGCTCTATACAGTCAGCAAAAACAAGACGACGAATTGACTGTGGCTCAGATCATGAACTCCTTATTGCAAAATTCAGACTTAAATTGAAGAAAGTAGGGAAAACCACTACCATTCAGGTATGACCTGAATCAAATCCCTTAGGATGATACACTGGAAGTGACAAATAGATTCAAGGGACTAGATCTGATAGACAGTGCCTGAAAAACTATGGATGGAGGTTCATAACACTGTACAGGAGGCAGTGATCAAAACCATCCCCGAGAAAAAGAAATACAGAAAGGCAAAATGATTATCTGAGAAGGTCTTACAAATAGCTGAGAAAAGAAGAGAAGCAAAAGGCAAAGGAGAAAAGGAAAGATATATCCATGTGAATGCAGAGTTCCAAAGAATAGCAGAGAGAGGTAAGAAAGCCTTCCTCGGCGATCAGTGCAAAGAAATAGAGGAAAACAACAGAATGGGGGAAGACTAGAGATCTCTTCAAGAAAATTAGAGATACCAAGGGAACGTTTCATACAAAGATGGGCTTGATAAAGGACAGAATCAGTATGGACCTAACAGAAGCAGAAGATATTAAAACGAGGTGGCAAGAATACACAGAAGAACTATACAAAAGATTTTAATGACCCAGATAACCACAATGGTGTGATCACTCACCTAGAGCCAAACATCCTGGAGTGTGAAGTCAAATGGGCCTTAGGAAGCATCACTACAAATAAAGTTAATGAAGGTGATGGAATCCTAGCTGAACTACTGCAAATCCTAAAAGATGATGCTGTTAAAGTGCTGGATTCAATATGCCAGCAAATCTGGAAAACTCAGCAGTGGCCACAGGACTGGAAAAGGTCAGGTTTCATTCCAATCCCAAAGAAAGGCAATGCCAAAGAATGTTCAAAGCATCGCACAATTACGCTCATTTCACATGCTAGCAAGGTCATGCCCAAAATCCTCCAAGCCAGGTAGGCTTCAACTATATGTGAACTGAGAACTTCCAGATGTTCAAGCTAGATTTAGAAAAGGCAGAGGATCCAGAGATCAAATGTCCAACATCCATAGGATCATAGAAAAAGCAAGAGAATTCCAGAAAAACATCTACTTCTGCTTCATTGACTACGCTAAAGCCTTCAACTGTGTGGATCACAACAAACTGGAACATTCTGAAAGAGATGGGAATCCCAGACCACCTGACCTGCCTCCTGAGAAACCTGTATGCAGGTCAGGAAGCAACAGTTAGAACTGGACATGGAACAACAGACCGGTTCCAAATTGGGAAGGGAGTGCATCAAGGCTGTATACTGTCCCCCTGCGTATTTAATTTATATGCAGAGAACAGCATGTGAAATGCCGGGGTGTGTGAAGCACAAGCCGGAATCAATTGCCGGGAGAAATATCAATAACCTCAGATATGCAGATGACACAAACTTAAGGCAGAAAGAAGTGGAACTAAAAATCCTCTTGATGAAAGTGGAAGAGGAGAGTGAAAAGGCTGGCTTAAAACTCAACATTCAGAAAACTAAGGTCATGGCATCTGGTCCCATTACTCTGTGGCAAATAGGTGGGGAAACAGTGGAAACAGTGAGAGACTTTATTTTGGGGGGTTCCAGAATCACTGCAGATGGTGACTGCAGCCATGAAATTAAAAGACACTTGCTCCTTGGAAGAAAAGCTATGACCAATCTAGACAGCATATTAAAAAGAGACATTATTTTGTCATGAAAGGTCCATCTAGTCAGAACTATGGTTTTCCCATTAGTCATGTATGGATGGGAGAGTTGGACCGTAAGGAAGGCTGAGCACCAAAGAATTGATGCTTTTGAGCTGGAGAAGACTCTTGGGAGTCCCTTGGACTGCAAGGAGATCCAACTAGTGTATCCTAAAGGAAATCAGTCCTGAATACTTATTGGAAGGACTGATGCTCTAGATGAAACTCCAATACTTTGGCCATCTAACACAAAGAACTGACTCATTGGAAAAGACCCCGATGCTGGGAAAGATAGAAAGCGGGAGGAGAAGGGGATGGCAGACAACGAGGTGGTTGGATGGCTTCACCAACTCAATGTTCATGAGTTTGAGTAAGCTCCGGGAGTTGGTGATGGACAGGGAGGCCTGGCGTGCTGCAGTCCGTGGGATCGCAAAGAGTTGGATATGACTAAGTGACTGAACTGAATTGACCTGGGAGCTATGATCCCCAAAACAACTCATTATTCAAGATTCCTGTATGGCAACTACACTGTCCTTGAGACTGTCTACCAGCAGAGGGCGTGGTGCCGCAGAGCCTCCCTGGAGACGCTTCCCTGAGCCGGGTCCAGTCCTACTCATCCCCACAGGCCAAGGTTCTCAGTCGAGTGTCACAGTGTCACCATGGCCTAGCCAAGGCCACAGCCCTTTCTTCAGTTGACTAATCGCTTTTTACATTAAAAAATAACTGTAGATGGAAATTAGTTTAGTGGAAGGATAAATAAAAAATTTTTTGATTCCCCCCAAAATAAAAGAGGTGACCTCAGATGGTCTGTCTGGGCCTCTGTTTGACTTCAGGCAAATTGGGGTGGGGACTCTGACTAAAGCTATACAGACTCTCTAGACTTCCGTCCATGTGGCAGTTAGCATCTTTTTTGTTTGATTATTTCTTTCTTTCTTGGCCTCTCCATGTAGCATATGGGACCTTAGTTTCCAGACCAGAGATAGAACCATGCCCCCTGCCCTGGAAGCATGGTGTTTTAACCAGTGGCCCGCCCGGGAAGTCCGGCAATTGGTATCTTTAACAGTAGTTAAGAGCAAAATTCTGGAGCCAGATAAGCCTGGTCTCAGTTCTGTGTAACCTGTGTAACGTTAGGGGCAAGTCACCTCGCCTTTTGGAGTCTCTATTCCTCGCTGTGAGATGGAGGTATAAACAGATCCTGCCTCTCAGACTTTTGAAAGCCAAAACTGTATGTGACGTGCGTAACACCAGGTGTCACTAAATATTAGCAAGTATTGTCGTTTATATTATCTAGATAAACAAAAGTTGTTCTGTTTTACGGATTCGGAGGCAACATCATGGAAGATCTGACTTGAGCCCCTTGTGGCATCCTAGAAATTCCCCTGAAGCGGAGGCTGTCTAACTTTAGCATCCATCATAACCCCCTGAGGGCTGGCCTCATCCCCAATGTCTGATTCTGTAGGTTGGCGTGGAGCCTGAGAATCTGCAGTTCTAACAAGTTCTGGTATGCTGCCGCCTCTGGGCCTGGGAACACAGTTTGAGAACCATCGATATTGTGGTGGTGGTGATGGAGCTGGAGGGTGTAGTAGATGGAGGCGGTGGTGGTGGTGATGCAGCATTCCAGGGAATTACAGTCACCCACACAGGCGCAGTTGAGGGGTCTCTGAGGCCCATGTGGATTTCAGTTGGGACAGCAATGTTGTACACAGTATGACATCATGGACAGCAAAATCAAACAGTTATATCAAGTATGAACCCTAAATCAAAAATTGAAAGGGCAGGCTTTGAAAATCACAGATGTTGATTTGCAGTCAAGCTGCTTCTCACATGGATAACTCTATGTAATGTTTCGTGATTAGTAACAGTAGGACTGTATTTAGAATGACTAATAAATTGAGAGGCTGGATATACAAACAGACACTGGCTGGACCATATATGACAACAGAATTCTGATCCACAGCCTCTACAGCAATGGGCCCAGAATACTCAGGACTTGGTCAATGACTGCAACTTCTCTAATTTTTGCCCCCACTACCAGCTCAGAAACAATCATAGAAAGCCAAATAACCTCTCCAAACCCAGGCACACGAGATGCCCCGGCCTCCAGGCTCCCAAAGCCAACAACCTTCAACTCAGGGCAACTGACGCCTTTTCTTTTCTCTCTCTCAACCTTTTCCACTAGCATTTGATTCTCCACTTGCACTAGAGTCTCTGCCAAATACAATTGATTGTAATCGACTCTCTTGCTGTTTGAAAGTTCTGAATAAATAGCCTCTACTTGTTCTCATTTGGGTGGTCTTCGTTTGTTTCCATAGAAGCTTCACAGCGGTAAGCAGTAAACCCCGTGATAAGCAACAGTTTCCAGCTCTTGGAAATATTCCCGCTGGTATTACCTCTAGCATCACTAGGTGGCGCCAGTCGCTCGTGAAGTGCATCCAGATAGTCTGCTGGCTTGCGGCACCGCCTGGAAAAGAAGTGGAGGGGCACGGAGATGCCCTGGCTGCGGTGATTTTTTTTCACTTGAGCCAATGACTGTGATTGTAGCATCTCCCACGTCACGCTGCTCCTTAGCAGATGTGATGCAGTGCAAGTTTTTATTCAAGATCCTGGAGAGGGGATGGAGATGGTGACCTGAGTGGCCCTAGGGTTTTCAACCTCTCCTCTTTGGGGCAGGATAATTCTTTGTTGTGCGTTAGGGGAGGGGCAGGAGAAGCTGTCCCAAGATGTTCAATAGCATCTCTGGCCTTGACCCGCTCAATACCAGAAGCGCTCTCCTTTCCCAACTGTGACAATAAAATGTCTTCAAAATTTGCCAGATGTCCCCTGGGGGAGCAAAGTTGTCCTAGGTAAGGACCACTAGGCTTAGTTTCTTGAGGAGGACAGTTCTCTGCTGAGACCCTTTCAGCATCCTGCTCGCCCCCACCCCCATCATACATGCTCACTTTCTTCAGAGCAGATGCGGGGAACAGACACCCCTCCATGCCTGCTGCAGTCCGCACGTCATCCCCACCTTGAGCAGGTGCTCACCAGTGTGTCTGCAGCGGGGACAGAGCCACCTCCACCAAAAGCACCTGTAAAACTGCAGATTCCCGGGCCCCTTCCCAGTCTCCCTGCATGAGGATGCCTTTGGGAAAGAGTAGAATCTGCTTTTTTTCCCCTCCACAAGCTGAAGCAGAGTACCAGGGAAAGAAAAAGGTTGAGAGGCCACTGACTCCACCCTACCCGAAGGTCCTGCTCGGTGCCCCCAGCCTGCAACGATCTCCTCAGAGTGGCGTGAAAAAACGCTCTGGGCCACCCACATCCATCTATTCCCTAAGCCAGTAGAGGAGAAATATCAGAAATCATGCTGGAAAAGGACACTCAGGGAGGAGGCCCCTCCACGGGCTGGTTTTCCATCCCTTCCTCCCTCCCGTACACCTTCCCTGCCCCCTCCCCCTATCTCTTGTCTTCTCTTTAGCTGAATTGGCTCCATTATTCTCAGGAGATTTCTCTTCCCCTGGTTCCCACCTTCTGGTTTCCTGGATGGTTCTGCAGTCCTCCTCGGATGCAAGTGCTGTCTCTTGCCTGACACGGAGTGGTCCAGTGGTCTGGGCAGATCCCCTCCCTCCTACCTGAGGGGCTGTGAGACCCCTCCCAGCTCTGCCCGCATGCCCTGCCACGCTGCCTGCAGTTCTGCTGCTCTCAGTCCTGTAACCTCATCCTCCTGTAACCTGTAACCTCATCATTTGCACACTGGGCAGATGAGAACAGCAGCTCCTGACAGCAGTTCCTGCTGGCATCCTAACAGCATAGGCAGGCAGGGGTTGTCTGGGGTCACACTGCTGGGCTCTGGCGCTCATTTATGGGAGCCCTGGCTCTTCTCGGCAGTGGCTTCATTGGTAAATAAGGCTGCTGTTAGAACCCACCTCCTAGGTGATCTGCGGGAAGCCTCGATGCTCCCTGGCACCCGCCCAGTCACCCAGTACAGAGCCAGATGAGGGTGAAAACAGGCAGCTGCTTCATGCTTTTCCCGCCCACCTGAGGGGGTGGGGGCTGGGAGAGACCTGAGCACCATCTGGCCCCATCTCCCCAGGAACCTGAGACCCACAAACAGAAGTCACCTTGCCCAAGGTCGCACTGCCATCCGGGGTAGTCAGAAGTCACCCAGCTTGGGGACTTGCCTGGTGGTCCAGTAGTTAAGACTTCGACTTCCAATGCATGGGTTGTGGGTTCAACCCCTGGTCAGGGAACTAAGATCCCACTTGTCTCATGGCCAAAAAAAGAAAAACACAGAAACATAAAACAGAAGTAATATTGTAACAAGTTCAATAAATTCTTTAAAAGATGGTCCATATTAAAAAAAAATTTTTTTTTAAGTTTCCTGACTTGCCTTTTATTTTTTAAATTGAAGTATGCGGAGAAGGCAATGGCAAGCCACTCCAGTACTCTTGCTTAGAAAATCCCATGGATGGAGGAGCCTGGTGGGCTGCAGTCCATGGGGTTGCTACGAGTCAGACATGACTGAGTGACTTCACTTTCACTTTTCACTTTCACACATTGGAGAAGGAAATGGCAACCCACTCCAGTGTTCTTGCCTGGAGAATCCCAGGGATGGGGGAGCCTGGTGGGCTGCCATCTATGGGGTCACACAGAGTCAGACATGACTGAAGTGACTTAGCAGCAGCAGCATCTCTGGCTTTGCTAGTGGTAAAGAACCCACCACCAATGCAGGAGACTTAAGAGACTTGGGTTCGATCCCTGGGTGGGGAAGATCCCCTGGAGTAGGAAATGGCAAACCACTGCAGTATTCTTGCCTGGAGAAGCCCATGGACAGAGGAGCCTACAGTGGGCTACAGTCCATGCGGTCGGAAAGAGTCGGACACAGCTGAAGCAACTTAGCACACACACATAGAGTTGATTCACAATTTTGTATCTCTGGCTAGTATTTTGATTTTAATCTTATTTGACCTGAGAGATACAGGGAGTGGATCAGATTTTAGGGCCTTCCAGAAATGTGTGCCCCCACAGTGTGGTCTCCAAGAAGCAGCACAGTGACTTATCACCATTTGGAGGTCTGAAGGCTGAGATCAGTGCCTGGGTGGCTGTTAGCAGGGAAGATGAGTTGGCAGGCTTTAAACCCAGAGGTATGCTGCCCAGATCCTAACGTCTTATGATGAAAGTGTTTGAGGGGGATTCTGGACTCCCCCTCATGTCAGAGGAGATCATCTAGTTGGTCAGGAAATAAATGCAAAGCCTTGTGTCTTAAGTACGATCCAGAGTCGGTCTGACTGCCCTATCGTGTTCTGGAATCACAGTGCCCAGGAAGATCAGGACCTGCTTAAACACAGAAATCCGTGCCTCTTTTTAAAAGAGTATCTCAATCACCATCCTCCAGTTCCTTTCCCTGAAGTCTCCTGGGTCTTCCAAAAGGAACAGAGAAGAGCACGGGCTCAGAGGCTGCTGGGCATCACAAGCGTGACGCTGGAGACTTTGCCTAGTGGTGAGAGACGCAGGCCTTCTGTGACTTGGTTCTCTGCTTTTTGTCAAAGACACACTCACCCTTGTAAATTTAGGAACGCTTTAATTCTTTGTGGAAAAAAAAAATGACCCTTCAAAGTAAGCTAGCAGCATAGGAATAAAACAGATGGTGCTTATGCAGAAATGACAAGAGTGTCATGATATTTGCTAATTTGATGATTCTTCGAGATTTCCAGGGGGATCCTGACGAATGTCCGAGGTCCCTCTGTGTGTGTGTGTGTTAGTCACTTCTGTCATGTCTGACTCTTTGCGACCCCATGTACTGTAGTGCGCCAGGCTCCTTTGTCCATGGGATTCTCCAAGCAAGAATACTGGAGTGGGTAGCCATTCCCTTCTCCAGGGGGATCTTCCTGACCCAGGGATGGAACCCAGGCCTCCTGCATTGCAGGCGGATTCTTTACTGTCTGAGCCACCAGGGAGTGATAAACAAATACCTCTTACTCCACAGCGCCCCCCACAGGGTCCCCACAGCTTCCAATCTCCCAGCCCTAGTACAAGAAATAGAGGACAGGAGAGCATGAACCAGGGGGTGTGGCAGGTGGGGGAGGGCACAGCAAAAAGACAGGCCCCTCGAAACCAGGGGGTGATATAGGAGGCCTAGGGTCCTCTGTCCGGCCTCGTCTCACCCCTTCCCCTGGGTGGCCGCCACATCCCCAGCCCCATACTTCCCCTCCCACCCCATACCTCCTGGACGACATTTAATCCCGGACCGAGAACTAACCAAGCCTGGGTTTGAGGTTTGGGTGGGATGCTTGACTGGGTTTTATTTCCTCAGAGGGAGGCAGCCAGGGGTTGTGGTGGGCAGGGCAGGAGCTCGCATCCAGCTGTCTCCAGGCTGGGGAGAAAGGGCCACAGATACATGACAATGGCCTGGACCCAGAACAGCAGGTGGGAGACAGCTTCTTGGGGAGGCAAGGAGTAGGATGCCTGCAGAAGTCAGAGGAAGCCCGGCTGCCAGCCCAGATGGCTCTGCAGGCTCAGGTCGAGGGATAAGGAGAAGCCTCACCAAGGGTGTGTCAAAATGAGGCTGTGCACTTTGCCCCGAAGACAGCCTTCTCCCTTGCTCGACCTCATCCAAATGTCACAGATAAATGATTCCCCACTGCATTAAAGCTCTCTAGATAAAATAATAGTAATTAAAAAAAAAAAAAACCAAACTTCTCATTTATCATCTACACTGTGTATGACTTTCAAGTATGCCACGGGCAGGCCACTGGCACTGAGACAGAAGTTTCTGCCTGGCAAGAAGTTGGAAAGGAATGGGTCACAGTGACCCACCAGAACTTCCCAGGTTCAATCTCTGGGTCAGGAAGATCCCCTGGAGAAGGGAATGGTTACCCATTCCAATAGTCTTGCCTGGAGAATCCCATGGACAGAGGAGTCTGGTGGGCTACAGTCCATGGGGTCACAAAGAGTCGGACATGACTCAGCGACTTAAAAAAAAAAAACAACAAATCCAAGCAGGGTTATCTCTAGGGAGGGGTGTCAGAGATGCCTGTGGCTTCTAGAGTGGGACAAGGGTTAAATGCTTATCCAGAATCCCCCCTCCAGAGTGACTGACTCTGGCCAGAGCCCCTGCTCTCAGGCAACCTGGTTTGACAAAAAGGCTGGCACCTGTGTGACCTCCAATAAGTCACATCACCTCTTAGAACTTGGTTTTCCCACCCAGAAAATGGTAGGGATGACCTCTAATTGCCCAGGAGCGTGGAATGGATCAGGTGCCCTGAAACAGGTGAAGTGCCTGGAGCTGAAGAGATGTTGCTCAGGAAGTGTTTACATCTCAAAGGAATTTAAGTGGACATTCAACAATTTGGGGGAGAGTAGAGGTTCAAACGGAGAAGGCAATGGCAAGTCACTCCAGTACTCTTGCCTAGAAAATCCCATGGATGGAGCAGCCTGGTAGGCTGCAGTCCGTGGGGTTGCTAAGGGTCGGACACGACTGAGCGACTTCACTTTCACTTTTCACTTTCACACATTGGAGAAGGAAATGGCAACCCACTCCAGTGTTCTTGCCTGGAGAATCCCAGGGACGGGGGAGCCTGGTGGGCTTCCGTCTAGGGGGTCACACAGAGGTGGACACGACTGAAGTTACTTAGCAGCAGCAGCAGCAGCAGAGGTTCCAAAGGAGAAGGCAATGGCAAGCCACTCCAGTACTCTTGCCTAGAAAATCCCATGGACAGAGGAGCCTGGTAGGCTGCAGTCCATGGGGTCGCTACGAGTCAGACAAGACTGAGCGACTTCACTTTCACTTTTCACTTTCACACATTGGAGAAGGAAATGACAACCCACTCCAGCATTCTTGCCTGGAGAATCCCAGGGACGGGGGAGCCTGGTGGGCTGCCGTCTATGGGGTCACACAGAGTCGGACACGACTGAAGTGACTTAGCAGCAGCAGCAGAGGTTCAAAGGCTGCTTCTCAGCTTCTCGTCCTGCCTTATTCAGACTAGCCTCCCTCCACAGGTCCCATGGTTCTCCTTCACTTGGGTCATACTGAGGGGATGTCAGCTCTGGGCTGATGGCCATGTTCTGGCTGAAGGCCCTGGATCTATAAGGGGTGGGGGAGGCAGAAACTCAACTTAGGGGAGAAGAAACACAGTCTGCTGCCCTCCTCCCTCCTTGACCCCTGAGGGCCAATATGCTCCCGCAAAGAAATGAGAGATTAGGAAAATAATAACAAACAGGCATCCGGTCCCATCACTTCATGGCAAACAGAAGGGAAAAAAGAGGAAGCAGTGACAGATTTTATTTTCTTGGGCTCCAAAATCACTGAGGATGGTGACCGAAGCCATGAAATCAAAAGTGCTCCTTGGAAGGAAAGCTATGACAAACCTAGACAGAGTATTAAAAAGCAGAGACATCACTTTGCTAACAAAGGCCCGAATAGTCAAAACTATGGTTTTACAGATGTGAGAGTTGGACCATAAAGAAAGCTGAACACTAAAGAATTGAACTGTGGTGTTGAATACAACTCTTGAGAGTCCCTGGGCCTGCATGGAGAGCCAGGCAGTCAGTCCTAAAGGAAATCAACCCTGATATTCATTGGAAGGACTGATGCTGAAGCTCCAATACACTGGCCACTTGATGAGAAGAGCTGACTCACCGGGAAAGACCCTGATGCTGGGAAAGATTGAGGACAGCAGGAGGCAACAGAGGATGAGATGGTTGGATGGCATCACCGACTCAATGGACGTGAGTTTGAGCAAACTCCAGGAGATAGTGGAGGACAGAGAAGCCTGGCGTGCTGCAGTCCATGAGGTCGCCAAGAATCAGACACCACTTAGCCACAGAACAACCACCACCAACAAACAGGAGCTGAGGGAGAGTGCCCCCCATGGGCCAGGCCTGGTACTACATCCTTTACTTGAAGATCTGCTTTAATTCCCACAATACCCTGCGGTGGGTACAACTGCTGTTTCCAGCGCACAGTTTTGAGAGGCTGCCAGTTAGAGAGGCCAAGCAACCTGCTCCAGAGCCAAATTTGGCCGTCTGTCGCAGAGCCCGTACTCTTCAACAGGATGCTGAAGGAAGAGGAGGGTAGGGATAAGAGACTGTCTGCTGTATCTTGTGGCTGCTCTAGGTGGAGAAAGCAGGATTCAAGTTCAAGAGAAATGAACTCCGTCCCCCCTCCTCCCATCAGCACGTTTCCAGACTGAGGCCAGGCACTACCTCCTGCTCCAGGCCTATTTTCCAATGTGGGGAAAATCTGAGGACAGTCAGGGAGACCAGGGAGAAGAGAGGCCTGCTGAGAGGGTCTTCCAAGTTCTAAGGCACACCTCCCTGCCAATCCCTTGGAGGGCTACCCTGCTCCCTGGAGCTGGAGAACCAGGACTGGGGAAGGAGCTGGGGGAACATCAAACTGGGGAAAGCTCCAGGGAGCCAGCTGGGACAGGAGCACATAGGAAAGGAGGGCCATGGTGTCAGGGTCAACCATGGGATGGCCCAGGGATGCGAGCAGACAGCTCTGAGGAGCAGTGGGGTTAGGGCCTGTGACAGGGAGGCAGGGATAGAAACTTGGAACGCATAGGCCCCAACATCAGCCATCAGAGTATGACCTGATGAGCTAAGGCAGGGAGAATTTTCTAAAACAAGTTCAGCTCAGTTCAGTTGCTCAGTCGTGTCTGACTCTTTGCAACCCCATGAATCACAGCACGCCAGGCCTCCCTGTCCATCACCAACTCCCGGAGTTCACTCAAACTCATGTCCATCGAGTCGGTGATGCCATCCAGCCATCTCATTCTCTGTCGTCCCCTTCTCCTCCTGCCCACAATTCCTCCCAGCATCAGAGTCTTTTCCAGTGAGTCAACTCGTCGCATGAGGTGGCCAAAGTATTGGAGTTTCAGCCTCAGCATCAGTCCTTCCAATGAACACCCAGGACTGATCTCCTTTAGAATGGACTGGTTGGATCTCCTTGCAGTCCAAGGGACTCTCAAGAGTCTTCTCTAGCACCACAGTTCAAAAGCATCAATTCTTCGGCGATCAGCTTTCTTCACAGTCCAACTCTAACATCCATACATGACCACTGGAAAAACCATAGCCTTGACTAGACAGACCTTGGTTGGCAAAGTAATGTCTCTGCTTTTTAATATGCTGACTAGGTTGGTCATAACTTTACTTCCAAGGAGTAAGCGTCTCTTAATTTCATGGCTTCAATCAGCATCTGCAGTGATTTTGGAGCCCCAAAAAGTAAAGTCTGACACTGTTTCCGCTGTTTTTCCATCTATGTCCCATGAAGTGATGGGACCAGATACCATGATCTTTGTCTCCTGAATGTTGAGCTTCAAGCCAACTTTTTCACTCTCCTCTTTCACTTTCATCAAGAGGCTTTTTAGTTCCTCTTCACTTTCTGCCATAAGGGTGGTGTCATCTGCATATCTGAGGTTATTGATATTTCTCCCGGCAATCTTGATTCCAGCTTGTGCTTCTTCCAGCCCAGCGTTCCTCATGATGTTCTCTGCATACAAGTTAACTAAAACAAATTAGTGCCCAGAATTCAACGATGAAGGAGCAGACCAAGGAGTGGTGGCCTGCCATCAGGAGACACCATAAGGGGCTCCCTAGCCTCCTCTCTGATTGCCCACTTGAAATGTGACTGGCGGTTTGAAAGCCACAACCCTGAAGGTGACTGCCCTGTTCTGTGCAGTGGTTTGGGGGAGCCCCCTGGGGGACCTCTCAGGTCAATTGTTCTCCATTTGCTCTTTTCTCCACTTTGCCAGTTTGTCTCATGATATCCCAGGACTGGGGAGTCAAGTAGCCAAGTCTCTGATCTTTTTTTGTGAAGTGAAAACTTACTGAATGATGCTTTAGCAAACAAAACAATATATGCTTACACTTAAAAAATATATACTGCCCACACCTTGCAAATTTGTATTCGGAAAGTTAACCATGTTTAGGACTTCCCTGGTAGTCCAGTGGTTAAGACTCCACACCTTCCACTGCAAGGGGCCGGGGTTCCATCCCTGGTCAAGGAAGTTCCACATCAGGGAAGTTCCACATTCTATACAAGCATGTTTAACATGTTTAGTTGAAATGGGTATGGTATGGTGGAGTTTGGGGAGATTTAAGGAAGTCTACAAAAGCTTCAAAGATCTTGTAGAATGAGCAAACCTCTCAGCAAAGGAGGAGACGGCTTTACTGTGATATCTGAATAAGCCCCTCAGGCCTCAGGTCCTCTGTCTGCAGGAACTGCCTGGGCGGTATTTAGTGCTCCCCACTTTCTACAACCCTTTATTTTCCCTTTCCCCTGTCTCCTGCACACCTCTTCTCTGAATGCATAGGCTCAGCCTCTCTTCCCCTTCTCTTGCCTTGTGTAGGCTTTAGTCCGACTGTTAGGAACCCGTGGACTGAAGACAAGAACGACTTTCCTGGGAGATAAGAGATGGGCCTGGAGCATTCCCCAACACCCACAAGTCACACTGCCAGCTCCATCTCCCTTTCAGCAGAGAACTCCCGCTCATCAACTTTCCGCCGTCCCGGCACGGCCCGCAGCATCAACTGCCCACAGCATTTTCACGTGGACTTCTTTGGCAGTTCTAAATCAAAATCAAAAGATCAAGCTTTGTCCCCTGATCTTTTGTCCTCCGCGAGAGGTGGCAGCAGGCGCCATAAAGTCGCTTTTCCTCTGGGAAGCTTTTCCTGACACCCACCCCTCCCCACCCGCCACGCGCGCCCGGTTCGGAGTCTCGTGCCCGGCGCTCAGGGGCCCTGGGCTTTCTCGGTCAGCGTCTCGGTGCAGACGGACTTGGAGCTGCAGAGCCAAGGGTGGTGGCTGACTCTCTGCCTCGGACGTCCCACCCCCAGTCCTGCGCCCGAACCCCAGTCGGCGCTCCCACCAACGCGTTACAACGACTGGAGGGAACTGAGGGCAGGGAGTGTCGCGGCCACTCCGCAGCATCTGTCTCAAGGGCTCAGGGCCCCGCTGAGCGCGAATCAACCCCCCGGCCGGGTGGAGACGCAGCCGGCCACTCGGTGGTCTCCAGCAAAGAAAGGGTTAAGCCGCCATCTCCCCACCCCGCAAAAAAAGGGCGAGGGGAAGAGTCCGGCAGAAGGTCCTGTTTACGGGAGCCGCTCTAGGGTCCGCGCTGCCCTGGGAGAGGCGTTGCCGTGGCAACGGGCCGGGCGCCCGCCAGCTGCGGGTGAGCTCACCGAGCGCCGGCGGGCGGGGGGCGGCCCGGCTCAGAGCCGCTGCAGCCGGAGGAAGGGGCCGCCCTCCACTCGCCCACAGAGGCGGCCAGGCGGCGGGCACGCGAGCGCGGGGCGCGGGGAGAGGCCCGGCCGACGAGAGCGCGGGGGGCTGCGGGCCATGGCGCCCCGGGCCCCCGCCGCGCGCCGCCCCCGCCCGCCCGAGCGCCCCCGAGCTGCGCCTCGGAGCCCGCGGAGCCGCGGCCAGCCAGGAGGTAGGGCCGGGCCGGGGGACGCTGGAGGGGACGCGGGGTCCGAGGAAGGGACGCGCGGGGAGGGGGCGATCGAGGAGGGGACGCGCGGGGAGGGCGTTTAGGCGGCGGGAGAAAGACGACGGCCGGAGCTGCCTCGACCCCGAGCCGCGGAGTGGCTCTTTGCAGACCAAAGACGGGGTTTCCCGCGTGCGGACGTGGGGACAGAGGCGCTGCAGCCCGATCTGCGGGACTAGAGCAAAGTGTTGTCCGGACGTCCTTCCGGGAGCTCCCGTGGCCGTGGTCCCGCGCTCGGGAAACCGGCAGAAACCGGGCAGAGCCCCCGCCCTCCGCCGAGCTGAGTCCCAGGGGCGTGAGTGTGTGTGTGTGTTTAGCAAGAACGGAGTAAAGCTGAGCAGCCGGACCTCCCCCCGCCCCTCACTGTGGTCAGACATTCTGCAGTGTTGAGAAAGCAGAAAGGTGAAGATGATTGCATGATCTTATTTCTCCCGCTTTCCCCCTCAGGATGGGGTTGGCAGCAGATGGAATCCAGGGGCAGTCTCTTAACACAGGACAGAAGGATATTTAGGAGGGTCACAAGAACTGGATTCGAACCACAGCAGAGAGCTAGACCTCAGCGGAGGAATCCTGTCCTGGAGGGCATCGGGTGGGGAATCTGGACGTTGCCCTCCAGGGGCAGAGATTGGGGCAGGGGAAGGGCACCGACTTTGTTTTTAACCAGCTGCTTCCCAATGGCTCAGTGGTAAGGAATCTGCCTGCCAATGCAGGAGAGTCGGGTTCGATCCCTGGGTGGGGAAGATCCCCTGGAGAAGGAAATGGCAACCTACTGCAATATACTTGCCGGGGAAATCCCAGGGACAGAGGAGCCTGGCGGGCCACGGTCCATGCTGTCACAGAGTCAGACAGGCCTGAGCGACTAAAACAGCAAGTTGGGGAAGGAGCGGCGGATTTTTAGCTGGTGTTGAGATAGGCTTTAGAACTATGACTTCTCTAAGGTTCTAGATATCCCAGCGTAATAATGGCCCTAGAGTGGTAATAGGCGCTACAGTAATTTTGTTACTAAACTTACACCTGCGGTGGTTACTACATAAGAGAAAAGAACAATATCCTTTCTGCTTGCTAGTCATCAAACACACCTGAGGAGTGAAGCAGAAGGTCTTTGGGGTGGGCTGCCTACAATGAGCAGAATTCTACAAGAAGTCAAGGACAAAGAGTAACTGTTCTTAGGAAAGGCAGTGAAAAGGCTGGCCTTCTTTCAGTCCTTTCATTCTGGAAGATTTGAACCCTGCTTCCCTGGTGGCTCAGATGGTAAAGAATCTACCTGCAATGTGGGAGAGCTAGGTTCAATCCCTGGGTCGGGAAGATCCCTGGGAGAAGGGAATGGCTACCATTCCAGTATTCTTGCCTGGGGAATCCCATGGACAGAGAAGCCTGGTAGTCTGCAGTCCATGGGGTCACAGAGTCCATGGACACGACTGAGCGACAAACGCTTTCCCTTCTTTTCACTTTCTCTGTCTTGTGTATTCATTCACTTAGCAACTCTAAGCACTAGGCTGAGGGAATAAGGTATCTGCCTTCCTTCCAGGCGCTTACCATCCTAGCTGGATAGTCAGACAAAAAACTAAATCTAGTTGGCATCTGGCCTCACTGTGAGTGCTGTGTACTCGGGGAACCCAGAACAGGGATGCCCACAGAATAGATAAGGCCAGGCTGAGCCCTGAAAACCTCGTCACCAACAAAGCAAAAGCAGAGAGGGTTGCTTCAGGCTGAGGGAACAGCCTGTGCAGTGTCACCAAGGGGGAGGGAGAGGAACAGGCAAGTGTGGGGAGAATTCATGGTTGTAATTCCCAGAGGGAAGAAGGATCTCCCTGAAGCAGGAGCCACGAGATCACTCTGTATTCTAGAAAGTTCACTCTGCTTACTGGGTGGAGGCTCAGAGAGGAGGAGACAGAAGCCTTGCAGCACCCAAGCTGCAGTTACTGACCCGCAGGGTGACGGCAGTGGTGACGTGGATGGAAAGAGCCCAGAGATAAAGAGGTGGGACCTGGTGGCAGACTTGGGGACAGGGTCAGATGACTTAGACGAGAACTAAATGCAGAGACACTCAGGAGAAAACAGAGCAAAGCAAAAGGAATGGAGATTTTGAATGGCCTGAATTTAGCAGATTACAACACTTGGACAATGAATTTGGCTCGGAATTCTCTGGCAGCTTAGAGACAAACAAAAATACTCTGGATTGCACAGTTTGGGATTTTGGACAAGAGAAAGCATACAAATTCATTTTCAGGACAAATTTTTTCCTGGAATTGAACTCAACTGGGAATTTGTCACGTGGAAGTTTGTGTAAAGACTAAAGAGTAACATAGGAAAAAAAAAAACCCTTCACTGTCAGTGTTACAAAAGACGGGAAGATGAATCTCCACATGACCGTTTTCCTATACCATCTTCCTGTTATGACTTGAGGACATACTGCATTTTTGTGGGGGGTCGAATGCAGCTCAGGCCTGTGGGCAGTGGCGATGTAGGGCAGTGTGGGCTCACGGAATCCTATGGAGGAGCCGTGGGCTCTCAAATGGAGGAAGAGATCATACCTACTCCGATGAATGTAGCGAGCACAGCATCCCAGTGCCCAACCATGAAGGGGGAAGCAGGAAAATCCCAGTGTAGCCCATAGGCAGGTGCCCTGAGACTGATCTGGAGAAGGAACCTGGTAAGGCGGAGTGCGGGGAAGATTGGCATCAGAAATCCTAACCAAAGAGAAGCAGAGTGAAAGGAGCGTTTGAGGATTCCGTTCAGCTGGGCAAGTCCAGTTCCCTTAGTTGTCCAAGTCTTCGTGCCCTCCGACCTAACGTTAAGGCTGCCCCTAGGGGTGGGGGAAAGGGTGGGGCTCAAGACACCAGAGATCCACTCTGCCGAGGTCAGGGAGGGCAGGAAAACGGTTCACTGCAACGTAAGGAATGTTGCAGAAGAACAGGGGGTGTGAGCTGGGTGGTTCTGCACTCAGCCGCTCATCTGGCCAGGCCCTTCCTATTGGTTTCTGCAGAAGGGCGAATCTGCAGAATCTATGTCAAGGCATTCTTAACATGCCCTCCAAAGTTTAGAACACTTCTTGCCCGTTGTAGAAGTCTTCAGTTGAGTAAGTAATTTAATGACGGGGGTGTGCTGTGATTCATGGGGTCTCAAGGAGTCAGACACGACTGAGCGACTGAACTGAACTGCACGATAATCTACCCCATCTGCCCTCCCATCACAATTCTTAACATTTTAAACTCAGGGTACACATTAGAATACATGTTTAAATGCTGAGGGGAGGCATTTTTTTAAACAACTGATGCCCAGGCCCCGCCCCAGACCAAGTAAATCAAAATTTCTAAGAACAGGCCCTGGGTATCAGTATTTTTTAAAGGTCCCAGGTGATTTTTTTTTCTTTTATTTATTTATTTTTTATTGGAGGCTAATTATTTTACAATATTATATTGGTTGGTTTTGCCATACATTGACATGAATCCACCCCGGGTGTACACGAGTTCCCCCTCCTGAACCTCCCTCCCACCTCCCTCCTCCCTCCCAGGTGATTTTAAGGTACTTCCACGGTTGAGCAAGGTTGCTTTTAGCCATCACCTAGAGGGCTCGTCACCAGAGGGTACTGAAATCACAGATTCCAAAAGCAAAGACCTTTTAGAATTTAAAATTTGGAAGTCTGTTCCTTACAATGAAATCAGCTGGCTAGTCAGCCTTCACCATCAAGATCTAAAGCCACCTTGAACAGATACAGGTAAGGAGGCCAGTATATATATGTGTGTAAAGTACTTCTTAACAAAAAGTCTAAAAGCATAATCACAGGCCTTCTACAGTTAGGTTTGCTTGGTCTAATACTATTGGATGCAGTGGCTCACCTTAGCCAAACCTGAAAGGCCCTGGTACCTTTCTCTCTCTGCCTGGGACCCACGTAGGTCTGTCTGTCTTGATTTCTGAGCCTCTAAGCTTTCTTAGATTCTTTCTACTTCCCTCCTGATAGTCCAGTATATGTGTTCTCCGACCTCTGTCTTCTAGATTGGAAAGAAGCTGGGAGAAGTAGCTTGGCATTTAACATGCATAAAGTCTCAGTCAAAAGGAAGGAATCTCTAAGAGCTGAATTTCAGTAACTATCATAGGATAATAGGAGTAGTATTTTGAGGCTTTCCCCAAAACCCTCAAGTATAGCTTGCAGGGAGTTGCTTCTTCGGCTGTGGGCAAAGTTGACTCAGCCTCCCCCACGCTCTCTGGAACCTACCCCTTTATTTTGCTTCCACGGAATGTCTGACAGTTACTGAGAGTGACAAGACCCCTGCTTGGGCCTCGTGTCATGCCCAGTCTCCTGTGCCCCAGGTGTGGTCGCTTCTTCCTCCGCCAGAACCAGACAGCTGCCACAGGCACCTGGGCTCTTTGAAACCCCTGCACTGGCCGCCCAGCTGAGGGACTCAGACATAACTGCCCCTTTAATGATGGGAGGCGAGTCAGTGCCGGGACTGGAGTGAGTGAGTGACTGACTCAGTTCTTTGACTCAGTTCTCTACATTTGGCCCCAAAAGAAGGGAAGCCGGAGTCAGCCTATCCTTGACCCTTGTGTTAAAATCATTGTTTGATTTAGGCAAAAATTAATCCCAGCTCAGTTTGCCTAAAAGTTAAACCCTTTGCCAACGGGAGCCCAGAATTGGCTTCCCTTTGACACATTCATCCTTGGCCTGTGGTCAGCTGAAAGAGGGATGAGTCTGAGACCCTGTTTTCTAACTGGCTGAACTACTAACAGTCAAGTTATGGTGCCCTCCCAACACTCTCCCCTCCCCGAGCCTTAGAGAAGGAAGGGGTGAGTCACCCTTGCAGTGAGTTTAGGGAAGAGGATCTGTATTGTATTGGGGAACCTGAGGATCCATGCTTCCCTTCAGCAGGAGAGGAGGGCAGGATGGTAAGAGCTTGCGTATCTTATCAGGAGGGCTGTCAGACCAGTTCAAGCAGACTAGCAAACACATTTCCTTTTTTGTTTTCCTTAAAAGTGTGCTTTAAAACTTAAAGATTGGGGATTTCCCTGGGGGTCCAGTGGTTGGGACTCTGTGCTTCCAATGCAGGGACAGGGGTTGGATCCCTGGTCAGGGAACTGGGATCCCACTTGCCGCATGATGTGGCCAAAACTTTTTTTTTTAAAGAAGTAAAACTTTAAGATTGCTTTTATATACACGTGTATGTATTTATATGTAAACTATAAAAACTATCCTTATTATAAAACATTTAAGTGCTGTTGCTCAGTCGTGTCTGACTCTTTGGGACCCTGTGGACTATAGCCTGCCAGGGTCCATGGGATTTCCCAGGCAAGAATATTGAAGTGGGTTGCCGTTTCCTTCTCCAGGGTATCTTCCCCACCCAGGGATCGAACACAGGTCTCCTGCATTGCAGGTGGATTGTTTACCAGCTGAGCCATCAGGGAAGCCCCAAGCAATACATAAAAAGGACAGCTGCTGTCCATGGAGTCGCAAAGAGTTGGACCCGATTTAGCAATTGAACAACAACAAAAAGAACACAGTAAAAATTTTCCCCATGTTGACTCTATCCTCAGAGGTGATCACTGTTTGGTATATATATATTAAATCCCCCTAGACTTTTTTTCTTTACAAGTAATATACTATATTTGTTTGTTAGAAAAATGGAATAGCTGAACAGTATTATGTGAGAATAATTCTATGCAGAACATAACATAGTCCTTTCCTTTCTAACAGCTACATAGTCTTCCTTTGTATGAATTGACTTTGTTTAATGCATTGTCTATTGATAAGTAATTAGTTGCTTCTGATTTTAGCCACTGTAAACACTCTCCAGCACTTCCTTCAACATTTCTGTATATAAATTCCCAGAGGTGGAATCGCTAATATATCTGTGCCCAGTAATGGATATTTTAATGAGATAAGAGTCTTTCTTTTTATTTATTTTTTAAGTGAAAGTCACTCAGTCTTGTCCAACTCTGCGATCTCATGGACTATACAGTCCATGGAATTCTCCAGGCCAGAATACTGGAGTGGGTAGCCTTTCCTTTCTCCAGGGGATCTTCCCAACCCAGGGATTAAACCCAGGTCTCCTACATTGCAGGTGGATTCTTTACCAGCTGAGCCACTAGGGAAGCCCAATTTATTTTTTAATTGAAGGATAATTGCTTTACAGAATAGTGTTGTTTTCTATCAAACATCCACATGAATCAGCCATGGGTATACATATATCCCCTCCCCCTTGAACCTGCCTCCCATCTTCCTCCCCATCCCACCCCTCTAGGTTGATACAGAGCCCCTGTTTGTGTTCCCTGAGACATACAGCAAATTCCCATTGGCTGTCTCTTTTACACATGATGATGTATGTTTCCCTGTTACTCTCTCCATGCACCTCACCCTCTCCTCCCCTCTCCCCATGTCCATAGGTCAGTTCTCTATGTCTGTTTCTCCATTGCTGCCCTGCAGATAAATTCTTCAGCACCATCTTTCTAGATTCCATATATGTGTGTTAGTATATGATATTTATTTTTCTCTTTATGACTTACTTCACTCTGTGTAATAGGCTCTAGGTTCATCCACCTCACTAGAAATGACTCAAATGCATTCCTTTTTACGGCCGAGTAACGTGGTCATGTATGGATGTGAGAGTTGGTCTGTGAAGAAAGCTGATCACCGAAGAATTGATGCTTTTGAACTGTGGTGCTAGAGAAGACTCTTGAGAGTCCCTTGGACTGCAAGGAGATCCAACCAGTCCATTCTAAAGGAGATCAATCCTGGGTGTTCATTGGAAGGACTGATGCTAAAGCTGAAACTGCAATACTTTGGCCACCTCATGCGACGAGTTGACTCAATGGAAGAGTCTGATGCGAGGAGGGATTGGGGATGGGAGGAGACGGGGACGACAGAGAATGAGATGGCTGGATGGCATCACCAACTTGATGGACATGAGTTTGAGTGAACTCCAGGAGTTGGTGATGGACAGGGAGGCCTGGCGTGCATGGGGTCGCAAAGAGTTGGACACGACTGAGCGACTGAACTGAACTGAACTGAATAGTCCATTGTGTATATGTATAAAATGAGATTTTGATACTCAGTTTTTCAAAAATTGTAAAATAGTATTACCTCTCTCACCCTCGTTCCCCACTGAATTTACTATGAATTTCTATTTAAGTTAGAAATTTTGTGGTACATTCATAGAGGCAATCTATTATTTTGAGTTTTGTTAAATTTTTCAAGGCAGCGTATTGAAACTAGAGTTTCTAAGAATTTTTCTATGGTTTATAGCTCGTCATCCAACAAACTGTCCCAATATTGCCTCTTGCTGTTGGTTTGTGTTCCGACAATCTTGAGCTCATATGACCACGAGCTCACATGACTATGCAGGCTGAAGCCCAGAGTGGGCAGAGGGGGTTACACGTAGGAGCCAGCCCGGGGAGAGAGTTCAAGCTGTCTTCCTCTTTCTCCATCACACTGTTGTTCAGTCACTAAGTCACATCTGATTCTCTGCAACCCCATGGGCTGCAGCACACCAGGCCCCCTGTCCTTCACTGTCTCCTGGAGTCTGCTCAAACTCATGTCCCCTGAGTCAGTGACGCCATCCAGCCACCTCATCCTCTGCTACCCCCTTCTCCTCCTGCCCTCAATCTTCCCCAGCATCAGGGTCTTTTCCAGTGAGTCAGCTCTTCACATCAGGTGGCCAAAGTATTGGAGCTTCAGCGTCAGTCCTTCCAATGAGTATTCAGGATTGATTTCCTTTAGGATTGACTGGTTTGATCTCCTTGTAGTCCAGGGGACTCTCAAGAGTCTTCTCCAGCACCACAGTTTGAAAGCATCAGTTCTTTGGTGCTCAGCCTTCTTTATGGCCCAACTTTCACATCCATACATGACTACTGGAAAAAAACATAGCTTTGACTATATGGACCTTTGTTGGCAAAGTGATGTCTCTGCATTTTAATCCTGTCTGTCTGTGTAATAGGGTTGGACTTGATTTAGCCCTAAGTTCTCTGCAAATCCACTCTGTACCACAGATAGGGTAACTATATATACAAAGTGGGACCCTTGGAAAGTAAAAAAGGAGCACTAAAGATAAATTGTTTGTTTGATTTAAATACACTTCTCTTCATTTTTTCTTAAAGTACTCATGAAAGTACTTGAAAGGGGAAAGGACGGTATCAAATTTTAAATATAAAAATAATTCTTATAGTAGAATTGGTTATATCTAAGGTTATGGGCTTCCCTGGTGGCTCAGAGGTTAAAGCGTCTGCCTCCAATGCGGGAGACCTGGGTTCGATCCCTGGGTCGGGAAGATCCCCTGGAGAAGGAAACAGTAACCCACTCCAGTACTCTTGCCTGGAGAATCCCATGGACGGAGAAGCCTGGTAGGCTACAGTCCACGGGGTCGCAAAGAGTCGGACACGACTGAGCGACGGAACGGAAGGATATGATCTACCACATTGGCTGGGTTGGTATATATTGTTTTCTACTTGTTTCTTGCTATTTTGCCATTAACAAACAAACATAAAATAAATTGTTAATTGCTATACAGCCAGCCAGTCTGTCCTGGGACCGTTCCTGCAAATTGCCACCTGGCGAAGGGCTGGACATGCCCATCTATTCTTCCTGCAGGTCTAAGTGCACCAACCCGGGTTCATGATTCCATGTCATCCCTCTGCCCCCCAGCTTTTCTTAACTCCCCCCTAGAGTAGAGGCCTGAGTGCAGGGAAGGAGGAGGGGTCCGGTGGCTCACTCAGTGCTGCGTGTCAAATCCTTCCCACTCAGCGAGTCGGAGGAGATGGGTACCACTGTCGCTACTTCGCACAGCTCACTGTGGAAGAAAATACAGCTGCCTTTTCCCAGCAGATTGGAGCCATTAAAGCAGAACATTCTAGAATTTTATGTGTGCTTCTCACGTCCCTGGGAAATACAGACTCAGCCTCCCAGATGACCGAGCAAGGTATTTGTGGGAAATTGTGCCACAAATCAGGATTAAAACTGGCCTTGCATGGTCAGGAGAGAAGTTAGCTGGGGGAAAAACCACAGAGCACTACTGATTCGGTCACTGGGCAGGAGCGTTGGGGCAGCCTGAGACGAAGAACCTGCATCCCTGCAGCTGGAGTGGGACCAGTTTCTCAGGCATAGACTTGGTCAGGGCGGTGGCTGGGAAGACATGGACCACCAAAGCAGCATGCTGGGGCGCTGGGCTTCTCCCAGCTCGCTGAAGGTCCAGAGGGATTTCTCTACTTGCTGTTCTGAGCTGGAGGTGGGAGTCGTTCAGATGTGAAATGAAGTGTGTGGTCAGCCAACCCCACATACAAATCCCTGGCCGCCTGACATCCCTTTCCATCTGGTCCGTTTCATCGTCTGTGTCTGTGACAATCAACAAACACACACAGCTCCCAGGACATCAAACAAGGACCAGTGCTGTGTTTACCCACAAGCTGAACTGATGCATCTAACAGGACAGGAAAACATCAGAGAGGAGGGGCGCCTTGATGCTTCCCCAAGTGATGCGACTTGGCAGTTCCGGCACCACATGGGCAGAGTCAAGAGAGGTTCCTGTTCCAGGCTCTCCTTTCACCTGCACTCAGGGAATCCAAGATCCTTGGCCTGGGACAGAGGGAAGAGTGACAGGGAAAAGAGTCAGAGTGTTTCTAGACACATAAATAGCCCAGGTTCAGGCCGCCTGTTGACTGGAGAACAAGAGGGGAAGAAGGCTGCTTTCAGGATGGGGAGACAGACACCTGCCCGAGCCCCCAGGGCAGGACCACAAGCTCCTCCTCACGTCCCTGAGATCTGGCCTCCATCCCCGTCTGTCTACAGAGACTTCATCCTGTTACCGATGGTGCGGCCACTGTACAGCTGGTTCACTGTTCTCTATTTCTGAGCATCCTAACATACGTGACTTACCTGACCCAGGTCACAGTCGATACAAAATTGCTATGGTGACATGTCTGTACCGCTTGTCAAAAGGCTGAAAGGCTTCTCTGAATAGTCATTCCTGGTGTCCCACCGTTTTGGGACCCCCACGACCAGATCCAGCCACCAAAGGGTCAACAGTAAGGCCCTGGCAATTGGCCGGCCAGGCCCCACCTTTATGAAGTCTTTTGAATAATGCCTCCTCCCCTGAGACACCACACCATCTGGGTTATGCTGATTGTCTCTGGAGATGATCTCCTTCACTGATTCCTTTTCTTCTCATTCAACAAGCATTCACGCCGCACCCACAATACACCAAGATCTGGTCCAAATAGACATTGTGGAGGAATAAAAAGAAGCCCAAGGCAGGTGTTCTGCCATCAAACCTCTCTGTCCAGTTGGAAGGCCCAGATGAAGAAACAGTGTAAAGAGCTCAATCAAGAGACAGTCACCCCCACACCTCACTCCTCACTCTCTTCTTTGGCCTCACTTTCTCCCTGGGGAGAGCTTGTCCACGCTCACTGGTTCTTCGGCTGTGTCCCCAGTTCTTCTCCACCGCCTGTCCCACCAGGGTGGTTCTGTCACCAGACTCTTAGATCTCTACCTCTGGCTGCTGCTGCTGCTAAGTCACTTCAGTCGTGTCCAACTCTGTGTGACCCCATAGACGGAAGCCCCCCAGGCTCCCGCGTCCCTGGGATTCTCCAGGCAAGGATACTGGAAAGGGTTGCCATTTCCTACTCCAGGGGATCTTCCCCACCCAGGGATTGAACCCACATCTCCTGCATTGGCAGGCAGATTCTTGACCACTGAGACACCTGGGAAGCCCCTTCTATCATGTATCCTGTTTATATTCTGTGGAAAGCAAACTGTACCTCCGCTTTCTGATTCTAGAACGTCTCCGAGTCTCATCTGCCAGTCCTTCCATCCCCCTCTCCATGTTTCCACATGTCCCAGAGCGGCCGTCCCACCATCAGTCTCGTGTTCAGGGCAGGACGTACTGTCGCCTTTTCTTCACGCTCTTGCCTCGCCTAACGACTCCAAAGGGCCACCAGATGCTACGTCTTCTCTGAAGCAGCCAGTGACCCTTCTGACTCTCATTGCCTGCCCACTTCTGAATTCCTCCAGTTATATTTCTCTCATAACATTTACCACTGTGGTCTGAATTTAGTCCCTAAACCCCTCTCACGTTGTAGCTTTTGTTAAACATGTTGTCTGGCATCCCCTAGACTTTTAAACTGATCTTTTGGTGTTGAACAGTTGTAATCTTTCATTGCCTTTGGTTGATTGGGTTTGCATCTTTTATCCCTAGCTCTAGGGACCATTTCTACATGTGTGTATTTCCCAGCAGCACCTCATGTGCTCAGCTCCTTGATCAATCTTGCGGATTAATTTCAAACCCATCCATGCTGGCTCAGATTAGTTAAATAAAAATTGCCCATATCTCAAAACTTAGCTAAATAAAACAGAGCACATTCCCAGGCATTACACAACTTCTGAGTACAAAACACCAAGCGTAGATAGTAAACAAACAGAAATGGAGCCTCAGCTTACAAGGAGCCAGAAAACAGGGTGGGAGGGGAGGAGAGTCCGGGCAAGCAGGCCATGCTAACGGGGTGGGTTCCTCCTAACTTGCACTTCTGACTTCGAGGCTGAGCCCTGACTTTAATGAAAAGGGAAGGGGGTCAGCTCCTTTTCCAATTTCAAAACCAGTTTTTGCAGATTACACTGTAATAGTAACGATATGTTTGAGAGGTTTTACAGCTTTACCACACTTGCAAACAATTGAGGCTGGGTCTGCAGGCAACTCAGATGGTATAGAAACCGCCTGCAATGCAGGAGACCCGGGTTCAATTCCTAGATTGTGGAAGATCCCCTGGAGAAGGGAATGGCTCCCCACTCCAGTATTCTTGCCCGTAGAATTCCATGCACAGAGGAGCCTGGCGAACTACAGTCCATGGGGTCACAGAGAGTCGGACACAACTGAGTGACTAACGCTTTCTGCAGCCCTGCAGATGAGATGAGGAGGTTGTATTAGTATTGTCATTATTAATATCAATATCATAACCAAGTCCTGTATTTTTACTTGTATTATTTGGCAGGATTAAGTTCAGTTCATAACAACAGAAGCTATGTCGAGCTTCTCACAGGACACGCACTGTGCCCACTGTTTTCCAGGTGCCATCTCGGGTAAACCTTTCAAAGCAGGAGCTGTTCCTGTCACCACTTTACAGAAGAGAGAACCAAGGCTTAGCAAAATAACTGTCCCGAGGTTCCGTGACTCTCAAGCAGCAGAGCTGGAGTTTGAATCTGAGGCTGTGTGCTTCCAAACCCTTTGCTTTTAACCCCCACGACACGCCATCTTTCAAGCTCCTTCCCAGAACTGGGAGTGGGGTGGAGCAGTCCCAGTCCGCGGCTCCCTTTCTGGGCTCGGGGAGCCATGGTGCCGGCCCCCGGCAAAGGGGATGGGAGATGACGTCTCCCTCCAAGATTGCTGCCTTTTGTCCAAATGTGCTGGCCGGGAGCCAGGTTGGAAACTCTCTGCTCATGGAAAGAAAGAGAACAGAAGCCAGCAAAGAGAGGGGTGGGAAGGGTCTGAGGGGGAGGAAGGGAAGAGGAGGGCTGCAAGGCGAGGGAGAGGAGGTGGAGGGTGAGGCGCGGGGCAGACAGCCAGAGCCGGGGAGGGCTGCCAGAAGGAAGTAAAGCCTGGCCTTCTGTGCATCCCCTCCAAGTGGCTGCTTCTGGTGGTGAGCGCCAGGTACCCAGGGGCCCGCCTCCCCACCTCAGTACTACTGACCAACTCATGAGTGATAGTCGCTCAGTCATGTCCGACTCTTTGCGACCCCATGGACTGCATCCCACCAGCCTCCTCTGTCCATGGAATTCTCCAGGCAAGAATACTGGAGTGGGTTGCCACGCCCTCCAGGAGATCTTCCCGACCCAGGGATCAAACCCAGGTCTCCCGCATTGCAGGTGATTTCTGTACTGTCTGAGCCACCAGGGAAGCCCCACTATCAGTGAGGCCAGGTTAAAATGAACATGAGGAAACCCTTCAGAGGGAAAAATAAATCCCAAAATGACAGCTCAAGGGCTGCCTCTGGAAATGGACAGGATGGCCAGGCGGTGCCCTGGGGCCAGGGTGTGCTGGGAGAGGAGGGGGTGAATAAAACCCAATCTAAACAATTTCCTGAGGAGCTAGTCTGTATCCAGGAGGGGAAGGCCTGTAACCTGCCCCCAAAGCTCTCGACTTGGTGTTAGACACCGGGACTTGAATCTGACAACCTGAATTCATTTGGCATCCATGTGGCCTAGGGAAAGTTCATCTCTCCAGGCCTTGCTTCCCACATCTGTGAAGGCGAGGCAACTGCAGGGTGGGTGTGAGGAGTCGGTGAAGCAATCTATGTGGAATCTTGCCTAGAAAATAGTGTTTGATGAGTGTTCATCATTCATTCACTGCTGCAGTTTAATCTGAGGTGTCAAACATAACTACGTGAAATCCTAAATCAAACATATAAATAACAGTTGAAGCCAACCATGAAAGAGATACCATATGGTTATGCACATTTATTAGGGTTACCTAATGTAGATAAGTTAAAAAAATATACAGAGAAATTCAGAGGACAGGGGGAAGAACTTCAGTTTGGGGTTTGGCCAGGGCTAACCCCAGAAAGAAGAAAAGAAGTATATGTAATTAGTAGACCCAGATTCCCCTGGAATAACTTCTCTTTAGAGATGTGTGTGTGTGAGCTAAAGTCGCTTAGTCATGTCTGACTCTTTGTGACCTCATGGACTATAGTCCACCAGGCTCTTCAACCATGGGATTTTCCAGGCAAGACTACTAGAGTGGGTTGCCATGCCCTCCTCCATGGGATCTTCCTGACCCAGGGACTGAACCCACGTCTCTTAAGTCTCCTGCATTGGCAGGCTGGTTCTTTACCAGTAGCACCACCTGGGATTTTGGGCTTCCCTTATAGCTCAGTCGGTAAAGAATCTGCCTGCAGTGCAGGATTTGATTCCTAGGTTAGGAAGATCCCCTGGAGAAGGAAATGGCAACCCACTCCAGGTTCAATTCCTGGGCTAGGAAGATCCCCTAGAGAAGGAACCCACTGTAGTATACTTGCCTGGAGAATCCCGTGGGTAGGAGCCTGGCAGGCTACAGTCCATGGAGTTGCAAGAGTCGGACACGACTTAGCGACTAAACTACCACCACCACCTGGGAAGCCCCCTTATAGAAACATGAGTCTATATATTTTTCTGGGGAAGAGAAAGGAGTATGGAGGAGGTGAATGAGTCCCACATGGGGTGACAGGAGCCTTGAGTCCTGTTCTTGCCTCTGCCACCCCCCCAGACAGGTGACTGAGGCTAGATGAGCCACAAAATCCTGGCCCATATTGTGGTCATTTCTAGCCCTTCTTGCCTGCTACCATCCTCTGTTCATATTAAAGAGCTTCTCCATGCCAGGGGCTTTTCTAGCTTCATTATGTATCTTTATCCCCCCTTTCCTCTTTGAATTTCCACACTAGACTGAGGACTGTAAGCAGCACTGTCATTTGCAGGCTGGGTTCCCAGTGACTGATGGGGGTCACGAGGGGAGAGCTGCTGAGGCCAGGAGGAGGATGTGGAAGGCTGGGTCAGCCAGTGCAGGCGTCATTCCCAACAGGGTCCTGGGAGAGGGGCTCAGCATTTCCTGAAGGGAAATGACTCCCATAAATAGACAGAGGGATGGGAAAAGGACTCGTCTGTCCCTTTCCTACTGTCAACTCAGCTCTTCTTCTGGAGTGCAGACAATGCAACCTCTCTAAATGCTTTTCATTCAGATGTGTCCCTGCCAGTGTGTGTGGGGGAGAGATGTGAGATCCGCTTTCTTGTATACTGCAGATCCGAAATAAGAACCGAAGAGGGCATTCAATCCTTTATTTGTTCATTTACCCACAGTGACCTCTCATTGGTCCACTCCAACGTAAGGCCAGAGTTTTTTCAGTGAGGTTTTATTAGGAAGGAAAGAAGGAAACTGTAGGCCTTCTGATACCATGTCCTATTTAAAACTTCATCCTAGAGTCCAGCAGATCCTCTTGTATCAATGCTTATAATATGTTGTTCAGGTTCTTAGAAAAGTTAGTTCTCATGTCATGGCCTTACTAAGGCTTTGATTCCTTTATATTAAATATATTGTTATTGTTTTTTTAAAAGTTATTTTACCCATCTGATTTTAAAAAGATGAGCTAAAGCTTCAGATGTTCCCAATACCTTCAGTGATGCGTCCCCCCAGGAAGAGGAAGGAATTTCTTGACCCTCAATAGTGTAACAGGAATGATAAGATCACAGGCAACTTCTGTGCCAGGCTGGAGGCAAACCTAATGGGGGTTTGGTTTCCTTAGTAGCTGCAGTTGGCTCAGCTTCAGCCATATGGGTGCAGATTCATGTTTAAAACTCACATGCACACTAGCTTTTTTTCATTTTGGGAGAGTACTTGACATAGATTGAACATGGCATTGTGTTAGTGGGGATTCTTTTGGTTGCTTAAGCAAACAAGGGTATAAAGATATCTTGTGGAACCTGTGGGCAGGAATGCAGCTTGGCCCCAAGAGCGGATTGGACTGAGGGAGCGCAAAGCCCTCTTTCTGCGGGTATCACGCTTCTCCCCAACAGCCCAGCTCCATCTTCTCCTTGGTCTGCAGGGTGAAAATGGCTGCCTCACAGCGCCATGTTTCCGTGTTCTGGCCAAACACATTGACGCAACTCCCTGGCAGCACAACCTGATTGGCCCGACTTTCAGTTAGGCCTCCTTTAGAGCCAATCAGCTGTGGCTGGGGGTGGGATCATCATTCAAACGTGGCTGCCCGGGCCCCTGGCGTGCTGTGATTCATGGGGTAGCAAAGAGTCGGACACGACTGAGCGACTGAAAACTGAACTGAACTGAACTGACTATGTACCTGGTTCATGCTTGCCAGATGCTTAGTGTCTCTGTCTCTTTCCACCCCCTACCCACTCCTCTTCCCTTCCGCCCGCCCTCCCTCCTTTCTCTCTTTTTAAAATAACAGTCTTATTGAGGTATAATTCACATACCATAAAAATTAATCCATTTAAAGCGTATAATTTAATGATTTTTAGTATTTTCACAGGTTGTGCAACCATCATCAATCAGTCTTAGAACATTTTTGTCACTTGGACAAAGAAGCCCAATACCCCTTAGCCACCACTCTGCACCCCAGCTCCATCTGCCTCAGCCCTAAGCAACCACTAATTTACTTTCTGTCTCTGTAGATATCTCTGTTCTAGGTATCTTATATAAATGTACTTATAACTATGTGGCCTTTTATGATTGGCTTCTATTCCTTTAGCTTAGTGTCTTACTCCATGTCTCCATTTCCGTGTTGTAGCATATGTCAGTACTTCATTCCTTTGATATTATTTCAAATAATTATTGAGCTGGATATTATTTCATTGTATGGGTGTACCACATCTTGTTTATTCATCAGTTGATGGCACCTGGACTGTACCCACTTTATGGCTATCAAAACTAATGTGCTCCAATGTTAATATACAAGGACGTAGGCGGATGCGTTTCCTCATTTACGTGCGTGTGCGTTGGTGTGTGTGTCCAAATGCACACAGTCATAGTCCAGCTTTTTGCGACCCCATTGGCTGAAGCCCGCTGTGCCCCTGTGTCCATGGGATTCTCCAGGCAGGAATACTGGAGTGAGTTGCTGTTTCCTTCTCCAGGGGATCTTCCCAATCCAGGGAGCAAACCTGCATCTCCAGCATTGGCAGGAGAATTCTTTACCACTAGTGCCACCTGAGAAGCACTTATTTCTCTTGGGAGATGCATTATTTCTAGGATTATATTGGTTAAGTACTTAATGCAGTGCCTGACAGATCACAGGACGAAACAGCGTTCATTTCCTGACCCTAACCTTCCCAAAGGTTATGAATGAAAGCTATTTCCTGCTAGCCGCCCTTGAAAGAAGAGGGGTCAGGCCTTCAGGTTACTGTCCCCAGGGGTACTGGCACCACTGAGTAGCAGATTCTTGCAGCAGACTTGTGAGAGACGTTGATGGGTGGTTCTGGTTGAAGGTACTAAGAGAGCAGATAACAAGGTTTGGGGGAGAAATATAAAATTTGAAGTAGAAAGATACAAATCGTAAGATTCTCTGTTCTGCTATTTAAACACTGTGATCTTAAACCAGTCGCTGAAGCTTAATCTTCTCTTCAAAATAAGCATAACAAGAATTACACCTGAAAATTTGGAGGAAGGCAGGGGCTTATGTATGTTATAATGTGCATATGATGTGAAAATTGGGTGCTGTATGAATGTATGATAAACTCTAGGGGGAAAAAGTCAGAATTTTGAAACTGCATTCAAATCATAGCAAGTTCAGAGGGCATTTGGAGCTCTTGAGTGGCAGTGGTCAGATCCTTCAGGGGCTGCTGTCAATCCCTCAGGGCTGCAGCCCCTCTGTGGAACTAGCTCTTGCCTGAAGCTGGATTTCTGGCTCTGAGAAAGACCCGGGTCATCCTCAGTTTACCAGGACCGCAGGCACATCAGATCTGCAGGGTGTTAACTTGAACACCTTTAGGCCAGTCAGTTATTCCCCCATTTATGAGAAAGTCCATCTTTGCCCTAGTGATTTAAGATAGCCCCGTGATCATATATAAAGTCCTATGAGTACTTGGAGAACTTCCCTGTAGCTCAAACGGTAAAGAATCTGCCTGCGATGCAGGAGACCAGGGTTCTATCCCTGGGTTGGGAAGATCCTCTGGAAAAGAAAATGACAATCCACTCCAGTATTCTTGCCTGGAGAATTCCATGGACAGAGAAGCCTGGAGGGCTAAGGTTCAAGGGATTGCAAAGTGTCAGACATGACTGGGTGACTAACAGACACACACATGAGTACTTAGCTCTATGTCTAGACTATCTGTTCTGTCAGTCCATTTATCCATTCTTAGGCTTCCCTGGTGGCTCAGAGGTTAAAGTGTCTGCCTGGAAGGCAGGAGACCCAGGTTCGATCCCTGGGTTGGGAAGATCCCCTGGAGAAGGAAATGGCAATCCACTCCAGTACTCTTGCCTGGAGAATCCCATGGAAGGAGGAGCCTGGTAGGTTACAGTCCATGGGGTTGCAAAGAGTCGGGCACGACTGAGCGACTTCACGATGGCAGTACCATCCTGTTTTAATTGTAGAGGCTTTATAGTATGTGTGAATATCTGGTAGGGCCAGTCACCTCTGCCCCTCAGTTTTTTTATTTTCCTGTGTTTTCCTAGTTCTTCTTGCATATTTGGTAATCTGGTTTTAAAGAGTTAAGTGTCCTCCTGAGAGGTCCTGGTGGAGGATGAGGAGTGAGTTGTGGTTGAGTTGTCTTTTGGACCTGGGTGTGCTGACTTACTTCAGTAAACTGGTTTTGTAAGATTCTGTTTTCTTTTAGATTCATAAGCACTGATGTCTTCTAGTGGCTGGATAGCACTCATATTCCCTGAAGCTCCAAAAGAGCAATTCAGAACACTCTTTAATTGAAAGAGAATATTAAAACTTGGTGAATTTAGACAAAAGAGTACGTGAGTTTTCTGTACTGTTCTTGCAGCTGTTCTGTAAACCTGAAATGCTTTTGAAATAAAAAAAAATTAATGTCATCCTGCTTCTGGTAACATTTGGTAAAATCAGAAACCTGTGCAAGTTGTGTTCAGATTCTGCCTTAGTTCCCATCTTGATTAACTCCTATGAGGAAATCTAGCAAATGAGTTAGGTGTCATTCCTTAAAGAATCAGTACTGCTTTTCATGTAGTGGCTTGTCCTTCCTTAAATATTTAGCCACTTGAAGATTATGCAAACATCTGTGCTTTTCACCCATACACCCCAAAGGAAATTCAGCCCAGCCTCTAAGCCCAGATACACAAAGGAACCTGCTGTCACCTGTTTTGTTTATCATATCATGTTTTGTATTAGAGACATTTGTTTGCTTCTTTTTTCTATCAGGTTTTTTTTAGATTTAATTGACATTTAACATTGTGTACGAGGGGCTTCCCTAGTAGCTCAGATGATAAAGCATCCACCTGCAGTGCAGGAGACCTGGGTTCGATCCCTGGGTCAGGAAGATCCCCTGGAGAAGGAAATGGCAACCCACTCCAGTATTCTTGCCTGGAGAATCCATAGATAGAGGAACCTGGTGGGCTGCAGTCCATGAGGTCGCAAAGAGTTGCACACAACTGAGCAACTAACACACACATTGTTTAAGTTTAAAGTATATACTTGATGATTCAATATATGTGTATGTTGTAAAATAATTGCCATATTCAATTAGTTAACACGGCCATGACCTCACACAGGTGACTTTTTTTGTGTTGTGAAAACATTTAAGATCTACTCCTCTCTTAGTAACTTCCAAGTATGTAATACAGTATTGTCATGTGAATGAAATGACATTCACAGGATGAGGATGAAGCTCTCAGAGGGCAAGAAAAATGATTTATTTCACATTTTCCCTAGTTTCACTTAGTTCCCTGTGGGAAGTAAACACTAATAATTGGAAGAATGAATTACATGAGTAATTTCCCTAATAGCCACAGGTCCCCATATAATCTCTTTGAACCCACTGAAAGAATGGATTCTGTACTAGGAAGTGATTACTGGAGACCAGGATCAAAGTCTTGGTGGTCATTAAGGGAAAAGAGGTAATGAGAATAAAGTACCACTTATCCTTCTGTTCAGGAGATACCGTGGCAAAGCCAAACAAGTAATGAAGTGATGCGCTCAGCTGAGACCCATGCCCTGCAGTTGTGGTTGTGGCTGAAAAGCAACTGTGTGGCCTGTTGGGAGCACCAGGGCAGACCAGACACCCGCAGATAACAGCAGAGTTTACATTTTTCCCCTGTTATTTACAATAGGGATAATGCTGTTTAGTCACTAATTCGAGTCTGAATTTTGTGACCCCATTGACTGTAGCCCACCAGGCTCCTCTGTCCATGGGATTTCCCAGGCAAGAATACTGGAGTGGGTTGCTATTTCCTTCTCCAGAGCATCTTCCCAACCCAGGGATTGAACCCATGTCTCCTGCATTGGGAGGCAGTTTCTTTACCACTGAGCCACCAGGGAAGCCGACAGTGACAATAATGCATGTGTGAACTCAGTTGCTCTGTCTTGTCCAACTCTTTGTGACCCCATGGACTGTAGTCTGCCAGGCTCCTCTATCCATGGAATTTTCCAGGCAAGAATGCCATTTCCTCCTTCAGGGGCTCTTCCTGACCCGGGGATCAAACCTGCGGCTCCTGAGTTTCCTGCATTGCAGGTGGATTCTTTACTTCTTGAGCCATCTGGGAACCCCCATGATAATGTATGTTTATTATAAAAACATTGGAAATATATTTTTTTGTTGTTGAAAATATAGATAAGTGAACAGAAGAAAAAATTATTCAAAGTTTCTTCACTGATGACAGCTACTGTTAATCCTTTGTTGTATTTCCTTCCAGTCATATTCTTACGTGTGAGATTTTAAATAGGAATTGATTCTCCCCCCGCCACCCTCTTTAAAAACATGTTTTATTCATATTGTATGCAAGCTTTTGGATCTTGTTCCTTTTGGCTAACATCACAACATGAACATTTTTTCCATTTAGTAATAATCTTTTTTTTCTTTAGCTTCTTAATTTCCTTTTTAAAAATAACAGCTTTATTGAGATATAATTCACATATAGTTCAATCTATCCATTTAAAGTCTACACTTTATTGGTTTTTAGTGTATTCACAGAGTTATGCAACCATTATCACAGTCAATTTTAGAATATTTTCATCAGTCCAGAAAGAAACTCCAAAGTCGTTAGCAGTCACTCCCCTTTTTTCACACCCACCCACTTTGGGCCTAGGCAACCACTAATCTACTTTCTCTTTCTATAGAATTATAGTAGTCTTAATTTAATTTGCTTCATAATATTTCATTGAATATATTATAGTTTATCATTACATTGCTTGACACTTGAGTTATTTGTAGTTTTCAGTATTTTAAATAAGATAGTCATGAACATTTCTGCGTACATTTTTCTGTATACAGGATTGTTCTTTAGGTAGACTCCCAAAGTACAGAAATGTAGAATCACAGAACCATGAAAAGAGAGGCCCACAAAAAGACCTTCAGTCTCCCTCCCAGCTCACTCAGTAAGTATTTATTCAATTCAGCCTGGTGTAAAAGGATAAAGCAATTGCTGCTCTCGAAGAGCTTAACAGCACCCAGAATAATGAGCTAGAGTCTAACTCGCATCTGGTTTAGATAATGTAATATGAGGCCACGGAGATACTGTCTAAGGAGCATCAGACTTGGGCTCAAAACATAGACTCATTCCTGGTTCTGACACTTAAGAGCTGTAGTATGAACTTAAACAAATGACAGCTTCCCTCAGCTTGATTTCCTCATCAGAAAAATGGTAGGAGCATTGACCTTGACTTCTGTAGAGGTTAGAAATAAGAAGTGGCTTCTGGCCTAGCCAAACACAGATGGAAAAACAAGTTTAATTGTTTGGGAGCTGAAAGAAGTTAGAACCTGACTCTTCCCAGTTTGGTAACCTGTAATACCTAAAAGCAAAAAGAAGTGTACTTTTTTACTTAAAAGAAAACTACTTACCTGAATCCAGATTTTAAACCATATTTTGGCAGTATTAGCATATTTTATACCTCTCATAACTCCTACTGTTATGGTTTATGGCAAACTCACACTTCTTCTAGACAGGTGACATGAGTAGTAATGAAACCTTAATTCGGAAGGGCTGACACCACTAAAATCTTATATGCACAGTAGTTTAGTGTTCATAGGCAAAATGGCCACCTAATTGTACTTTTTCGCTTTTTATCGCCCACAAAATGGTGAAGCCAAAGGCAACATATGGAAGTATTTCCACATTGTAAGTGAGTGAGGGGAAACGCATGATTTGCAAATATTGTCAAGTGAAAAATGTGTTTCCATCCTACTAAGGTGGCCAAATACATCTCTCTATGTAAGAATGTTCTGCAGATGTGAAAAACTCCTTCCCAGGTTTACTGAAAGCGAGAACAGTAAACATCTTTTGCTATCTCTGGCCTCAAGAGCATCACAAAGTGTGGTCCAATCTACAGGCTCTAGCCCACAAATTCCCATTAGTTTCATTTGTCACAAAACGGACAGGTATGGGTCAGGAAAATACTGATCAAGTTGTTCAAAGTAAACGTTATTGTCGGTAACTGGGTATTCATACCCATAGAAAGCCTTCAATTACTCAGATCTTGCTCTTGGTCTTGAGGCCACCCCTTAGAGTGAAAACAAGCCTTGCTGTTGACGCCTGCCTGTATAGGGAAGATCTATGAAAGAGCATCCTAGAGCATTTACACCTAGGCTCAAGGGACAGGAGCAACTTGCTCTGTGCTGATAACGCCTCCATCAGATTTCAGAGATGCTCTGAAAAACAAGAGCAAATAGACACAGTAAAAGGCTGCCTTACAAAGGAGAGGGCAAAGGGGAGTAGATCTGTTGCTGACTGACAGTGCCAGTGACTGGAAAATAAACTCCAGGGTTCAACTCTAAGCCTATGAATTCCCCGGGAAACTTATAAATGCAGATTTCGAGGCCCTGTTCTAGCAGCCTGATTCACTCAGTCTGGGTGGGGCCAGCACTCCTCACTTTTAGCAGCTGTCCCTGCTGATTAAAAAAATAATAACAGCCTCATTGAAATATAATTCACATACCATAAAATTCACCCCTTTGAAACATACAGTTGTGGTTTTATCATATTAACTATTTATTGCAACCATCACCACTATATAATTTTAGAACATTTTCATCACTTTCCTCCCCCTGAAAATCCATACCTATTAGCAGTCATTCCCCACTCCCCCGTCACACAGCCCCTGGCAACACTAATCTACTTTCCATCTCAATGGATTTATCTGTTCTGCACACTTCATGTAGATGCGATCATGCAACATTTCTTTTGTGGCTGGCTTTTTTCCACTTAGTATGTTTTTAAGGTTCATCCATGTTGTAGCATGTAATAGTCCTTCATTTTTTTAATAATGGAATAATACTCCATTGGAGGAGGAAATGGCAAGCCACTCCAGTATTTTTGCCTGGAGAATCCCATGGAGCCTAGTGGGCTACAGTCCGTAGGGTCACAAAGAGTCAGACAGGACTGAAGCAACTGAGCAATACTCCATTGTATGGCTCGACCACATTTTGTTTATCCAGTCATCTGTTAAGTATAAGAAGATATGGTATATGTGTTCGCTCATTCAGCAAACATTCCTTGAATACTCTTACTTGATTTGGGGGAATCTTCGGGGCTCAAAGCAGAACTCCTGGAAATAGGAAGACTTTGGTTCATAGAAAAGCCATTACTTTGGCTTTACCTGGTGTGTGTGCCGAGGACCTGGTGTCTTTTCATGGTGTGAGGCACAGTTTAAGCATTTGGTCCAAGAATGCAGACTGTGATTTTGCCAAATAATGGTCCCTGGGTGTGGTTTTGAGGCAGCATGTAGGCTTTGGTTTCAGTTTATTTCAGAATCCCCTATCTTCTTCCAAATGTGAGAAAAAAAAATTGCTTTTTTTGTGTGAAAATACTCCCCAGAAAAGCTGTTATGTAAAGAACCAGAGCAGCCTGTTTTAATTTTAAAAATTATTTTTGTTTGTTTGAAGATAATAAAAATGAAGCATCAAGAGGCTGAGGAATGAGCGTCACTCAGCAATTAGATGCAGCAAGAGTTGTATTATGTGATTATGTGTGTGTGTATTGCCTTCCTACATATTTTCTGAAAGCAGACACCTTCTGGGTATGCTGGCTAATAAGAAAAATGCTCAGGGAGTTCCCTGGTGGCCCAGTGGTTAGGATTCTGGGCTTTCTGCTGTGGCCTGGGATCAATCTCTGGTCAGGGAACTGAGATCCCACAAACTGCTTGGTTAAAAAAAAAAACAACACTCAGTTGAGAAAATAACTGTTTTTGTTCTGCTGTAATTATTATAGTTTCTTCTCAGTTCTGTTGCCTGCTCTTTATAAGCTGATAAAACTAAGTTATTAGAATCATTAAAGCTGAAGAGCTTGTTTTATTTGCAACAGAAATAAAAACCACTGAAAATTTAGTTTTATTAGCATGATATCATTTATGATATAAACTGTATTTTTCACTCAGTATCTCAAGTCTGTTTTATGACTCAAGTTATATATATATATGTTTACCTATATTTTGGAACCAACATACTAGCCTTAGAACACTAAAGGCACGGAAACATTACAGTTATATATATTTTATTCCTTACTTCACCTCCTCCGCTGCCCAAATTTACTTCTTTCCTTTGAATATCCCTCTACTGTATTTTCAGTTGAGATATAATTCACATAAAGTTCACCATTTAAAAGTACACAATTTAGGGACTTCCCTGGGGATGTAGTGATTAGGACTACGCACTTCCACTAGTGTGGAGGAAGGTTTGATCCCTGATTAGGGAACTAAGGTCTTACATTCTGCCTGGCGTAGCCAAAAATTTAAAAGGGTAAAAGTGCACAGTTTAGTGATTTGTGATGTATTCACAGTGTTCTGCAGCTATCGTCACTGTCTCTTTGCAGAGCACTTTCATCAGCCTCAGAAGAAACCTTTGCCTATCAGCAATCATCCCAATTCCCCCTTCCCTCCGTGGATTTACCTATTCTGGTCATTTCATGTAAATAGAGTCATGCAGTATTCCTTTTGTATCTGGCTTTTTTCACTTAGTGTGCTTTCAAGGTTTAGCCATGCTGTAGCGTGTAGCATACCCTTTATTCCTTTTAACACTGAACTGAATAACGTACTGTGTCGCTAGACCACATTCTGTTTGTTTATCCATTCATCAGTTGATCGACATTTCCAGATTTCAATTTTTAATTAAATCACTGTTTTTATAAGATTTGAGGAGGGGACTTCCCTGGTAGTCCAGGGGCTAAGAGTCCACGCTCCCACTTCAAGGGGTCTGGATTTGATCCCTAGTCAGGGAACTAGATCTCTCATGCCACAACGAAAGACCAGAGATCCCACACAACAAGACCTGGTGCAGCCAAAGAAATTAAATATTTTTCTTTTAAAAAGAAAGATTTAGGGAGAATCAGTTTTTCCTCCCTTCATCCCCACCCCTTCTCCCTGTGACTAAACATGTCCAGATTTTTTGTATAGCAGTCACTGAACCAGTACTATCCAAACTTCTTAAGTGACTTTGATAGCAGAATTTCTATCCACCATATATTACTATCATCTCCCTGTTCCCAACATCAAAACCCCACCAGAGCTAAAAGGAAGAAGGTTATTACTGTTGGGTGATGTCAACAATCAGTAGCATCCTATTTAATTTTTAAATATCACAAATGGATAATTAATTACTGCCCAGAACAAAATACGAGCAGTGCTTCATTGGAAGAGGCCAGGCCTCGGACCACGAGCGGCGGTCTTCCCGGGCTCCTGGCACTGAAGACGGTGCTGGCTGGCTTCAGCAGATGGACTTCCCACCTGCCATTGCTGTCCCTTCAGCAGCAGCGAACCAGGGAGAGCGGCAGCCGCGGGCCGGGCTCTAAGGGAGCTGCCGTCTGCCAGCTGCGGGCTCCTCGCTGCTTTTCACACAGGGCTGCTCCTCTCCTTTCTCAGGCACCCTCGGGTTCTCCTGTAAGAGCTGCTCTCAGGGAAAGATCTGATAAGTCAACTACCTCCTTCCTGTTTGTGGAAAAACACTACATCTCTTTGAAAGTCTTGATCCCTTTTTGGGGGCAATACTTGTTTTTAAATTAACGACCTCACAGTTAGTACTCCAAACCCCCTTCAAAAAAGTGTTTTCAGAGATCAGGCTGAAATTTTAAGCCTTAGTGGGTAAAGTTAAAGGGGTCACACAATAATATAGCATTTTGATCTACTAACGTCAGTCTGGAGCAGTTGAAATTTTCTGTGGGCTTTTGAGAAATGGCAACCCACTCCAGTACTCTTGCCTGGAAAATCCCATGGACAGAGGAGCCTGGTAGGCTACAGTCCATAGGGTCGCAAAGAGTCGGACACGACTGAGTGACTTCACATCACAGAAACATCTCACTATAATCTCTCTTTTTCTCTCGAAAAAGTAAAGGTAATTCAGAGAAGTAATTAGGAGTAACAGGCTGAGACATTTGAAGGGAGTTCCTAACAGATTAAAAGCTTAGAAGACTCTCCCACCACCTCTTAACTTCACCTGAGCCCTCCAATCAACTTGACATTGAGCCCAAAGAGAAACAGGAGTCAAGAACAGATTTTACAGTATTCACTTTAGCAAGGAGAAAAACAGGATTCAGTTATGGACTAGATTGATAAACATAATCCTGGGTGTTCATTGGAAGGACTGATGCTAAAGCTGAAACTCCAATACTTTGGCCACCTCATGCAACGAACTGACTCACTGGAAAAGAGCCTGATGCTGGGAAGGATTGGGGGCGGGAGGAGAAGGGGACGACAGAGAATGAGATGGCTGGATGGCATCACCGACTTGATGGACATGAGTTTGAGTGAACTCTGGGATTTGGTGATGGACAGGGAGGCCTGACGTGCTATGATTCACGGGGTCACAAAGAGTTGGACACGACTAAGCGACTGAACTGAACTGAACTGATAGATGTTGGCATTTAAAAAAATATCTTCTTCAATTTGTAAAACAATTTAAAAACTTCTGGAAATGTTTATATGTGCAAAACACATGAACCTTCATGTGCCTATCACCTAGCTTTAAAATTTTGTGTGACATTTTATTCTAATTAAGTTTATTGGTACTAATTAAGCTCATCTAGTGAATGGGAAGTTCTTTATTTTTGTGGCAGTTGAATGAGAAAATGTATTACTAGTCATGCATTCATAATACCTCCTGCAAACCAGCCTGTTTAGATCATAAGGCCAAATTACCTAGCAAGAAATAAAAGAAACTTTGGATTGTGTAAAAATCACCCGAGGCCTTTGATTTACCATATTTATGGTTTTGTTGTTTATTTTGGCTGTGCTGGGAGGCTTGTGGGATCTTACTAATAGTTCCTCCAACCGGGGATCAAACTCGGGCTTCAGCAGTGAAAGCTCCAAATCCTAACCACTGGACCACCAGGGAATTCCTTGATTTACCATATTTAAATACAGGTTCCAGGCCAGCCCCAGACAGTTGGTTTTGGAACATTGGGTTGGTGCCCAGGAATCTACATGTCTGACAAGTTTCCCAGTTTGACAAGATTAGATCCTCAGTGGACCACACTTTAGAAAACAGCTCCGTCTTGCAATCCCAGACCTATAAATTGATAGAGAAGTTTGTCTTGGTAACGTAAGTTGCAGAGTACTCCCACCTAGCAAATTAGGCTGGGCTTGTCGCCTAATTAATGACCTTGAAACATCAGAAACAAAAGGCAAGTGTCAAAGTTTTGTTCGCGCAGCGTTTTCCATTCTATGAATTCAGAAAAGTTGGTGAGCTGATTGCCGTGTGCTCCGGGGTCTGTGCCCCGCTCAGCTCCAGCCCCTTAAGCCCACTTGAACTTGCTTCTCAGACAAGGGTATCAGCTAAGTCTCTAGAGACTGTGGTTTTCGGACTGGAAGTTATTATTGCCTGATGGGAATCAAGTTCACTTCAGTTCCATGTTTTTTAAGTGTGTCTCTGGATCTTTAACCTCAAAGTTCACCCATGGTTCTCTGTGCATTAGACACAGTGGGCTTTGTGCTTTTTGAAAAAGCTGTGGCTTCCTGGGAACTTCAGAGAAACCGTTCCCTTTGGGGAGAAGGGCAGTTGTAGGGCTGATGGTGACCCGAGCACAGTCCTGGCGCTCTCTCCCTGGGGGCAGATGCCATGCCTTACTCACCTGTGAATCCCCACGGCATCCGGCACAGGGCCTGGCACCTATTCCTAGTGCCACTGAGAGGGTGCCAGCCTCAAAGAAGAGGGTGGGCGGCGAGAGTTGCTAGCTCACATGGAACAAGGCTCCGTCGCTGGGGGCTCGGTCTGTGTGGAGGCGGAGTGCCAACACATGGAGGGCAGTGGGGAGTGGTTGTTACCCTGAGTCCAACGGGACCTCTGCCAGAATCAGGACAGAAGAGCAGTGTCTGTCAGCCCAGCAGAGTGGAGAGGCTCCAGAAGCTTTGCAGAGCATCATGAGAGGGGCAGTGAGTTCCTTCCTGTCCCCCAAAGGCCTCTTAGGACTCTCCTTTCTAATGGGAGGAGAGCCTTGGGGCCTGGCTTCTTTCAAGAACCGAGCCTGCTTTCAGCACTGACATATCCCAAAATGCATGGTGCCACTCTCTGGGAAAGGGGGCAGCTGGGTTCCTTGCGCACCCAGGCCCAAGCTCCATCTTCCTCCCTAAACACATGGCTTCTCTTGATGTTTTCGCTCACCATTTCCTAACCTCCCTCCTTTTAATTTGTTGCCCATGTCCATTCTTTTTTTTCTCTTTCTCCCTCTAGACTTCCTCTCCTCATTCCTAAGAGTTATATGCATGTCTTAAAGCCTGGCCCTTTGGTTTCTTGGGGGAAGGGGATGCCTAGGCTTGGCCTTGGGCAGCCACGCTGTCACCTGGCAGGTAAACCATCCTGGGAGAGGGGATAGGAATCTTGGAAATGTGCGAAGAAGCTGGGAATGGGATTCCTGGGAGGTTCAGTTAGGGCTTCTCTGATAGCTCAGTTGGTAAAGAATCTGCCTGCAATGCAGGAGACCCTGGGTCGGGAAGATCCCCTGGAGAAGGGATAGGCTACCCACTCCAGTATTCTTGGGCTTCCCTTGTGGCTCAGCTGGTAAACAATCCGCCATAGCGCGGGAGACCTGGGTTCGATCCCTGGGTTGGGAAGATCCCCTGCAGAAGGGAAAGGCTACCCACTCCAGTATTCTTGCCTGGAGAATACCATGGACTGTATAGTCCATGAGGTCACAAAGAGTCAGACGTGACTGAGCAATTTTAACTTTCAGTGGAGAAGATGTGTGAATCTCCAGAGTCTGAGTATTCTCCAAACCTCTAGTCAAGGAGTCACCTTCTCTCCATCAAGTGGGACCCCAGCCCCTCGTGTTCATGCTTTACAGAAGAATTGCAGGGCGGATCCTGTTGGCATTCACCGACGGGTCTCATCTTCCTAGCCACATCCACCTAAGCCATCTCGTTTGTCCTTGTGATGAGAGACACAGAGTTCTGTAGGGACTTGCTATTGAAGTAGTACATTTAATCAGTTACTTCAGTTCATTTAGATGTCAGGCCCTGAAGTTTTAGTTTTATAAAACTGCTGCTTCTCCCCTGAGACTGCTCCTTTGGTACCCACGTGGCCCTTAGCATCTTGCAGGTTTGAGATGTTCCGTGGGAAGCCTGGGTCTGCTAGGACTATCTCCTAGTTTTCATAGACCAGACAGATGCCTTAGTGGCTGGGCGTTTGCCGCTCCTGGATTCTGAGCCTCTGAAAGAGTCCCTCCATACAGGGCTCTAAAGCCAAAGACAGTAGGTTTACACCCAGCGTCAAGGCAGCAGCAGAATAGAATAGCTACTTCATGGGAAATAGATGGAAAAACAGTGGAAACAGTGTCAGACTTTATTTTTTTGGGCTCCAAAATCACTGCAGATGCTGATTGCAGCCATGAAATTAAAAGACGCTTGCTCCTTGGAAGGAAAGTTATGACCAACCTTGATAGTATATTAAAAAGCAGAGACATTACTTTGCCAACCAAGGTCCGTCTAGTCAAGGCTGTGGTTTTTCCCGTGGTCATGTATGGATGTGAGAGTTGGACTGTGAAGAAAGCTGATCGCCGAAGAATCGATGCTTTTGAACTGTGGTGTTGGAGAAGACTCTTGAGAGTCCCTTATACTGCAAGGAGATCCAACCAGTCCATTCTAAAGGAGATCAATCCTGGATGTTCATTGGAGGGACTGATGCTAAAGCTGAAACTGCAATACTTTGGCCACCTCATGCGACGAGTTGACTCACTGGAAAAGACTCTGATGCTGGGAAAGGTTGGGGGCGGGAGGAGAAGGGGACGACGGAGAATGAGATGGCTGGATGGCATCACCGACTCTGTGGACATGAGTTTGAGTGTACTCCGGGAGTTGGTGATGGACAGGGAGGCCTGGCGTGCTGTGATTCATGGGGTCGCGGAGAGTCGGACACGACTGAGCGACTGAACTGAACTGTGTAGGCACTGCCACTTGAGCAGATGGTTTATTTCTTGTTTCAAATTAAGTAACAACTCTTCTCTTCTTTGGGGTCTGTTAGCACATCACTGGTTCTTACAGAGCCTTGAAAGAGTGTCAAGTTGTGCTGGTATTTGTTTTACTTTCTAAGGTTACATGTTTTCTAAAAATTTTTGGTTACTTTTATCTAAAAGACACACACCCACATGCCTGCACACATGAGAAGCTTGGCATGGGGGCTGAATCTGGGTGGACCTCAGATTCTGTGCCTCTGACCCCAGCCCTCTCTGCATCAGGAATTCTGTACAGTGCAACCCTGTCACCCCCTATCCCGGGGTGGAATCCGCCAGGGATAGTTTGGGGTGTGGGCCCTGGATTTGCTGCCATGCTCGCTGAGCGTGCCCTCACTGAGCGTGCCCCCCTGTTCCCCCAGGCAACTCGGAGCTCCTCTTGGTGTTGACATGATGACTGTGCAGGCCAGCCAAGGGCAGCCACAGCCAGACTGAAAACCTGGGCTACGGATTGGCTGACAAGTAAGAACTTTTCTCCGCCATCACTGCAGCAGTTGGCCCAGATTCTCAGTCTCCTTCCTTTTTCCACTGCCTTTCCCTCCTCACGAACCCCACCTCCCTGAACTAGGCAAGCTTTCTGGTCTAAGGCATTGTGATGAGCGCCCTCCCCTGTAAACCATCTCCATGCCCTGTGCTCAGTCAACAGCACAGGACCACAGTGGCCAAGGGAAGGCCTGGCCGATACCCAGGTTCCACTTCGGGCCTTGTCCCCATGTATGCCTTCCAGTCCAGAGTTTATTTTTCTTTATTAAAAACTTCATTTTATTTTATTTTGTATTGGGGTATAGCCAGTGAACAGTATTGTGATAATTTCAGGTGAACAGCAAAGGGACTCAGCCATACACACACATGTATCCGTTCTCCCCCAGACTCCCCCCACCCATCCAGGCTGCCACAGAACATTGAGCAGAGGCCCCTGTGCTTGCACAGTTGGTCCTGTTGGTTATCTGTTTTGTTCAGGTGTTTCAGCTATTGTTGAGCCCTAAGGCTTTGCAGCTGCACCTGTCCTCATGGCCTTTTTACCCAACTTAGATTAGCAGGGTTGTTTTCTCCCTTGATGGAGCCCTCTCCTCTGGTCCCCTGTCTCACATTCTGCAGTGAAGTTGGCAGTCACTGAGCTGTTCACAGCTGTGCACCCTAGTCCAGAGCCCCTTCAAGGGCCACAGAATCCTGGAAACAGGAACTAGAGAAGTTCTTGGGTCCAGCAAACACATGCAGAAGGCACTCTGCCCCTAGTTTCATCATGCTTCCCACTGCTGCTTGAGCTTTGTAATTCCAGGGTAGTTTTCTAACAGACTAGCCTTTTTCCCTCTTCAGTTTTTAGATGGACCCTCAGTGATTGTAAAGTCACTCCAGATGTTTGGGATCTTAGACAATAACTATAACTATTACAATAACACTAGTTACCATTTATTGCTATCAAGATTTATAATGTATGCTGTACGGTGGGTACTTTACATATGTTAACACATCCTTTCAATCATTTAACTTATTGACTACCTGCTATGTATTGAGCATAGCGAACAAAATAAATTTGGCCTCTGCACCAATAAAATTTCAGTATTCTCATTGTAAGGTGAAAAAAAATGAAATCAAGGTCCAAACCTAGGTCCCTTTAACTCCAAAGTCATATATTCATCTACTGTCAATATTATTTACTAGTGCATATGATGTTAATGATGATATATTATATCATCAGTTCTCACTAAGCGTGAACTAACTTGAATTGTGTTTTTATGTGTCCTGTCTCTTCATCTTGCCTCTAGACAGTAAGAGCAAGGAGTTAAATTTCTGGCTTTTGAATTCTCGGTAGAATAGCTAACTGATTCTAACTCTGATTCTGACTAAAATTTAAATTCATGCTAATGTCCTCAATGGTGACAGAACTATTAAAAAAGGGTTTCTTTTTTGTAAGCGCTCTGTTATGGATGGTAATTGATTATTTAAATAAGGAAATCTGCTTTGATAGCCATATTTAACATATGAAAATTTGTTTGCAATTTCACAAGTTTCTGATTTATGCTAGGCAACCAAGAACAACAACATAATTTACATGTTAATATCTCAAGCCAGGAAGAAGTCTTTATGTAAACAACCATTAGTCTCTGGACGAGAAAGCTAGATAGTAACAGGATGCGTGAAATTGCTAGTTACTCATCCCTCATGTGAACCTTAGCTGGAGTTTCCGAGAGCCTGTGTATTTAGAAAACATGCACCATGAAGTCGGTCCATGCACGCTTGCTCATCTTGGCACATTTAAGGTCACTGTGCTCAGTCATGACCTTTGCTGGTGGAAGAAATGCTTTGCATTTCAAAACACCAATACTCTCATGCTCATTGTTGTTCAGTCACTAAATCGTGTCTGACTCTTTGCAACGCCGTAGACTGCAACACACCAGGTTTCTGTGTCCTTCACCATCTCCCAGAGCTTGCTCAAACTCATGCTCATTGAGTTGGTGATGCCATCCAGCCATCTCATCCTCTGTCGTCCCCTTCTCTTCCTGCCTTCAATCTTTCCTAGCATCAGGGTATTTTCCAATGAGTTGGCTCTTCACATCAAGTGGCCAAAGTATTGGAGCTTCTGTTTTTCTTTCTAAATAATTTTTAACATCTTCATGGCATTAACTGATCTTCTGAAATCACATTTGGAGGCCTATATCCCCACATAGTAACTGTTAACCACACGTGGCTACTGAGTTCTTGACATGTGGCTGCTGCAACTGAGGAACCAAAGCTTTGATTTAATTTGACTTTAGTTTAAATAGCCACATGTGGCTAGTGACTACCGTACCAGACAGTGCAGTTCTAGGCCATGCAGGAAATCTGAATCTGCTTATTCATGCACCAAGTATTATTGACCACCTACTCTGCCGGGTGTTGTTAGGGGTGCTAGGGATGAAGCGATAGACAAAACAAAACGATCCCTATCCTCCCAGAGAAACCAGTGTAGTGGGGTTCACATTCTAGAGGAGGTTCCAGTCAAATGCAGCTAATCATTGTGGCTTTACCCACTCAAATCAGTACAATTTATCAAGCCCAGAATCAGGGAAAACTTCATGACTTATGGCATTTGTTTTAATTTTTAAATAATCATTCCAAAGGCTCTTCTGTTGGTATAATCTTCTATCTCATGAAACTTCTATTTTCATTGGGAAAAAGCTAACAATAATGATAATTGCCATTTATTGTGTATTCACACCATTCTAGATACTTAATATGAGCTAGCTTATTAAATGTTTACAGCCACCTTGGTATGTATGTTTATTGTTATTCCCATTTCGCAGATGAGGAAACTGAGGTTTAGAGAAGTTAAACAACTTAACCAAGGTCACACAACTGGTCAGTGGTTGAATTAGGATTTACACCCAAGTCTGTTGAACGCCACAGTCCAATAGCTCCTTTCATTCCATTTTGCTGTCTCCCGAGGAGAAAAGCATAAAGTGATTTTTTAAATGGTGGTTTCAATGTTTGTGGCTTGCAACTAGTATCTAACATTTATGTGAAAGTGAAAGTCACTCAGTCATATCCAACTCTTTTCGAGCCCATGGACTAACTATACAGACCATGGAATTCTTCAAGCCAGAATACTGGAGTGGGTTGCCTTTCCCTTCTCTTGGGGTTCTTCCCAACCCAGGGATCGAACCCAGGTCTCCCGCATTGCAGGTGGATTCTTTACCAGCTGAGCCACAAGGGAAGCCTGACAATTTATATCTAAGTTTTAGCAAATCGCTATGACGTGTCAAGAACAATAATCAAGAATGCCTCACCAGTGTTTGTTTTTCTTGTTTAGGGTCAAGGTGGACGGTCCAAAGACTGGAGAAGACCCTCAAAGGCAGACATTTAGGTCCTCCATCCCTTTCCTAGAGACTGATCGGGATCCAGCCTTCCAAAGAAGCCCCCTGGAGAGCCTCCATAACCTGATGCTAGAGCCAAGAGTGGACTGTCTTCAGCAGAACATGTTCAGCTCAGATATGATCATCAGTGACCCAGCTTCAGATCTCAGCGCTAAAGGAGCCAGCAGGGCCGGCAAGAGGCAGCTGGGCAGTGTTCAGGACCCGTGCCCTCCCACCCAAGGCAGGGCCCGGCACACGTCCCTCAGCATAAAGGACAAGATATCCGAATGGGAAGGGAAAAGGGAGTTGCCCACTCCTGGCCCTGGCAGGAAGGCCGATGGCCAGGAAGATTACCTGATGTCCTGTGTGACGGAGAGGAGCAGCAGTGACGGTTCGAGGACTCGGGTCACCGAGGCTCAGAATGGAACGAGGCTGGATGTGGAAAGTAGAGAGGATGAGCGGAATAGAGTGAAGGTCAGAGCACAGGATGCCGAGCAGAGGCCGGACCTGAGCCAGTCAGCCCGGGAGCCGGCTCCCGACTTGGGCAGAGGCCGGGAGCCCAGGCTCGGCAAACAGCGCTTTCAGAACGATAGCCTCTCTGTGCTGAAGCAGGTCAAGAAACTCGAGCAGGCTCTGAAGGATGGGTCTGCCGGGTTGGATCCCCAGTTACCAGGCACGTGTTATTCCCCACACTGCCTGCCGGACAAGGCCGAGGAGGCGCCCACCCTTCCTGAGCACCGTGGGGGTGGGAGCGGCTCAGAATTCAGAGCCCACCGCTTGGACCTGGAAACCAGGGAGCCTACCCTCGAGGCTGCCGAGGAAAGGAAAGGCTTGTGCAGGAGGCCCTGTGACCAGAGCCTGGAGAGTGTGTACAGAGGCTTGGAGGACCCCCCCACAAAACCTTTCATCAACCCCTTGCCCAAACCCCGGAGAACTTTCAAACACGATGGAGAAGGGGACAAGGATGGGAACCCGGGCACGAGCCTCCGGAAGGACAGAAGGAACCTGCCTCCCCTGCCCTCTCTGCCTCCCCCGCCCCTGCCCTCCTCTCCCCCACCCCCCTCGGTGAACAGAAGACTGTGGAACGGGAGACCAAAAGCCAGTGCTGACCACAGGTAGGTGACCAGTGACTCTATGCCCCATGGCAACTATCTGTTCTCAGCCTGTTTGTTAAGCCGTCGGATCTTGTACTTAGTCAAGACTGTCCATAGCTTAAGATGGTTCATTGATTAAACCTGAAGACGTGGTAACTAATGTACAGGTGTCTTGTGCTTGTTCCTTGTCCTCAAAAAAAAGAGTATTCAATCACCCTGCAGATGTGAATGAGTGCTTGTAATTCAGACAGTAACCAAGGATTAAATGAAAACTTGGTTAACACCAGCAAAATCTGCTAATTGATACTCATTCTGCCACTACCACCCCCACCTGTGCGTGTTGCTCCAAGTCTCTCCTCCCTCTTGCTTTCGCGTTTTTTCTTGGTATTGACTCTAGAAACACACTGCCTGGCCCTCTCACAGTCTGTCTAACTTGGAACAAGTTACTTAACGTCTCGAGGCCTCAGTTTTCTCATTTATACATACAGATGCTCACACGGGAAATATTCAGTAATATTAAAATACCTTAGATAATAAAACCTGTGAATGCTTAAAGGTAAAATCTGTGCTTTGGAGACAGTTTATTTTCTGTTCTGAAACCTGATCTCTAGTCTGTTTCTGTAATGTGCTAATTGGTTTGGTACCTCCTAATCTGGAAACCCTCTACTGGGGGAAAACTCCTCCAAATAGCCGTCAGTACCTGCCGTCACCACTACTTCCCGCCTGGGTTTAGCCTGACTCCCTGCAGTAGGGCTTTTGCTACTAATCCTAGAACTTCTGTTGGCCAAGTCCACCTACGACCTCCACCTTTGCCAAATCCAATTTGTCAGTTCTCTGTGCTTTTCTTGACTGACTCACTTAGCCTTTGCGGACCAGCTTGACTCACACCCCCCCTGAAATCCTATGTTCACTGTAGGCTTCTAGACCTCCTGCTTTCCTGACCATCACACTTCACTGGCTGCTCCTCCTCTCCTTCTACCTCTTGAGTAACACCCCCCTCAACCCATCGACACCCCATCCCAGGAGCAGGTCTCCTCTCCTCCATCTACATGCGCTCCCTTAAACTGGCCTCACCCACTTTTCTGTTTTTAGATGTTAGTTGTGTGCTTATGATTCCCGAATGTGTGTCTCTGGCCCTGACCCTCTCCTAGCTTTTGGTTTGTATAGTCATCTCCTGCTTGTGTCTCCATTTGGTTATCTAATAGCTTGGACTTAATATGTCTAAATTCTCAATCCAGGCCACTACTAAAATGATCTTCTCCCCAGATAGATGCTCTCTGGTTAAATGGTATCACCCTTCATTTTGCTTATGCCCCAAACCCTAGGAGTGATTTCTCTTATTTTCGCACACCACCAGTCTAATTCATCAGCAAGTCCTCTGGTTCTAGTGTTAAAGCATTTTCTTACACCTGACTACATCTCCTCCACTGCTGTCTCCTTAGTCAGTTGTATCTACCTGCCCCTTACCCCCAGTATTTTCCTTCCCAGCAGCCAGAGGAGTCTTTTGGAAATACAGATTCGATCATATCGGTTTCCTACTCAACATGGTCTGTCAGGAAGGATTCTTTGGGTGCCAAAAATGTAATTTCTTATGTTCTCTTCTAGGGGAAAAAAGGTTGTCTATTCTAGAATTTCTAGAAATACACACATATGTATTATATCCTTTCAAAAATGAAATCATGCTGTATACCAGGCATGTTTTACTGAAGATATCATTGAGATATTTCCATGTTGCCACCTTTTTCTTTTCACCTTCCTTTTTTAACTACCAACTTTATATCATGTGGCTAAACCATATTTCAATTAACCATTTCCCTGATGATTTACACTTAGGTTGTCTCCAGTTTACAAATAATGTTGTGATGAGCAGAATATAGCATTAGAGAAGACTCTAGAGCCAGAGAACTTACTAACTCTGCCACATCCTAGCTGTGTGACATTGGACAAGCTACTGAATTTGTCTGAGCCTCATTTTACTTATCTGTAAAATAGAGATAATTATAGTAACCACTTCATAGCTTTATTGTGAAGATTGGACCAGTAGATATTTGTCAACATAAGTTAAAACAGAGTCTGGTATATAGTAAATGATTGATAAATGGTCAGTTCAGTTCAGTTCAGTTCAGTCGCTCAGTCGTGTCCGACTCTCCGCGACCCCATGAATCACAGCACGCCAGGCCTCCCTGTCCATCACCAACTCCCGGAGTTCACTCAAACTCATGTCCACAGAGTTGGTGATGCCATCCAGCCATCTCATTCTCCATCGTCCCCCTCTCCTCCCGCCCCCAACCTTTCCCAGCATCAGAGTCTTTTCCAGTGAGTCAACTCGTCGCATGAGGTGGCCAAAGTATTGGAGTTTCAGCTTTAGCATCAGTCCCTCCAGTGAACACCCGGATTGATCTCCTTTAGAATGGACTGGTTGGATCTCCTTGCGGTACAAGGGACTCTCAAGAGTCTTCTCCAACACCACAGTTCAAAAGCATCAATTCTTCGTCGATCAGCTTTCTTCACAGTCCAACTCTCACATCCATACTTGACCACGGGAAAAACCATAGCCTTGACTAGAAGGACCTTGGTTGGCAAAGTAATGTCTCTGCTTTTTAATATACTATCAAGGTTGATCATAACTTTCCTGCCAAGGAGCAAGCGTCTTTTAATTTCATGGCTTCAATCAGCATCTGCAGTGATTTTGGAGCCCCAAAAAATAAAGTCTGACACTGTTTCCACTGTTTTTCCATCTATTTCCCATGAAGTGATGGGACCAGATGCCATGATCTTTGTTTTCTGAATGTTGAGCTTCAAGTCAACCTTTTCACTCTCCTCTTTCACTTTCTTCAAGAGGCTTTTGAGTTCCTCTTCACTTTCTGCCATAAGGGTAGTGTCATCTGCATATCTGAGGTTATTGATATTTCTCTCAGCAATCTTGATTCCAGCTTGTGCTTCTTCCAGCCCAGCGCTCCTCATGATGTACTCTGCATATAAGTTAAATAAGCAAGGTGACAATATACAACCTTGACGTACACCTTTTCCTATTTGGAACCAGTCTGTTGTTCCACGTCCAGTTCTAACTGTTGCTTCCTGACCTGCATACAGGTTTCTCAAGAGGCAGGTCAGGTGGTCTGGGATTCCCATCTCTTTCAGAATGTTCCACAGTTTATTGTGATCGACACAGTCAAAGGCTTTGGCATAGTCAATGAAGCAGAAATAGATGTTTTTCTGAAACTCTCTTGCTTTCTCCATGATAAATGTTAGCTGTTATTTTTTTCTGGCTGTGTTCTGTTTAATTACTCAGGGTATGTATTTCTTTTCTAGGACCAAACAGTTGTAAATATTTTAACCTCATAACCTGTTTTACTATCTAGTAGAGCTTAACAAAAATTTCTTATTGTTGCTAATAATTAATCAGTGGATTCTTTTGGACATTCTACATATTCTGTCATGTAATATACACACAAATGATCATTTGGTCTCCTTTTTAATAATTATAAAGCTCTTATTTATTTCCTGATTATTCTCCTTATTCAAAAATGTCTTGAATATTCTTGGATGTATTTTTCTAAGTATTCTATGTATCACTGTGAAATTTCACACATAGTAAATATATCAGCTTTTAATTGGGATTCCATCCATTTGCTAAGTATACGGTATTTTATCTTTTTGTTGCCATTGTTAATGGAATCTTTTTTTCTCATTATATGGTCTTTGTAGTTAAGAAAGCTATTTTTCTATATTACTCATTTAAAAGAGCCCTTGAAGAAATTTCTTACTGTTTCTAATTATCAGCTGATTCTCTTGGACTTTCCATGTATATAATAATATTGTTTGCAAAGAATTATCATTTTAAGTTTTTTTCTTTTTGATTTATATCTCCAAATTCTCTCTCTTACTAAATTGCACTAATACTTTCATAACAGTGTGAAATAATAGTGCTGACAGCACTGGGCAGCCTTGTCTCACCCTAACTTTAATGATAGTTCTTCTGCTGTTCTACTTTCAAGCACTCCTGTTGGATTTACATTTTCATTCGATCAAGGTAGTGTTCACTGGTAATCCTTTTTTGTTTTTTCTAACTAAGAGTTTTAAAAATTAGGATTGGGTTTTGTCAAATTACTTTTCAGAAACTTTATATGATCATATGGTTCTTCTTTGGCCTATTAATGCTAATATTCTATTTAAGATTTTTGTATAAGTATTCTGTAAATGGGACTAGTCTATACTTGGATTTCATTGTACTAACTTTACCAGCTTTGGTATTAGTGTCTTGTGATAGCTATAAAAGAATTTGAGGGCTTCCCAGGTGGCTCAGTGGTAAAGAATCCGCCTGCCAATGCAGGAGACATAAGAGACATGGATTTGATGCCTGGGTCAGGAAGATCCCCTGGAGGAGGGCATGGCAACCCATTCCAGTATTCTTGCCTGGAGAATCCCATGGACAGAGGAGCCTGGCAGACTACAGTCCATGGGGTCACAAAAAGTCAGACATGACTGAGCATCCAGGAGGAGAAGGATAAAAGAATTTATAGGTTTCCTTCTTTATGTGCTGAGAAAGTTTGAATCCATCTCTAATTCTAAATTCTTTCCCAAACCAGCGCCAACCTGAGAGCCCTGGGTGCTCTCGTGACTTTTCTGCTTCTGTCCCCCGTGCTTCTCCAGAGAAGCCCTTCTGTGCCCTTTCTGGGCTATTCCTCCAAAGAGGGCGTCTTTCCCAGGGGCAGGTTCGTCCTGGGAAATTGGAGTCTTTGAACTGTGTCATCTGTGGGCAGACAGATCAACCTGGTGAACAGTTATTCCCATTATCTTTTCTCTCTTAGCTACCATCTGCTCTTTTCAGTCCTCTAGCATTTTCTCTAAAACCAGCTAAAGTTACTTTGTTTCAGTCCAAAGATGAAATTTTTTTTGGCCAATTTGGATATGGTTGCATCAGCTGTGTTTAAAGAACTTTTGGCTTTGGAGTTCTCATTTTGTTTGAAATTGTACAATGGAGGTGATGAGGGCAAGAGGTTCACTTTCTACTCTTAAAAAACAAAATATGCTCTTTATTGTGGTCCTGTCACTTAAAAAAGAGAGAGAGAAAAAGGCTTAACTCTGAATTTGGCAGACTTACTGTCCTCTCTGAGGCAGGAAAGTCACGCCAAGTTGGAGAAAGAAATGATTAAGGATTTTGAGGTTATGAGGGTTTAGAATTACACAGCCAGGCTGTGCACTGCCGAGAATGTATCCAGCTTATTTTCGTATGCCGATTAGTCCACCTCAGCGAGAGCCAAACCAATGGATTCCGATTCCGGGTTTGAGAAGATGTCTTTTTCTTTTTCTTCTCTTTCTCTCTTCCTATTTTTTCCTGCTCTTTTTCCCCCCCTCTTTTCTCTCCTTTTCCTCCTTCCCCTTCTTCTCTCTTCTTTATTCATTTCTCTAAAGCCCCAGGAAATTAAATGCAAGGACTTACGCCTTCAATCCTAAAATGGAACACGAGAAACCCTCACATGTCAGGAAATTCCAAAGATAAGGTTCCTACAGCAGCATTAACTTGGTTATGTATGTTTTATGGCATACGTTTAATAACTTCGGCAGGAATGCCTTGAGGCTGACATTTTAACAAGAAAAGTTATTATTTTTTAAGTGTAAGCAGCATCCCAAATTCACATGTGTCTGTATCCCCAAAATGTTTTAATTTGATTTCAGATTTTTTTATTTTAGTTTAATCTGATCACACGACAGAGTTTTTGGATCTTTTTAAAACCAAATAGCCATGATGACCAAAATTTCAACTTTTCAACTGATTATCTTGGCATCACATAGATTCAGCCTTTCCTTGGGGCTTTAGTGTAAGACTTTGAGAAATTTTTGAGGACATGAAACCTCAGTCATTAAATGGCTGCCAAATCATATGGTACTGTTATCGATTCTATAATTTCCATCTTCTCTAGGACTGATGGGGACCCCCTCAGCAGTCCAGCCGGGCAGCCACCCTCAGCTAGCATGAGTGTAGTCTCTCATGTACCAGCCACGCTGTGGTCTGCCCCTGTCATTATGAGTCTGTCTCGGTCACCGTGGCATCCATGAGGCAACTCTCCCATGCCTGAAAACAATATTTAAAAATCTTCAAAGGGGCAAGTTGTTTGACTCATTTGAGATCTAGAGCAAAAGTTACTCTGAAAGCATCTGAGAAGCTTGACTTTGCAAATTCGTTTAAAAATTTCAGTAGCAGTTGCGTTGGAAGACAACAAGAGGAGAGTGGAGAGAGTGGTCATTATTCTTCATTAGAGAAGCAATTGTCATGTTTTATTTCTCATGAGAAGGTGGAAATGAGGGAGATTAGGCACAATAGTGGCTAAGGATAGTTCTTTTTATGATTCAAGATAATTTTATTACAATCAAGCTACAGATTTCCAATCAAGCAAATATTGAAAATATCTAGTTTTTCTCATCTGACTAGTCCCATCTCTTTAGCTATATCTTTTTAAAAGCGTCATATTTTTTTTTTCTGTAAGCATAAAATACTTTTAACATTTTTGCAGAAAATAGCACACAATTTGTGTTCATCTTTCAAAGGTAGACTTTTGCATTTATATAAAAAGCAAGAGACATAGAAGGTCTGTAATTTGAGCAAAGTTATATATAAAATTGATAACAAAGCTAAAATGAAAAGTAGTTCTCTTTGAAACTCAAGCATTTGGTAGGTGTTAAAGTGAGGGTAATGTGAATCAACCTTTTCACTTCAGGAAGAAAGCTACAGTCCTGCCTGTTCCACAGTCTGCAAGATAGTTTTCCTTCTTTGTGAAGAGTTTAGGCATTCCATGATGACTGACAACATTCTAGGAAAACTTTCTTCTGTGAAATAGTTACATTTTTCTGTTTGACCCAGCTTCAATGTTACTTTGAAATTAATAACCATCTCTTTCAAAGAAAGGATCTCTGAAGAGCTTTTCTAGGTGATGATGAGGACCGTCATAAGCTGAGCTGTATTTTCCCCTTTCATTTTTTAGGGGGATATACTGAACGTGCGTCAAAATGTGCAGGGTGATTCAGTTCGTGCTTCCTTCTAGGCTTCATTATCCTTAGTATGTCCTATATTAGCTTTGAATTTGATGAAGATGGTCGAAATAGATCATCTTTGTCCATAAACTTTTTATTTTCCAAAATCCCCCCCCATCCTGAAAGTATTAGGAGAATCTTCTAATATGGTGTACCCATTGAGGATGTCTGTATCTGAATATCATTTTTTGGGGTCAATTTCCTTAAAGCAATATGAATTTGTACTGAACAATTCAATACCTAATAAGGGCCTTGAGTAAAAGATGATTTTTTTTAACTCCAAAGAGAAGTAAAATTAGCTTGATATTTTATTTATTGATTTGAAAATCCTTTGAAGAGGTAATAAGGAGACAGAAGGACTGGTACCCAGACTAACTTTGACAGTGTCGTTCAGCTTGTTCATTTTAGATCAACTACCAATATCCAAGTCTTGTTCTTAGAACACTATTAAAATCTTCTCCAGACTTTAGCTGTTTGTGACACCAGTGATGGCTTCCAATTATTTTTAGGTGAACAGTTTTAATGGTTGCATATCAAAGGTAGATTGTTTCTCCTATAGCCACAGTAAGGTTGCGTGTGTGTGTGTGTGCTCAGTTGTGTCTGACCCTTTGTGACTCCATGAACTGCAGCCCGTGAGGCTCCTCTGCCCATGGTATTTCCCAGGCAAGAATACTGGAGTGGGTTACCATTTCCTTCTCCAGGGATAGTTTTTCTTCTAATGTTTCTATTTTGGATCCAGGATAGAGATAAGCGGAAACGCAACATGTGTAGTCATAGCATGGGACAGAGGAGATACCCAGTAACAGAGCAAGAGCTTAGAGCTGAAATAAGCATACTCTTGCTTAGCCCCCTACTCAGATCACCTGGTGGTGAGACAGGCTGGCACCTGGAACTCTTTGCTACAATGCTGCAATGCTTGCTTCTCAAGCAACAAAGTACTGCACTGTTGGGGCAAATTCTGAACAAAAGGTCCAAAGAGACCAAAAAACGCAACTGCCACTTCTGAAGAACTGGGAGCAAAAGCAGGGTACTGTGCATGTCTTCGGCACACAATAACACCTAAGGGATGGGCAGAACACCTAAGTTGCCCCTCTGGCCCAACCCCTGGACAAACCCCTCCCCTCACATCATAGAAGAAACCAGCTCACCTCCCCCAGTGAGTGAGCAAGCAAGGGAACCTGCTGTTTGCTCTCCCTCTGGCTGCTGCAGCAGGAGCCCCATAAAGTGTTGCCTGAATTGCTTGTCTGGTCCCTGATCAATTTCTGTTGGTGAAGGAGGCCAAGAACCCTGGTCGGTAACAGTGATATGAATGTCCTTCCCAAGAAGAAGAGCTGCAGCTGGTCACCAGGCATGGAGGGAAAGTGAAGTCGCTCAGTCGTGTCCGACTCTCTGCGACCCCATGGACTGGGACCTGCTAGGCGCCTCCATCCATGGAATTTTCCAGGCTAGAGTACTGGAGTGGGTTGGCATTTCCTTCTCCAGGGGATCTTCCCGACCCAAGGATTGAACCCAGGTCTCCCACATTGCAGGCAGACGCTTTACCGTCTGAGCCACCAGGGATGCCCACTGGCATGGAGGGAAGCAGGGTCTATGGCAGCTGGGGGCGGGGGGTGAGGGATTCAGAGCACGGCATCCCTGGTTTCAAGCTCATGTTTTAAGTAGGTGCTGGGTCTCAGGCCATCCAAGCAAATTTAAATACAGCCAAAAATAATTCTGGGGGCGAAATGTGTTCAAAAAATTGACAAAAAATCAGCTCTCAGAATACAGATAAAAAATTTTTTTACCCCCAAATAGGAATGAATTTTAAGCAGTAAAGATGGCCATTAAAACCAGCTTTTAAAATATTCACTCACTTATTCAGCCAATGAATATTTGCTATGTACCTATATAGTATTGGGGGTTCCCTGGTGGCTCAGATGGTTAAGCATCTGCTTGCAATGCAGGAGACCCGGGTTCAATCCCTGAGTCGGGAAGATCCCCTGGAGAAGGAAATGGCAATCCACTCCAGTACTCTTGCTTGGAAAATTCCATGGACAGAGGCCCCTGGTAGGCTACAGTTCATGGGGTCGCAAAGAGTCAGACACAACTGAGAGATTTCACTTTCTTTCTTCTTTCTATGCAGTATTAGGTTATAGCAAGGAACACGGTAGACTGAGATCATGCCCTCATGAAACTTACAAGCTAGTAATAGAACTACACACCTAGTTCTGTTATTCACCACTCTCAGCGCTCTGAGGAAGCCGATGGTGCTGTGGGAATGTTCAGCAGGGGTAACTAGCCTGTCATGGAAACAGGGCCGGCTTGGGTACAGGGCCTCAGGTCCCCAGGCACGGGGGTGGGCTGCGGGATTAGAGATGCATTTTGAGTGAGCAAACAAGCAAAGACCCTGGGGCAAGAAGGGCTTGAGCCCACTGGAGGACGTGAAAGGCAAGGGTTGGACCAGAGGGATAGGAAGGGTGTGAGCTGAGACCCAGGGACCTCTAGAGTCAGCTCTGAAAAAGCACTGTGGCCCAGGCAACCGTTGGGCCTGTTACTAAAGAGGAACGGGAAGCATTTGAAGAAGCATTTAAGAAGGAGGGGAGACACGGTCCGATTTGTGTTTTTCAAGAGCTTGCCCCTCCACTCCACAGCAGTGTGGACACTGGCAGGGGCACCAGGGGACAGTGTGGGTAGTTGTGGGGGGTGGGAGGAAGATCACACACCTGGGGTCACCCTGCAGTGTAACTACAGAGGGGACTGAAAGAAGCCGGTGGATCCCAGGGATACTGTGTAGGTAGAACTCTGGTTAATTGGCTCGATGTGGGCAGTAATGGAGAAGAACCTGCACAGGACTTCCAGGTTTAAGGCATAAACACTTGGATGGATGGTGACAGCCTTTGCCGTTCATTCTGAGCTTCCCCTGCATCATCTGTTTGTTTTATTTTTGGCTGCACTGGGTTTGCACTGCTGTGTGGGCTTTCTTCTAGTTGTAGTATGCGGGCTCCTCATTGCAGTGGTTTCCCTTGTTGCAGAGCACTGGCTCCAGAGCACAGGCTCAGTAGTTGTGGCTTCTGGGCTCTAGAGCGCAGGCTTAGCTGCCCCAAGGCATGCGGAATCTTCCTGAACCAGGGAGAGGACCCATGTTTCCTGCCTTGGCTGGCAGATTCTGAACCACTGAACTGTCGGTAAAGTACCCACACGTCATATAAAGGAGACATGGGATAAGCTCTTACGTTAGTATTTCATTTACAAAAATATGAAACAATCACAAATGACGTCCAAAATACTACTTGAAATTGCAGGGATTTGGAGTTTGTTTGTTTGTTTTTGGCCACATGACATTTCATGTAGGATCTGAGTTCCCCAACCAGGGATCGAACCCATGTCCCCCACAGTGGAAGTGTGAGTCCTAACCATTGGACCACCAGCGAAGTCCCAGGGACTTCTTACCTTTGCATCACCAGCTGTGAGTTCAATTCCACTCTTTAAGAAGGTGCTTATGAAACATTCCCTGGTGGCTCAGATGGTAAAGCATCTGCCAGACATGTGGGAGACCTGGGTTTGATCCCTGGGTTGGGAAGATCCCCTGGAGAAGGAAATGGCAACCCACTCCAGTACTCTTGCCTCGAAAATTCCATGGATGGAGGAACATGATGGGCTACAATCCATCATGTATCACAAAGAGCTGGACACGACTGAGCGACTTCACTTTCTTTTCTTTCTTATGAAACACGCAACTGGATGTGGAACAAACATGGAAGTGTTTAAAGGAGAAAGAAGCCAATCTAGATGTGGTTATCATTAGCCTTTCAAAATGTCCTTTCAAAGTTAATATGTAAATAAAGGTATTAAAACCTTTTGCTGAGTTAAAAAATATTTTCATGGAAGAGACTCAGCTAAGTGATAGGATGATTAGTTTAATCAATGAGCCTCAGAACAACAGGACTGCAGTCCCAGGGGGCATTTCTGCAGATGATAGAAATAGTGCTGAGGAGGAACCAGCCACCTAATAAAGCTATATGTTAGTGAAAATATGTTACCAACACAGGACAATGAGAAATGGAACTCTGTGATTGGAATTTTCTTTTCCCACTGCCTCTGGAAGCTGAGCATGTAAAGATTTCTGGTTTCTTCTTGATCATGTGTGGACAGTAGCTTCATGTTGCTTTAAAGTTTGTCTTTCAGGCTTCCTATATAAGAATTAGCCTCCTGAAAAGCATCATTTTAATACAGAAATGGAACTTCTTTTTAAGAAATTCTGTGATGAATTCTTTTGCATAGTAGAGTTTTGCACTGTGATTAATCGTCCTCTAGTCAGCTTTTTTTTTTTAATGGAAGTTTGTAACATTTTAAAAGTGGGCTTTTCTAATACTATTTAGACTGTGTTGGTAATCAAATGCAAAATACAGCTGATACCTTGTATTATCTTCTTATTCTTGAAAATTTGGAAAGATCATAAATAACATTCAAATTATAGCTTGAAATCCCAGAGTGTCCGACAGCAGCTACTTGGATTACAGGCTAATCCCATCCTAACAAACCCCAACAGATGATCCAGATTCTTGTGTCACATATGCTGGAAGTAAGGGAGCCATCCGCTGGGACTTGGAGAGCCTTTAGCATACAGACATCTTTATTGTTAGGGCATTTATTATTATTAAAACATTTAAACTACTCAGATATTATTTCATAAATGTGTACATGCTCAGTCACTCATTCGTGTCCAACTCTTTACAACTTCATGGACTGTAGCCTGCCAGGCTCTTCTGTCCATGGGGTTCTCCAGGCAAGAACACTGGAGTGGGTTGCCATGCCCTCCTCCAGGGAATGTTCCCAACCCAGGAATCAAACCAGCATCTCTTGTGTCTCCTGCATTGGCAGGCAGATTGTTGACCACTATGTCACCTGGGAAGCACCCTATTTCATAAATACTTTATAATAATTTTATTATTTTAAGATTTGACCTATACAAATACTGCTTCATTGATACCTCAAATGAGATGCGAGGTGTTTAACAGCAGACAGTGATAGAGCTCTCTACAGGGCAAAGCAAGGCCCAGCTGTAGCCCCTTTCTGCGACCAAAGAAAAGACCTAGCTTAGCCAGGGTCGTGCTGAAATCCCAGGCAGTCAAGGCTTTACCTGTGGGCAGTGGCCACCACCCTGTCCCTCTGCTTCTGGGAGTAGAGCTTCCTGCCGCTGTGGCAGAAACTGCTCAGCTCCCAGTGAAGTGCCCCCTGCCTGTGTCCCCTCTTCCCTGTGAGGGTTCATAGCATCTCTTCATCATATAGTTTAGTTGCATTATGGAAAATAGAGGGTGATAGAGGGCTTACCTGGGCAGTGCTCAGTAATGCGTAATGTCATTTTATATAGGAATTAATTTGGAAATTCCCTGGTGGTCCAGTGGTTAGGACTCCGAGCTCTCCCTGCCTAGGGCCCAGGTTTAGTCCCTTGTTGGGGAACTGTGATCCCACAAGTCATGAGGCCAATAAATAAGCAAATACATTTTTTAAATTAGTTCAGATTCCACACAAAAACCTTTGGAAACTGCCTATTTTAATTTGGGGCCTGTGACTGCAGCTCTCCTCCAACCAGATTCCCCGGGTTCTCCTGCTGTAACTGGGAACAGTTTATCTTAGGTCTCTGGACCTGTTTTTTCATGCATAACATGTGTGTAATAACAGCAATCCGCCACAAGGTTGTTGTGAAGTTTGAACGTGCTGATCCAAGACAGGCACTCGGTCAGCTCTCAGTAAGTACTAAATGAATGATTCTGCACAGTGTGCCTTTTCCCTACCACATAGTGTACGTACTAAGGACTCTAGCTGATGTAAACTTTATTCTGCCCAGCAGGGGAAACCCAGGAGTTCTGGCCCCTCTAGGCCAGTTACCTGACTGTGCTCTGGGCCACACCTCCAGCCCCAGTCCACCTGCTGGCTGTTGCCAGCCTGGGCTAACGGCGCCCAGACTAGGAAGTGTTCAGGGTGGGTTCACAGCATAGCCCAGTCCCATCTTAGAGAAACAGCTCAGACCTGCTTCCCCTCCCCAAGCCCCTTCTACCAGAGCTCTGAAGCTCAGTCCTTCTTCTCCTCATTGGACACCTCAAGGGGAAAAAGAAGGGGCTTGTGGGTTGATATCCCCTCCTTTGGGGCGTGACCTTCTGTTCCTAAGCCCAGAACCCCAGGTGACAGTTTGAGCCTCCCAGCCTGACTTAAGGCCATAGAGATCCAGCCTAGAAGCCTGTCTTTGTACTCCTAAGTGCCGAAAGTATTAAGGGATGAGGGTGGAGTGGAGATAAGGGGCGATGAATTAAGATGTGCAGGTTAAAAGTATAGGGCCTAGGCAACTCCCTGATTACCCAGTGGTTAGGAGTGCACTTTCACTTCTGGGGCCTGGGTTCAATCCCTGGTCAGGGAGCTCAGATCCTGCAAGCTGCACAGCCAATCAATCAATCAACAGTGTAGATCCTAAAGAGGAGAAGCCTTGGGAACCTCCTACACCCAGAAAGAGGAAGAGGAAGAGAACTGCCAGTGCAGGCCAGGAAGAGTGGTCTGACAGGGCGTGTGGAGTTAGGGCCGCCTTGCATCCGCCTCCTCAGACCCTCCAGAGGTGTGCCCCATTCTTTGCTGAACAATGCGAACAGTTCAGTTCAGTTCAGTTGCTCAGTCGTGTCCGACTCTCCGCGACCCCATGAATCATAGCACGCCAGGCCTTCCTGTCCATCACCAACTCCCGGAGTTCACTCAAACTCATGTCCACAGAGTCGGTGATGCCATCCAGCCATCTCATTCTCGGTCGTCCCCTTCTCCTCCCGCCCCCAACCTTTCCTAGCATCAGAGTCTTTTCCAGTGAGTCAACTCATTGCATCAGGTGGCCAAAGTATTGGAGTTTCAGCTTTAGCATCAGTCCTTCCAATGAACACCCAGGATTGATCTCCTTTAGAATGGACTGGTTGGATCTCCTTGCAGTATAAGGGATTCTCAGGAGTCTTCTCCAACACCACAGTTCAAAAGCATCAATTCTTTGGCAATCAGCTTTCTTCACAGTCCAACTCTCACATCCATACATGACCATGGGAAAAACCATACCTTGACTAGACAGACCTTGGTTGGCAAAGTAATGTCTCTGCTTTTTAATATACTATCAAGGTTGGTCATAACTTTCCTTCCAAGGAGTAAGCGTCTTTTAATTTCATGGTTGCAATCAGCATCTGCAGTGATTTTGGAGCCCCAAAAAAATAAAGTCTGACACTACACTTTCGTAAAATATAGTAAGAAAGGATTACAAGAGGTATGAAATGAAAATAACTCTCATCAGTATACAAACCTCAGTTTGTTTTTTTGTAAGTCCATTCTGTCAGATTGCTTGAAAAGCTTGTAAACACTTACTGTCAATTTCTGTACTTACCTTAGCAAGGACTGGTAAGAACTGGCACCCCAGGCCTGACCCATGGGTCACACTTTGAGCACTGCTGCCTTTCACTGTAAAGTGGTATCATGCACTGAAAGGAGCAGAGTGGTTAGGTTTTACCAGAAACTAGTGACCTTTAGGAGAAATTTCAGAAAAAGGATGCTCACGGACAGGTTGAGAGAGTAAAGGAAAGAAAAACCAGAGAACTATGGTAAACTAAGAGAATAACCTCTGCTTCTCCCCTCCCCCCAGCTAAAAGTGTTGACAAGGAAGGAAGGTGAGAAATAGCAGAACTGCAAGGGACTTTGCTTCAAAGGAAGGCTTTTTAAGGTAGAGGAGTCCCATGCATGTTTGGGCTTCCCAGGTGGCACAGTGGTAAAGATTCCACAGCCTCAGGTTCAACCCCTGGGTCGGGAAGATCCCCTGGAAAAGGAAATGGCAACCCACTCCAGTATTCTTGCCTGGAAAGTTCCAATGACAGAAGAGTGCTGCATGCGTGTTTAAAGAAAGAGAAAGAAGCTAGTGGAAAAGGAAACATTTTAAATGCAAGAAATCCCCAAAGCTTGGCAAGTAGGCAGATAGCCTCTGCCTGGTTCTGCCCTTCTGTTGCACGGCACTCTCCACCCTGTTCCTGCAGTCCAGCGAGCTGACTGTCTGTCTGTCTGCCGTTCCCTGAAATGTGCCGAGGTCTCTGTAACCTCAGAACTTTCTCACACGCCCATCCCTCTTTTGGGGATACTCTTTTCCCAAGTTCTTTTTATTCTTCAAATCTCAGCTGCAGTTAGTGACTTTCTCTTTGAGAGCTCCCCTAATGCATCCCCAACCTGAACTGAACCTTCCTCCATATCCTTCCAACCTGTGCTTTTCTGTCATTGAACTTATTCGTGTGTGAGCTGGTTGAACATCTGTGTTCCTCCTTAGAATGTAAGCTCTTTGAGGCAAGGACTCTGACTGTTTTAGTCCTTCATTTTCAAACCCTGAGCACAGTGTCTCCCTCAGTAAATACAGCACTGGCTACATAAATAATTAGTAGCACCACAACAATAATAAAAATAGCTGGTGTGCTCAGGTACTCAGTTGGGTTCAATTCTTTGCAACCCATAGGACTGCAGCCCGCCAGGCTCTTGTGTCATTGGAACTTTCCAGTGAGAATACTGGAGTAAGTTGCTAATTCCTACTGCAGGTATAATAATAGTATCATTTTAGGTCTTAATTTTTTTGTTGGACGATAGTTGATTTACAGTGTTGTATTAGTTTCTGCTGTACAGCAAAGGGAATCAGCCATGCATATGAATATACCCACTTTCTTCTAGACTCCACTCCCATATGGATCATTACACAGCACTGAGTAGAGTTTCCTGTACAGTATGTTCTTATTAGTTACCTTGTTTGTATATAGTAGTGTGGATGTGTCGATCCCAATCTCCCAATTTATCCCCCCTCCCACTATAACTAACATTTGTTGCATGCTTATTAGGTGCCAAGGATTTTATAAACATTCTCTTTTCTATTTTTTGGACAGTCCTATCTACTGTCCTAATTACTATCTACAAATCAGAACACGGGTTTCAGCACAGGTAGTTTATCCAAGAAGGAAAAACTTGTGAATGAAGGATTCAGGATCTGTGTCTAGATTTATTCAATCCTAGAACAGCCCATGCGGATGTAGGATGAGGGGAGAGTGGTAAAAAGCCAGGCCCCAGACAGAGACCCAGCCATGTTTATACAGATCTCAGAGTTCGGTGGGGTGCCTCAGGTGACCTATGGGTGTCTGATTATAACCACTTAGGTGAAAGAAAGGGGAAGGGACCCAGGCCTCTCCTCTGCTCTGAACTGGCCATCACTGCTCCTTTCTGGTTATTCATGTGTGTTCTGTAGAACATTTGAAAAATCGAGAAGAGCAAAAATGAAGAGAGGCCATCCCTCAGTCCTGAGACAGCAGCTCTGTGTTTCACTTCCTTTCTTCTTTATCTCCTCCTTACATATGTTTACTTACAAAGTTGGGTTTGTATTTAAATGTATACTCTACAATCTTTAGTTGGCATAATAACATAAACATTCTCACAAGTAAAAGCCACATCTCATATTTGAAGATTTTCACACTGTCTCACGAGAAACAGAGTTGATTTTGGCATTAGAAATTTTTACACGAAAAAAAAAACTTTTATGGCATATATTCTCTGAACCAGCCTTGGGTTTTTTTCTTCTCACCTTGTACAACCCAGGAAGTCCTATGAGTTTGAAGACTTACTTCAGTCTTCCTCTGAGAACAGCAGGGTGGACTGGTATGCACAGACGAAGCTGGGGCTCACACGCACTTTATCGGAGGAGAACGTCTACGAAGACATTCTAGGTAAGAGGCCGAAATGCCTGCGTGAGTCTGTGAGAAGGAGGGGCGGGGAGGTGGGGCCGTCTGCTTGAATCACACACACACTGGAAGACAGACATGTCCTCAAGTGAGAGAGCCAGGTAGGTGGGTGGACGAGTGACCCAGGGTGAAATATGAGAGAGAAAATGAGAGGACTGGCGATGAATGTCCAGGGAGGCAGCGAGATAACAGTGGGAAACACACGAGACCTGGAGCCTCAGTGTCTATGACTGAATCTTGACTCTGCTACTTGTTAGCTGTGTGACATTAAGCCGGTGACTTAACGTCTCTGAACTTCGTTTCTCTCATCTCTGTCCTAAGGAGGATGATAGATACTTAACAGGGTTGTTAGAGGACTGGAGAAGATGGTATGTAAAATATCTGGCTTATGACAGACTCTTGGTGAATTGTAGTGATTACGAAATGAAGGAAAACTGAAGACCACCGCACTCTTTCCAAAACTGTAGGTGTGGCAGGAACGCCATCAAACTTCAGACTGAAATGTATTTGAAAAGTAACTTTGGCCTTGCTCCCAAGGATTCTCTGATTCCAAAATGGGACTCAGATTCACAGAGCTTGTGTGCATTTAGATTTGGTGAGTTAAAATCTTCAGGGAGGATCACAGTTTCAGTAAGATGTACACTCAGACCATGTCTGCATATTTTGGGGCAGGATGGGTCAGGGAAGAAACGAGCTGGTGAGAGGGAAAAACTCATCTGTGTGCCTATACAAGGGGCAGATTGGGCAGATACATGCGTTCCTGCATGCACACAGTCCTCAGCACTGGAATAAACTCCTAGGTGGGAGGAAACGTGAGACTTGAAGAAGCCAGAATACTAAGCAGAGCTATTTGAATTACTGAGTCCAAGCTGCCAGAGACAGGTTCCTGCCAATGCAGTAGATGTCCCAGATCCAAAATGGGTATGAGATCTGGATTTCTGTTAGTGTGTGCCTGGCAGGGTAGCTTTCAGTTACAAGGAACAGAAAACCCAGCTGAAACAACAAAGGGAGTTCGTTGGCTCGTGGGACCAGAACTGGCTTTCTCTTCCTTCTTATCTCTCAGCTTAGCTCCCTTCTCCACAGGTGTCCCACGATCTCCATGATGGCTGCCATCAGTTCCCCAGGGCCCCTGCCTGCAGCGAAAAGGAAAGCCTGTCTCCTGCAAGTCCCAGCAAACACCCCGAGGTTCACTCTCACTAGGCGGGGTTAGGTCCCTGTTCACCTTCAGAGTCCAGGAATGCCATGCAACAGTGGGCTTAGGCCTGGAACATGAGCCCTTCCATGAGTGGCCACCGAGGCCAGGATTCAGAATATTCAGATTGGCTTAAGCTCTGAGACCGGGAGTGGAGTTCTGCTCACACCTCCGAGAATGGGGAGGCAGAGACTTAACCCAGTGAAAACCGAGATCCATTACCAAGAGGAAGGCTAAATGCATAGCAGGACAACACGCGTCCCCACAAGGAGAGACCAAGGTGTTGGCTAGAGATCTGATAAGGAGAGCTTCCTTGGTGCTCCCAGTTTCTGATCTGTTCATTGCCTTTGACCGCAGATCCGCCCATGAAGGAAAACCCGTATGAGGACGTTGAGTTACACGGTCGCTGCCTCGGGAAGAAGTGTGTCTTGAACTTTCCAGGTTCTCCCACCTCTCCCATCCCTGACCCACCTGCCAAGGTATGAGCCCCCAGAGAAACGGTGCAGGGAGGGGGTCCCCAGCACTGTGGCCTTGAGCAGGCTGGGGTTCTGGGTTACACGGGAATGCCAGGCATCCTCACTGCAGGCTCTTGGATTTGTCCGTCAGCGGCCTGCCTCCACTTCCTGCCTCTAGTTCTCCTGGAACCCTCTGCTCAGCAAGGCTTCCTAAAGTAGTGTTGTAGCTTCCGGCTCAGAATTCTCCCCAGCTGTAAATAAGATAGTACATCCACGTTACACAGCTGTGAAGAAGAACTTCCAGACATAAAACAAACTCATGTATGTTTGTGAATGCACAGGAATGTCTCTGTAACGGTCCCTAAGAATGAGTTAGCAGGTACCTCTGCAGAGTTGTCTGGGTATCTAGAGGTCAGGAGAGAACACTGACATTTTCTCAGAATATCTTTTTGAACCTTTTGCAGTTTTGTTACTCTTGCCTAGAAAATCCCATGGAAGGAGGAGCCTGGTAGGCTGCAGTCCATGGGGTCGCTAAGGGTCGGACATGACTGAGTGACTTCACTTTCACTTTTCACTTTCACACATTGGAGAAGGAAATGGCAACCCACTCCAGTGTTCTTGCCTGGAGAGTCCCAAGGATGGGGGAGCCTGGTGGGCTTCCGTCTATGGGGTCACACAGAGTCGGACACGACTGAAGTGACTTAGCAGCAGCAGCAGCAGCAGTATGCACATATAGATAATATTACTGTATTCTCATACATGATAACTTCAACACATTGCCTGGGAACTGAATTCATATTCTTCTTTTTTAACACATGTCGTTTTATTCATAATGATCCAAACTGGAAACAACCCCAGTGTCCTTCAGTGGGTGGATGGTTATATATAGTGCAGTACATTTATATGATAGAATATGATTCAGCATTAAAAAGGAATGAGCTATTGATGTATGCCAACCTGGATAAATCTCCAGAGAATTATGGCAAGGGAGCAAAGCCACTCTCATAGGTTTACATACTGCATGAGTTCATTGATATACTTTTGAAATGACAAAGTTAAAGAAACAGAGAACACATTGGTATGAATTCATATTCTTTAACATAACATTACACATTCTTCATAATGGATCCCTGGGCACCCATTTCCCACAGTTCCTACATATAAAATCTTCTCTCCAGCCAAAGCCTGCTAACTGCCTCTGAAGCCATAGCCCCACGAGCAGCAAATGTTTTATCTGAAGAGCCAGGGAGTGACTATATGGTCTCTGTTTAGACTGCTCAGCGCTGCCATTGTGGTGTGGAGCAGCCACAGACTACATGTAAACCAGTCAGTAAGGCTGTGTTTCAATAAAACTTTATTTACAGATACCGAAATTTGATTTTATATAATTTTCACAAGTCACGTAAATATATATTTAGTCATTTAAAAGTGAAACTGTTCTTGGCTCATGGCCTGTACAAAAACAGGTGGTGGCCCAGATATGGTCCACAGGCTGTACTCTGCCCACCCCTGCGCTGGGTCATTTCTACCTCTGCCCTTGGCTCGTGCCTGGACCTCTCCCTTCCTGTAAGGCCCAGTTCAACCATGCCTCCTTCAGAAAACCTCCCGGCCACCTTAGTCCCTGGGACTTGTTCCCCTCTGTTCTCCTGTAACACTCAGTAGGCCAAGCATTCATTTTACACTAATTTGTATATTCCGTCTTATGACATCTCTTACTTTGATGGTTTGAAGTCTGACTTAAGTCATGTTGTTGTTGAGTCGCTAAGTCGTGTCCAGCTCTTTGCCACCCCATAGACAACAGCACGCCAGGCTTCCCTGTCCTTCACTATCTCCTGGAGTTTGTTCAAATTCATGTCCATTGAGTCAGTGATGCGATCTAACCATCTATTAATTCATATAACATGTCTTAAAAATATCTCCTCAACTAGACTGTAGGCTCCTCAAGGTCAGAAAGTATGTATTTGGTTTCTTTGTGTTTCCCGTAAGTAGTTGTTATACAGTGGTTTAGTTGTTGAAGAAATTAAATGGAGACCAAATCCAGGCTACAAGTGTCAGTTTAAATCCCATCAAAAGGATCTGTTTCCAGCCTAAGAAAAGAAGCCAACTTCCTCTCTAGGCTCCGCTCAAGGTCAGCACTGGCTGGCAGGCAGGGGGTATACACATAAGGCCTGATAATCACAAAGGGAATCTTCCTCAAGAGAGTGGAAGGTTGAACCTTTCGTGAAAGCTGGATCTTACTGGCCCAAATCAATTGCTACAGTACTTGCCAGAACCAATTAACTGCTGTCTTCTCCTCCTGTGGAAAAGAGCATGATCATGAATAATCCATGACAACCGTTAATTGACGAATAGTTTCTGCTTGCCTTTGAAATGTGTTGTTTGTGTTTTCACTGGAATTTGGATGTGCTCAGCACTTAGGGAATCCTTCATTTCTCTCAGTGAATGAGTCTGGCTTAGAAGAAGGTTGTCTGTAGACTTTTTGATGATGGCCATTCTGACCGGTATGAGGTGATGCCTCATTGTAGTTTTGGTTTCCATTTCTCTAATAATTAGTGATGTTGAACATCTTTTCATGTGCCTCTTGGCTATCTGTCTTTCTTCTTTGGAGAAAAGTCTATAAACAATAAGTACTGGAGAGGGTGTGGAGAAAAGTGAACCCTCTTACACTGTTGATAGGAACGTAAATCAATACAACCACTATGGAAAACAGTCTGGAGCAGGAACTGGCAACCCACTCCAGTATTCTTGCCTGGAGAATTTCATGGACAGTGGAGCCTGGCGGGCTATAGTCCATGGGGTTGCAAAGAGTCGGACATGACTGAGCAGCTAACACACATGGAAAACAGTATGAAGTTTCTGTAGAAAGCTGAAAATGGAGCTACTATATGATTCAGCAATCCCACTCCTGGGAATATATCCAGCTGCTGCTGCTGCTGCTGCTAAGTCACTTCAGTCGTGTCCGACTCTGTGTGACCCCATAGACGGAAGCCCACCAGACTCCCCCATCCCTGGGATTCTCCAGGCAAGAACACTGGAATGGGTTGCCATTTCCTTCTCCAGTGTGTGAAAGTGAAAAGTGAAAGTGAAGTCGCTCAGTCAAGTCCGACCCTTAGCGACCCCACGGACTGCAGCCCACCAGGCTCCTCCATCCACAGGATTCTCTAGGCAAGAGTACTGGAGTGGAATATATCCAGAGAAAACCATAATTTGAAAAGATACATGCCCCAATGGTCATTGTAGCACTGTTTACAATAGCTCGGTCATGAAGTCCATCAACAGACGAATAGATAAGGAAGATGTGGTACATGTATACAATGGAATGTTACTCAGTCACAAAAAGGACAAAATAATAACCATTTGCAGTAAACATAGATGGACCTAGAGATTGTCGTGCTGAGTGAAGTAAATCAGACAGAGAAAGACAAATGTCATATAATATTGCTTATAACTGAAATCTAAAAAAAAAGGTAAAAATGAACTTATTTATAAAACAGAAATAGAGTCATAGATGTAAAAAGTGAACCTATGGTTACCAGGGGGGAAAGGTAGGGGATAGGTTGGGAGGTTGAGTTTGACATATAGACACTACTGTGTATAAAACAGTTAACTAATAAGGACCTATGTATAGCACAGGGAACTCTGCTTAATAGTCTGCAATGACCAAGATGGGGAAAGAATCTAAAAAAGAGTGGATATATGTATATGTATAACTGAATCACTTTGCTATACAGCAGAAACTAACACAACAGTGTAAATCCACTATACTCCAATAAAAACCTTTTAAAAAGGAAAAAGAAGGCTGTCACACCCAGTCTGACCCGCTCGTATCTTACTCGGCTCTACCCCACTTCATGCAGGGAGTGAACTCTGTGGCCTCTTGAGAACAATGGAAAACATCTACCCAAAGCAGACCTGCCTGCAGAACTGGGTGATTCTCCCTAGTATCAGAAAATAAAGGCTTGGTAGCCCTTTTCTCTTTTTTTCCCCAAAATGTTTATTTATTTTGGCTGTGCTGCATCTTAGTTGCAGCTCTCAGGAAGTTTGTTGCAGCAATGCAGGCTTGTTAGTTGCAGCATGCATGCAGGATCAAATTCCCCAATCAGGGATCGAACCCAGGCCCCCTGCATTGGAAGGGTGAAGTCTTATCCACTGGACCACCAGGGAAGTCCCTTAGCAGCTCTTTTCTTCCCCTTCCCACCAAGCTAGAGAAAAGCTTGGTCCTCTGTCCCTAAAATAGTGCAACAGAGGACTTCCCTGGTGGTACAATAGGTTGGAATCTCCCTGCCAGTGCAAGGGACACAAATTCAATCCCTAGTCTGGAAAGAATCTACGTACCAGGGGTAAACTAAGCCTGTGCACCTCAGCTACTGAGCCTGCACTCTAGACCCAGAGAGTTGCAACTACTGAGCCACAACTAGAGAAAGCCTGCATGCAGCAACCAAGACCCAGTGCAACCAAAAATAAAATAATTAAATTTTAATAATTTTTAATAATTAAAAAATTTTTTAAAGCAGTGAAACACAGTAAGTAATCCTGTCAATGAGAACTTGAAGTCCAGAGGCGCTGTCCTGCAGAAAGATAACCCAGTTGCCCAATGCACATCTGATTGCCACTCATATGTGCAGGCCGTTGGGGCCTTTGCAAGTCATCAGGAAGACTGTGCGTCATGTGCAGTCCTCTGCTTTCCCACATCTGGGTGTCTGGTTTGTGTCCCTGTCCTGGGGCACAGTTGCAGTCCTCTCAACCACCTCCATTAGCGCACCAGTATTCAGGGAGCGTCTGCCACATCTGGGCTGCATCTGGGACTTAGAACTTACTGAAACAGTCTTTCCATGACACCCTCCTCTACCAGCCACAGAAGGGTCCTAAGACATCTTGGAGGAGGCGGTTATTTAACTATATTGTGCCTCTTTCTCGAGAGATATACAGCTGGGGACCGATGCTGACGCTTACAAACACACGAGGCAAGCTCCTGAGAAGGGGCTGTTTACTTTTCTTTTCTTGTTATTCCCCCATGTAGAACAGCACAGCGAATATGGTAGAAACTATTTTTTGTAATAAAGGTAACCTAATGTTCTTTCTTATGTATTGACACTTCAGTTCAGTCGCTCAGTCGTGTCTGACTCTTTGCTAGTTGACCTGGGTAGCTCACCCACACCATCTTCCACCAACAAACCATCTGTCACCTCGTGTGGCTATGTAGGGGCAGTGTCTGCTCAAGTGTGTGGGTCTTGGAGCCTGAATGCCTCCATTCAAACTCACCTAGACTGCTTGCTAGTTGTGTGATTGTGAGCAAATGATCTAATCGCTAGATATCCGTATGTCACCGGTAAAAGTTGGGAATGATAATACACTCCTCTGAGATGGTGAAGGATGGGGAAGCCTGGCGTGCTGCACTCCATGGGGTCACAAAGAGTCGGACATGACTGAGCGACCGAACAATTGAGGGATCTTGTGAAGGGTAATCAAATTAATTCTTGTATACCACTTAGACTAGTGCCTGCAGCATAACTATTATTTATGTATGTTTGCTTAAGCTATAGAATTAGGCTTTCAATATATGTCCTTTTAAAAAATTACCTCATTTTCTAAAAGCAGAACATTCTCATTGTAAAATTCTTTTTAAATACCAAGAAGTGTAATTTAAAAAATCATCTGTAATTGGGAAATTGTATTTTTTCTTTATACTCACCTGTATTTTTTTTCTAAAACAGATGGGTATTATGTATATATGTGTGTGTGTGTATGTGATTTTTAAAAGCCTTTTAACAATTGCATGTAATCCCAACACCCAGAGAAAACCACTGTTGACACTTTGGTTTACTTCCTTCCAGACCATGTCACACCATGTGTGTATATGCATGTGTGTGTACATAAAAAAAAGATTTGAGACGATATTGTATATACATTTTTTTCGTATATACTTTTTTTGCTGATCTATTACATTTATCATGAATATTTCCCCAAGCCATTAATTTCTTTTAAAAAATGATTTGTATTGCCTGCAAGGTATGCCATTGTTTTAATGTAATGCCACAGTGGTACGTTAGTGTAGTGTCCCCAGTTGTCAGAACACGCACTCCTGCCTTTGTATTCCTGTGGGTGTATAGTCTGAGTGTTCATGTGAATGTGTGTACCTGTGGGCGCAGGTGAACAACTGTATGTGTGTGAATGGCATCCCCGTGCTTCCTGGGGGAGTCCTCTGTAAGCGAGCGGAGGAGTGAGGTTGAGATAGGTAAAGAGGGGGTGGGATATTTTATATCAAGGACCCTTTGAGTCTCCTGCTGTCAGTCTCCTGGGGCAGTAAGACAGGGACATGCGAGGACTGGAAGGGGTTAAGCCACCAGCCACATTCACAGACAGGAAGGGTGAATGACCCCTGGCTGAGTCCAGGTCAGCTCCGTCTTCGAGGCACAAGGCACGTAGCTTCCTCGCCACCCGCTCCTCTCTAAGGGGGATCGGGGGGAAGGGATAAATTAAGAGACAGAAATTGATACATACACATTACTATATATAAAATAGATAACTAATTAATAAGGATTCACTTTGCTGTACAGCAACACAACGGTATAAATCAACTGTACTCCAATAAAGATTTCCAGAGAAAAGAAAAATATTTCTTCAATGGCATTTTCTTTTTTTTTTCTGATGAGCGAAGCTAAGAATCTTTTATATATATCTGATAATTATTGTTTCCTTTCCTGTAAACCTTCAGTCCTTATCTTTTGCCTGTTTTTCTGTTGAATTGTTAGTCTTCTCATTAACTTGTAGCATGTATTAGAAACAATGAGTTCTATAAGTTGCAGATTAAAAAATTTTTTTTTGTTGGCCTTTTGACCTTAGAACAGCTCATTTTTAAAAATCAGATATTGAGGCTCAGAGAAGTGAAATTGTATTAGAAGGAATTTCACTTGCCAGTGACAGGGATAAAGCTAAATTTAAGTCTTGTAACCCCTAGTACATGGTGTCAGAAAACCTCATTTGTAAAGGTAAGGCATAGAGCCAGGTGAGTTTCCACTTGTCTAAAAAGAGAGAGTGGATTAGACTTGCATCCTTTATCATCCTCATTTTCCATAATTGGATGATAAGTGTTTAGGCCCTTAACAGCATGGACGACCTCAGCGTACCCTTGGGGACTTAGACTAGCTTCTCCTCTTGACCTTCTTGGTCTCCGTCATTGGCAGCACCACTTATCTCTCAGGGGGTCTCTTTGTATTTATTTGCTCTTCTTTCCTCCTCTCCCCTCACAGCAGTCCTTGTCCAAACCTGCCTTTTTACGGCAAAATTCAGAAAGGAGGAACTTCAAACTGCTGGACACAAGGAAGTTGAGTCGGGATGGAACTGGGTCCCCTTCCAAAATCAGCCCTCCCTCCACCCCCAGCAGCCCTGATGACACTTTCTTTAACCTCGGGGACCTGCAGAATGGCAGGAAGAAGAGAAAAATACCCAAGGTAAGGCTTGCAACAAGCTTCCTGTTCGGGGGTGCACCCCACACACTCACTTCTCTGCAAAGGAAGGCTACAGAGGAGTCTGGGCAGAGATCAAATCACTGGGCCCCCCTACCTGCTTCAGCACAGGCCAGGTAGACATGGGGAAGCCAGAAGCTGAGCTAGCTGGGCCTTGGTCATAATAATTGGGGTCCTGTAGGGCTTACCAGGTGGTGCTAATGGTAAAGAGCCTGCCTGCAATGCAGGAGACACAGCAGGAGATATGGGTTCAATCCCTGGGTGAGGAAGATTCCCTGGAGAAGAAAATGGCTACCCACTCTAGTATTCTTGCCTAGAAAATTCCATGAACAGAGGAACCCGTCGGGCTACAATCCATGGGATCTCGAAGAGTCGGACATGACTGAGCATGCACACACACAGCCTTCCTCTTAGCCCTTCCTTTCCCTGCTTAACGACTCATGATCCCAAACTGTGTTTCCAATGCCCAGCCTCAAAAAGGCCATATCTCCTTCCTTCATGGCCTCAAAAGCAGAGCCCCATCCGTTGTGCTCTGACTCAGACTCCTTCACTTCCCACTGCAGAGGGGCACCGCATGGAGCCTGTGCTCTGCGGGAGCTCTTGTCAGAAATGCATCTTTTCTGGGACTTCCCCGATGGTCCAGTGGTTAAGGCTCTGTGCAGCTCCCCCTTCACGGGGTGCAGGTTCAATCCCTGGTTGGGGAACTGAGATCCCACATGCCCTGTGGCATGACCAAAAAAATAATTAAACAATGGAGGGCTTATGTGAACAAGGTTCTCTTCTTTAAAACATATATATTAAAATATATATGTATCTTTTCTGGCTCTTTTCAGCCCCAAAGGCAAAACAGCCCCAATGGCTTGGGTATGCATGAGCTGTGGCTGCTCTTTCTTACATTGGTGTTATATTTCCTTTTGCTCAGTCCAGCCCCTGCAATGCCTGTCACTCCATACTGGCCACTTCGGTACCAACTTACTACAGGAGCTTTTTTTAAATATATATAAAGAATTTTTCTCTTTTGGCTGCGGTGGGGCTTTGTTGCTGCACGTGGACTTTCTCTCACGGTGAATGGGGGCCACTCCTCATTGTGGTATGCTGGCTTCTCATTTCAGTGACCTCCCCATTGCAGAGCATGGGCTCCAGGCACACGGGCTGCAGCAGTTGCAGCTCTTGTGCTCAGTAGTTATGGTGCACGGGCTTAGTTGCTCCAGAGCGTGTGGGATCTTCCCCGACCAGGGGGATCGAACCAGTGTCCCCTGCATTGCAAGGCAGAGTCCCAACCACTGGACCACCAGCGAAGCCCCCACTACAGGAACTTTTAGAGAAGGAATTCTTCATTTCAGAGTTCGCCGATGGACTTCAGGGGATCATGAAACACATTAAATCATGTAAAGCTGCATGGATGAGTTTGAGGGGATAAAAGGAAGGGAGGTGGGTTGTCTATAGGTTTCATCAGATTTTTCAAAGTGACCCACTGACCTAAAAGTCAAGGGACATATTCACCAGCTGGTCCCTTCTGACTCAGTTTGGTTCATCAGTATTTTGAGCCAATTAATACCACCTCCATCCCTTACATTCTTTTTCAAGTGAAATTAAGTCACCTTGATAATCAAGAGTGCATTCTGAAGGGTAAGGGCAGTTAGAGTCAGGTGACCTAACACCTGCAGCCGGCGGTTGGGAGAGGGCAGAGAGAGGGCCCAGGGCAGGACTCAGGGCTCGTACCCCTTCCCTGTCTCCTGGCTCTGCCTTGCCCCACCCAGGGCGCAGTGCACATTGCACATTGATCGGCGCATGTTTGCTGGATGAGTTCCCACTAGCATGTGGATCCCAGTCCCCTTCGCCCCTGGCAGAGTCACTCTCTGTCTCATTTTGACTTTGAGTCACTGCTCTGTGCTGTCATTGTGGCTGCTCGTGGGGACCCCAAAGTGTGGGGTCTTGAATCACTCCCTTAATGCTTCTCTTCTTGTTCTCACAAGGCTCACACATATCTGTACTGTCAAAAACCTGCTATTGTGGAATAATTGCACAAATGGATAATAACATCTATACAACCTCACCATTATTTTAGCAAATAAAACAGAAACAATCAAATGAATCAGCTTTAGGTTAAAAGAGCTTTGATACAACTCTAAATTTGACTGTGTGATCTCTTAATAAGTACTTAACCTCTGTCTTCCACTGTCTTCATATTATTTTATTATTTAGAAAAGATTTTTTTATTAAGGAGAGGAAAATATGTGTGCATATTTTATATGAAAGTAGAGAGGCAGAAAGAAAAGTAGAATTATTTCTTCCAGTTTCTATGTGTTTAATTTACAAGCAACAGTTTGTTTCCTCTTAGTTTATTGCCTGAAATTAAAGTGAATTGCCACCCACTTAAATAGTGCCCAAGCATTTATTCAAATAGGCTTTGACAGATATAATCAAATCTGGAAAAAAATCAGCTTTGACAAGATACGATCAAATCCAGAGAAAAATCACCGTGTTTTACCTGTCACTTTCACAACAACAACAAAATCCTATTAAAACTTTAATCATAAAGGTGAAGTACACAATTCTTCAAAGGAATGCTTATTTTTTTTTACTTTTTGGCTGCACCGCAAAGTGTGTAGGATCTTAGTTCCCTGACAAGGGATCAAACCCACACCCTTTGCATTGAAAGCATAGAATCCTAACCGCTGGACCGCCAGGGAAGTCCCAAGGAATGTCTACAAAGAAAACAAATGACTAATTATAGTTTATTCTAAGTTTCATGAATCCTCAGTTCTGTCACTTGCTACTTAATCTTAACCTAGACTTACTGCGTCTCTTGAGTATGAAGCTTCTTTTTAGATACTCTGAATCCTTTTCCTGAAGTCAAAGTTTCTTTTTCAGGCACATTCATGACTTCCAGATTTTGGGCCCTTAAAGCATTTGCTGTCCAAAACCCTGGCTGTTGTGTTTTGATCTAGCAAAAAGGACTTCACGGTCTACTCACAACTGATGAGACAGTGGGTTGGTTGGCATTCCTTCAGCTGCCTCTGCTGAACCGTGTGACATAGAGTCCCTTCTGGAAGCATGGATGCTCCGCTTGGTTTCTCCCACCTTGGCCCTAAGAGGAATGAAGGTCCTGGTGGAGGAGGGGAGAGAGAAAGAGATCCTTCCCGTGTTCTCCTAGCAGCCCTGTACCTTCATTAACGCCGCAGCTGAAACCAAGCAGTTTTTACTCAGCGGTGTGATGTCCTCAGGATTCATGAATCACGGCGCTGGCCTTTCTAATGAAGCCAGCTCCTGCTCAGCGCACACGGCAGGTTTGTGTGGAGCCCTGTTTCTTTGGCAGCCACCATAGCAGAATTAAGCACCACATGACTCTCTGAAACACACCATCTTCCAAATGAGCTTATAGTTAAAAATATTTTTTTCAACTTAAAAATGGCTTCTAAAGAGGCCAGTACTTCTAGTACAGAACACTTTATTTTTTTTCAGAACACTCAAAAAAACAAAAATTTATCTCCTGCTGAAGTTTAATTGTGTGACAGCTGGAGAAATGGGGTTAGTGTCGTATCCTACCAGTCAGAACATGCTTGAAAAGAAGAGAAGTCCACATCAGAGCGGGTGTTCTGTCAAGGAGATGGAGGGCTAGTGAGAGCAAACAGAAAGAGCCGCCACATGGCAGGGGTTTGGGGGTGAAGGCAGAGGCCTCATTCAGGTCAGATTCCTGGTTAGGGAGAGAAGCGGACACAGAGTGGGCAAGGCCGGGGCTGGGCTACTCGTCAGGAGCCAGAGAACACAGGTGTCCGGAGATGCAGCAGGGCCGTGTCAGGAGCACTCTGCAGAGCTGGGGGCGTGAAACCCAGACCCACCACGAGACCACCTTGAGGATAAGCCCCCCACTCCCTGCCAGGCCCATGCTTACAGAGAAGAACCAGCAAGCTCCTTTAGGGAACAGATCAGAAGAGCGGAGGCTAGAGATGGATACTGGCAACTGTGCCCACCCGGGACCCATCACCCAGATTACCAGAGCACATCCCCCCCATTCTTCCCAATGCACAAAAGAATTTCAGGCTTTCCAAGGTAGCTTACAGCCCGCTCCCCTTAACATCAGTAGTTGGCTCGCCTCGATTATGCATGGGTAGACCTCCCTTTCTCCCAACCAGGTGGAACCCAGGAAGCTTCTGCTCTTTGAAGTTACAGGTGATGCTGTAAAGCCGGACGGAAAGTGACCTGGGGGCCTCCATCACCCAACGGCTCTGCCATAGTCAGCCTGGAGGTTGTGCCGCTTAGGAAGGCATCTGCTGAGTGGCTCAGCTTCTGAGCACCAGGGTGGTTCTGAGAGGCCTTGGCCAGCCTGCAGGAAGGTCAGCATGCTGGGGGCCGGCCTGACTCCCTGCCGACCCGAGCTCGGACTCAAGAGCCGCGACAACCCTGCTCCCTTCCTGCCTGCTGCTCAGACGCACTTTGGCATGGTTCCCATGAAAGGGGCCCTGCCTGGGAACAGCTTTTTTCCTGTCTCTTCCTTTTCTTGTTTTGTTTTGGGGGCAAAGGCTCCTTCCCAAACCACACTGAGATGGCACTGCCGGAAGGGGCGCAGCCATCACACCATTGGCCAGTGAAATGGCTCCCTCTGTGTCTCTGAGAGATGCGTTAGATTCTGACAACAGCACCCCCCACCAAAGAGGCTGGCCGTGCTCCTGACGGGTCGGGCTTCTATCTGGCCAAGAAGAATGACTGAAAGATGCCAGCGGGCCAGTGGGACATGTCTCCCCCATCTCCTGCCCCCTGGCCCTGGCCCACCACGGTCCTCAAAGAGAATGGGCAGCGAGGACATCCCAGCCACTCTCAGGGAGGAGACTGCTCACACTGGCTTCCCTTCTCCCCATGTGTGGCAGCTGGTATTGCGAATCAATGCCATCTATGAAGCCCGGAGAGGAAAGAAACGCGTGAAGAGGCTGTCCCAGTCCACAGAGAGCAACTCAGGAAAAGGTAGGGGCCTTGCTACTGTCCCTCCTCCCCCAAGAATCTGAAAACAGAATCTCCCTTCCCCTCTCCTTGTCCATCCATCATGTCAGCCCAGGGCTGCATGCTCTGACCTCAGCAGGGGAGCCACCTTCTTTGCTTAATTTGCACGAAGGGGCCAATATCTTTGACTGGATTTGCTAGAGGTACCGTCTAAAGTACAGCCAAGTTAATCTGGAAACACATGCAATTGGGCAAAGACATAGTTTGTTCATGACCTTTAAACAGAAAAAATAGAAAACAGCCCCTCTGAACTAGAACGCACGGATTTGTGCCACCACGTGAAAAAGTTTCCTGCATTAGGAAGAGCCACATTTGCGATTTTTTGTTGTTTTTTTGTCTAGTGACAGATGAGAACAGTGAGTCTGACAGCGACACCGAGGAGAAGCTGAAAGGTGAGAAGAGCCGTGTTGTGCGTGGTGTGTGCTGGTGACTGGGAAGGTGCAAAGGTGGCCCTTCCTGCTCAGTGTGAGGGGGGACACAGCGTCCTTGCAGGAGCTTGCTGGGCAAGGCGTGGATGTCTGAAACCAGCCAGGGTGGGCCTGTCCAGTCCCTGAGCCTCTGGCTACACTCCAGAAACTCAGGGTAGCTACCGCTGTGGTGACTCCCTGTCCCCGCACTGATCCGTTATGTTATGGGTGTTCTTCACACCTGTGAAAGGTACAGCGTGCTGGCCTGGGACTCCAGAGACCTGGGGCCCTTGCCCTACTCCTGTAAAATGGCTCTGTGATCTGGAGGAAATCGTTGAGATCCGGGACCTCTCCTTCCTCATCTGTTAAATGAAGTCGCTGAAATTATTGGTCCCTGTGGACCTAAACTTGGTGATCTTAGACTAGGTCTCAGGAGTTCTCCACAACTTTGCAGAACCCCAGGGGCAAGCGGGAACGCTGTAGTCCAGGGCTGCTCAGCGAGGTGATGGCGCCCCACCCGTTTGCTCAGTGGCCCTGCCTCTACGGCCTCTGCCCCCACCTGCTCCCCGACCCATCTCGGGAATGAGGCCGACCGTCCGCAGCTCACAACACTGGCAGGAGAGAAGGCAGATGGGAGTCTGCCTCTTGAGCCACACGGGATGTTTACAAAGCTCCCAGCTCCAAAAGCTCTGGGGTCTGGATTTTGTCACATCCCTCAAGAGGAAATGTGAAGGAAGTGACTAGAGGGAGGAGTCCCCACCCCATCTGACACAGGAGCCCAAGGGTCACTCAGGCCCTGCCCCCAGTCCAGACAGCAAATCCATGGTGGGATGGAGGCCCCACGTTCCAGGCTTCTGCACCCCAGCCAGGCTGCTGGCGGGTTGCTGCTCCTAGAAGTTTGGCAAGAATCCCCATTAAAGAGCTTTGTACTAATTTATTAAATGTGGGAACGCTTTTGTGGGATTAGGAAATGTCCTTTGAGCTGGGAGTTCCATAACCTGTCGCAGCTCTGTGCAGCTCGACACTGGGAGTGAGTCCTTTTCAGGCGGTCCTCCGCTCTCTGCCTCTCTCTGCTGCCTCTCCAGCCCACAGCCAGCGCCTGGTCAACGTGAAGTCACGGCTGAAGCAGGCTCCGAGATACCCACCGCTGGACCGGGAGCTGGTCGAGTACCAGGAGAGACAACTTTTCGAGTACTTCGTGGTCGTGTCCCTGCACAAGAAACAGGCTGGGGCTGCATATGTGCCCGAACTCACCCAGCAGTTCCCGCTGAAGGTATGGGGTGGGCCAGGCTCCGCGGCCTGCACGGACTGCAGCTTTCTTGGGAAGATCTTACTGGGACTTATGGTTCAAGGAGGTGCAGGAGCCCAAGGAACATTCAGTGTGCAGAATTTCAAAACTGGGTCCTAATTAAAGTATATCAATTAAAAAAAACGCTGCTGGAGAATTTGGGAAGTCCGAGGGATGTGAGATACATGACTCAGTTCAGTTCAGTTCAGTCGCTCAGTCATGTCCAACACTTTGTGATCCCATGTACTGCAGCATGCCAGGCCTCCCTGTCCATCGCCAACTCCTGGAGTTTACTCAGACTCATGTCCATTGAGTCAGTAATGCCATCCAACCATCTCCTCCTCTGTCGTCCCCTTCTCCTCCTGCCCTCAATACATGACTCAAGCAGGGACAGAAATACTCCCTTCCTGTGGTCACTATGCTGACGGTACCGTTCTATCCACTCTCCCCGTCTCCTTATCCGGCCACATCTCTCCGCAGCCCACCCTAGAAGCCTCTTCCCCATCAACTGCACAAGGAGTATCACATTTGTGTCCATGCTGTACATGCCCGTGTTCTCTGTGTGCCTCTGTGTGTGTGTGTGCGTGCAAGAATCCTGTTCTGTTCTCACATGGGTCACTCCTGTGTAGATTTGGCTTTGCCATATATTAAAGTGAAAGTCGCTCAGTTGTGTCCGACTCTTTGCAACCCCATGAACTGTAGCCCACCAGGCTCCTCTGTCCATGGGATTCTCCAGCAAGAATACTAGAGTAGATAGCCACTCCCTTTTCCGAGGTAACTTCCCAACCCAGGAATCAAACCTGGGTCTTTTGCATTGCAGGCAGATTCTTTACTGTCTGAGTCACCAGGAAAGGCATCCTGTATTATTAATCATGGCTCCTAAAATGAAATGGTGCACAATAAATCCTAAAGTGGCATGGCCTTCTGCTGCTGCTAAGTCGCTTCAGTCGTGTCCGACTCTGTGCGACCCCATAGACGGCAGCCCACCAGGCTCCCCCATCGCTGGGATTCTCCAGGCAAGAATACTGGAGTGGGTTGCCATTTCCTTCTCCAATGTATGAAAGTGAAAAGTGAAAGTGAAGTCGCTCAGTCGTGTCCGACTCTGTGCGACCCCATGGACTGCAGCCTACCAGGCTCCTCCATCCATGGGATTTTCCAGGCAAGAGTAGGAGTGGGTTGCCATTGCCATGGCCTATCATAGATAAATGACCCGTAGGCTTTGACATCAGTGATAGAGAGCTTTCATCACTTTCTGATGCAGCTCAGCCAGGATTTACTGAGACCCTGTTACATTCCAGCTGGTTTCTGCTTGGCTCCAGGGGATTACAAAGATGAGCAGAATGTGTCTCCTGTCCTTGGGGAGCTTACCCTCTGATAGGAGGGCATGAGAGACTCAGAGCCTCACGAGGTGAAGTGTGCCAGTCTCTGCCCAGTGCACACAGTGTTGCTCAGAGACGGGAAGAGGGGAGGGGCGCTCATGTCCGGGTCCCCTCAGAGCCTCCCTTCGCTGCCACCACCCAAGCATAACCCCGGCATCTGCCAAGACCTAGGGTCCAGCTGTCCCTCTCCTCCTCCTGAGCCATACTTCCTTCCATCCTGCCCACTGGAGACCAGCAGAGCAGTCGTGTCCTCAGCTTGGAGTTTAGGATGGAAATATGTGTAAGGGAGATAAGCCATAGGCACCAGCCTTCCACATGGGCACTGACTCACTTCCTCCATCTCCTCCAGGGGTGATCCCTGAAAACTCAGTGCTACGTATGCCCCTGTTTAGTTGGGGACCTCACAGAGCAAGCACCAAGACACGAGGGACGGTCCTGTTATTTTATTTACTTCCCTCGGGGCCTAGCACAGTGTTACACATACGGTGATGCTTAGTGTTCCAGGAATAAAGTCAGTGTCCCATGAATTAATTAATGAACCACCCTACCTATCAAATGCTTGAGTTTCCAACATGGACTCTCCAGCCTCCTAGACATCACATTAAAGCTTTTTTTTTGAGTGGAAAGTTGCCTAGTCACTGTGGAAAGGGAGACTAATACAGAAATGTTTAGAGAAAAAGTCATCTCCAGTCCCACAGAGGTCCTTCTGTTGGCATTTTATTGTCTTTCTCCAGTCTTCTCAGAGTAGAATTTTCTTGCAAAACTGAGGCTGGACATTGTGTAATTTCCGTGTCATGTTTTGCAAACCTATCATTATTTACAAACATATTTCATACAAATTCTAAAACCTCATTTTTGAAATTCCATAATGCCGCATTATGTGGGTATACCCTGATCTATTTAGCAGCTCTCTTTCTGTTGGAAATGCATCTTGCTACCAGCTTTTCTTTAGGTGTTTATCTTTGATGTTCTGGTGATCATTCTTGTAGGCATTTTTGCATGCCAGGCTCCTATATATATCTCCTTTCCTTCACCTGCTCCGTCTTTCAGAAGCCCCTTTTTCTTCTTCTTTCTCCTCATTTTTAACTCTTTTTCTTGAGTTTTATCCCCCACTCCTACAGACATCTTGATCAGGTTTCCACTCCATATTTGTGCACTAGCAATCACGCCTGCCATATTCCATTAAAATGCTTGACACCTCACAGTTACCTTTCGTGACACCTCACGGAGATCAGGCTGTTCCTGGCCACCTGCGATTGATTGTAAGAGAGCTCTCTGTGCGTCTCTTCCTGTAAATGTGCTCCTGTGTGTGTCCGAGCCCGTACGTGCACATATGGGTTGATAACTCGTGTGCTGGTGACAGTGTGTATGTGCATACATGTGTGTGTATGTTTGTGGGCGTCGTGCATGTGGTCTGAGGGCAGGTGTGTTCAGGTGGTGACTGGACCATGTTGAAAGCACTGGAACTCACTCTCCTACAAGGCTGGCTCTTCAGTTCTCTAATTAATGCTGTTTCCACTGTGGAAAAATGTCATTGTTCCTTCCTTTTGTATTATTTGTTGTTTTGGGTCCATCACTCCATGGTGATTAATGATCCCCCCCCAACAACTACAGCCGGCTGGTATTTCCTTCTTTGCAAGACTGTCCGAGGGTAATAAAAAACTATTGCTTTGGCAACAGTCTGAGCTAGTGAATTGTCAACTCAAAGACTGTTCCAGTACCAGCTGGAACCTTCTGAGTCGTGGATGGAAGAGAACCGTTACACAGCAAAGAAAGAGTGATGTTTATCCTGCAGAAGAAAGACTGAGGAGCACCTAATGACTGGCTCCACGTCTACGAAGGCGACAGTGTTTCCTTCATCAACAGTCGTCTCGAGCGTGAATGTTATATTAGCAGCAGCTTCAGTTAAATTTGATCTGGCCACTGCTGCTGCTGCTGCTAAGTCACTTCAGTCGTGTCCGACTCTGTGCGACCCCGTAGATGGCAGCCCACCAGGCTCCCCCGTCCCTGGAAGTCTCCAGGCAAGAACACTGGAGTGAGTTGCCATTTCCTTCTCCAATGCATGAAAGTGAAAAGTGAAAGTGAAGTTGCTCAGTCGTGTCCGACTCTTCGCGACCCCATGGACTGTAGCCTACCAGACTCCATCCACGGGATTTTCCAGGCAAGAGTACTGGAATGGGGTGCCATTGCCTTCTGATCTGGCCGAATAAGGATCATACTAGAAGTGGGTTTTCAAGTTGAAAACCATCAGCCCAATGTCCTATTCCTTTGGATGCTGTCTGTCTGCAGAGACCTCTTCTCTCTGACGTTTCATGGCCTTGGGAAGGCTTGCGGATTCTCTGTGAAGGAGTACCGTTGGCCAACAGACCTCAGAAACTGCCAGGCTGGTTTAAGGTAGTGCGGTGCTAAGTCACTTCAGTCGTGTCCGATTCTTTGCAACCCTATGGACTGTAGCGTGTCAAGCTCCTCCATCCATGGGATTCTCTAGGCAAGAATACTGAATTGGGTTGCCATTTCCTTCTCCAGGGGATATTTCTTACTCAGGGGTCATACCTGCGTCTCTTAAAAAGTCTCCTGCATTAGCAAGTGGGTTCTTTACCACTAGGGCCACCTGGGAAGCCCTGGTTTAAGGTGAAGGTGAGTAGAAAGATATGAGAAACAAAATAAGAAATTATGGACAATAGTATATTAAGACTTTAAGTTAGATGTTACAATTTCCTAATTTTAGAAATTCACACTCCACTCAGTTCAAGTAGCTGATATTTTAGATGACTGAAGGCAATTTTATCATGGTTTATTTTCTCTTTAATTGTTTATAAGGGAAATGTAACAAGTATAAACCTATCAACAACAACACAACAAAAAGCCAACAATTCTTCCCAGCACTTTAGAAGCATCAATTTATAAGCAAACTATGCTAATGATAAACTATTTTTTTGTATCCCAAACTTTATATCTAGAGTGCCTTTTTTTTCAGTTGAAGTAAAACAAGAAAACACGTGGCATAAAATTCAGCATCCCAACATCTCCAGATGTACAGTACAGTGTGGTTAACTACAGGTGCATTGCTGTCCAACAGATTCCCCAGAACAGAGTACTTTTTGAAGTAGATACCCATTCAGACACAAAACAAGCAGAGTCACGGCTTTAAATATAATCTCTTAAGTCAGACTTCACCCGTTCGTTCCATTTTGAAGTGAGATGATATTCCTCCAGTCTGTGATGTGTCAGATAAATCAGAGAACAAGAAGAAGACAGAAATTAAGATCATTTTGATTCTTTCCTGGATTCCGTTCTAGCTGTGTGATCATGGACAAATCACTTAACTTCTCCGGGCTTATTTCCTTCTAAGAATGTCAGCCTCGTGTCTAGTTTTCCTTTAATAATGATATTCAAAGACTTCCTGAAATGAATTAAATTTCACTGTATAATGTAATTTACCTGGATGGATTCACTAAAAAGGGCTGTAAAACGTCTCTGCCGAAATTGAAGAGGGCCAGCTTTGCCTGGGTCCAGACGTCAGACGACTAGATTTGCAGCTCTGCCTTGCACATTTGTGAGTCTCAGATTCGGAAGCTGTTGCTATGACAGCTCTTTCTTATTGATTAAAATGCTTATATTCCAGAATGTTAGGCATAGAGAACATTTCTCTAAAGCACACTATTTTTTTCTCCTTGTTCCCGCATAAGACTATAGTTGAAACTGCCCTGAGGGAGAAAATAGCTTAATCCTGAGCTGCAAGCCCCTCCTCAGTGTGGAGGTTAAGGCGAGAGTTATGACTTCAGGGCTGTGGGGGCTGTGCGCCTGTCGAGCAAGATGAGCATCTGTCTTGCTCACACCGGGGCTTATTCTCCAGCCTCCTCTCGCCCTTCTCCCTGCAGCTGGAAAGGTCTTTCAAGTTCATGAGAGAAGCTGAGGACCAGCTGAAGGCTATCCCCCAGTTCTGTTTCCCCGATGCCAAGGACTGGACTCCGGTCCAGCAGTTTACCAGGTATGTGCTGGCATCTCCCCGCCCTCCCCTGGCCCCGCCAAGACTAAAGTGAGAGCTAGAGAGAGGTCATTGATGGCAGACCCTGTACGTAAGTCAGTCCTCCTGGTAAGTGATCCTGAGTGTATAAATTTCCCCCACGGGTGTTTATAAAGCATGTCTGAAGACAAGACTCATTTTGCCAAATGTGCAGGTTCCCAGACCTCCCACTCCATCTTGGAATGTGTTTCATAAACTGACGTGATGGGCAATAAGGTAATTCGTAGTCTAAGAAAACCTTGTCCAGTGCTGTGAAAATATTTCTTCAGCAACACATCCAGCCGTTACTCAGATTGTGATCAAGTTTACATTTCTGCTTTAGCGCATGTTGTTGGGTGGAAATATTTTTTCATCAGAGATCTCAACAACTGACCAAACTCAGGAGGCTCCAAATCCTAAGTGTTTGAGGGACACTGAGTACCTCCAAGTTGGCCCAGCAGTCTTTAAGGACAGTTGCAGCCTCAGTGCCCAGGAAGGGCACCACCATTGCCTACTGCTACCCAGCTCCCCTCCCGCCCCCCAGTCTTGAGTCATTCCCGGGCTCACCCCAGGAGAGGATCAATGACCACTGTGTCTGTTCGATGGGATGGCCCAGGTGATAGGATTATATGAGGGCTGAGGGTGGAAAGAAAAGTCCTCACTTCCTCTCAGGACACAGCGACACTTGAGATCCCCGTGTCCCTGACAGACTCCGGAGCCACAGCCCAGAGTTGGACAGGTGGGACAGGGAGCCGCGCTTTCTGACAACCTCCTCCCAAATGTCCCCTGGTGGCTCAGCATGATGCGACTTTTGTTCTGTTTTGTAACACACTTCTTCTTTTACCTGTTGCTTTAGATGTAAAGTTAGGTTGTCTATTCGATGTTTTTCTTGTTTCTTGAGGTAGGATTGTATTGCTATAACCTTCCCTCTTAGAACTGCTTTTGCTGCATCTCATAGGTTTTGAGTTGTTGTGTTTTCATTGTCAATTGTTTCTAGAAATTTTTTATTTCCCTTTTCATTTCTTCGGTGACCTGCTGGTATTTAGAAACGTGCTGTTTAATCTCCGTGTGTTTGTGTTTCCTACAGTTTTCTCTTGTAATTGATACCTAGTCTCATAGCCCTGTGGTCGGACAGTAACGCATTCCTTTCATTTTCCCAACCACAGTGAAACTTTCTCGTTTGTCTTAACTGGAGAAGATGGGAGCAGAAGGTTTGGTTACTGCCGAAGACTGCTGGTCAGTATCCCCTGCTCTCCGGCAGCAAGAGCTCCGTGCAGAGCCCCCACTGGCCTCCTAGGACCTCATTCGCCACAGGCCACAAGAGAAGGGACAGGAGGTGTAGCGAGTTCGTCAGGGCCATTAAACACAGGGAGGAGTGTTTGGGGGTCACATGAGCCTCACTGTGGATAGAAACACTGCCTGCCTCCCTTGGAAAGAAAATTCTTTCTCCACTGTTTTCCCTGCCAAAGAAATGACCATTCCCCCTTAAGGCAGGTGTCTTTTCTAATAAAGTATGCTCAACAGACTCCGAGAGCTTACAGAGAGCTTTCATCATAGTGGTAAGGGCCGAAGAAGGATGGCTTTACGGTTCATGACGCAAATAATTAAGTGTCTCCTTCAGAACATTTAACCTTTAAAAGTCAGACACTTACTTCAGTGAGATGATCATGCCAATAGAACTTGTCTTTTTGAGGCCCATTTTTGGGAGCACCTTCAGTAGTGGCAAATCATTTTCCACTGAGAGCAAGAATAATGGGTGGCACATAGTGGCTGCTCAGTAAATATTTATTGAATTCGTGAATAAAAAATGTATGGATAATAATCGAAAAAATTAAGTGGGATAATAAATTCTGTTACTATAACTACTTTGGAGTTTAAGTATTGAGATTGTTTTCCTTTTTTGTTTTGAAAAGTAATAGTTTCCAAAAAGGATTTTTAGAAAAGATTTCTCATTTGGAGTTATAAAAGGAATAAATAAGTTCCTTGAGAAAAACCACAGAGATGTGAGTGATATGAGTAAACAAGTTAAGATTCCTCAATTTATGGTTCTGTGGGCCACATTGAGCTCCTACTGTGTGCACAAAACTCTTGATTTGGTCCCTTTGGGAGAATTCTAACACATGTCTGCATAACCAGAAGTGGTTCCACCTGTAAGACGGGGTATTGGTAACTGCTTACCTTATTGATTTTCAAAAACTCTGGTGTGTGGAAACAGTCGGCACCAAGTTAAAAACATCTGGGGTCTTTCCTCCCCTGAGACTGGTCACTCATAATCTCCTTGTGTTTCACTCCCAAAAGCCTGGTGGCAAAGGAAAGCGTCTCCCTGAAGTTTACTGCATCGTGAGCCGTCTGGGATGCTTCAGCCTCTTTTCAAAGGTGAGGACTTGGGCCCCAGAGAAGGGAAAGAGCGTGTGGGAGTTGCAGGGCCCAGGAGGACTCAGGAGACACCCCAACTCCCAGGACTTTTTATCTTCTTGTTCCCCAACTATTTTCCTTGCCACATCCTCCTCCTCCCTTCCTTGAGCCTCACTGAGATAATCACTGGGACAGGAATTGAGTGGATGAAGGCTGTGGCCCAGAAAGTGAGGGAGGGGAAAAGGACAAACTAATTGCAGTTGAGGATGGAGGGGCAAAAGCTCTCCCCAGAATGTTCCATGTGTTTTGCTTCCCCTCTCATAAGCATTATCTTTTGTCACATTATGTGTTGTATATGTGTGTTATGTGTGTGTGTCTGTTGTGTGTGTGTGAGATTTGTTATTGTAAGACTACTCTAAGTCTGTAAAGTGAAAGTGAAGGTCACTCAGTCGTGTCCAACTCTTTGCAACCCCATGGACTATACAGTCCATGGGATTCTCCAGGGCAGAATACTGGAGTGAGGAGCCTTTTCCTTCTCCAGGGGATCATCCCAACCCAGGGGTCGAACCCAGGTCTCCCACATTGCAGGTCGATTCGTCAGCAGCTGAGCCACAAGGAGAGCCCAAGAATACTAGAGTGGGTAGCCTATCCCCTTCTCCAGTGGACCCAGGAATCGAACTGGGGTCTCCTGTGTTGCAGGTGGATTCTTTACCAACTGAGCTATCGGGGAAACCCTCTATCAAAATCTTAGTATAATTTGGTCCTTCTTTTTGGAAAATGAAGCAATATATCAGGACATAGGAATTGCCATGGTGAATTGGCTCAGCAACCCCAGTATTCTGGATTGGCATGTAGGATATAATTACTATGCTGTTTGATGCCAATCTCAAAAATTAGGTATAACTCAACATTTGTTTTTTTTGTTAACGAGACATAAATATATAATCTACACATGTATTTTAAGTCCTTAAGCATGTATTTCAGTCCAAGTTTTCTTTTGGAAAATTGAAGTCCTGCATCTACTGTCCATGGATGAAAGCAGCACTTCCTCAGCATTCTGAAACAAAATTCCCGCTCCTGCCCACTCTGTCCTGAGCTCAGAGGAAGCCTGAATTAGACTGATGCAGTGTGAGCTCTGGCTGTGGTAGAGCTTGCACTTGTACGCAAGTCTGAAGTAATTAATGGTACCAGTGTCACCTGAGTCGTGGCCTTCACTCCACGTGAGAAGGTGGCCCTTGTACATTACAGTCAGTCATTCACAAGCTCTGGCTCAGATTTGCATTGCTGCTCATGCCAGTCTTCATCAGGGTTTGTTTCAACGTGGGAAGGAGGCTGTAGGTCAGAGACCCTATTGTGAGAACGCTTATGAATCTAGGAGTAAACGGCTCCTGCGAGGTAGGCCAGCCTCCAGCGGCGGCTCTGAAGTTCGTATAAGCTGCATTGCTGTGTCATGGGCAGGAGATACAGAGCAAGCAAACATCCTAACATACTCGTGTGATGCACAATCCTGCATTTTCATGTCAGTTTTGTGACTGAATTTTTTAAGAATATAGTATGAAGACTTGCCAAAGACCACACAGCAAATATTCAGCATAGAACCAAAGACAGAGCTTTGGCTAACTGATTCCAAGGCCTCAGGCTATTTCCAGGTGAGGGGCAAGGACCATTATGGCAAATTGTCCTTCAGTACAAACAAAAGGATAATGGATAAGAACAGCTCTCAGAATCTCTGAAGAAAGCACAAGTATTGTTGCAATGATGCTGTGTTAACAAACCACAGTGGCTTAAAGCAGCTACCATTGACTCCCACAGAGGGACAGGGCTCTGGGCTTCTGCTCTGTTGGACTCCGTGGCTCACTCACTCTTGTGCGTCCAGTAGGCTGGGGGTTGGCTGGGCTGTGCTTCAGGCTGCAAGTCTGGATGCGGGTCTGTCACCCCCTGAGACAGGAAGCTGTCCCATGCATGCACAGGGAGACAAGCAGAAACACGTAAGGCAAGTTTCTGCTTGCCTCCTAAGCTCTGGGCTTAGCACTGGCACATGGTCACTTCCGCCTCATCCTGCCTGCCCAGTGGTCCTCAACATTTTTTTCATTATTGTTCTAGTGAGCAGCCGTTTTAGATGTTTTTTTCCTCAATTGCCTCTCCTCCCCATGAAATTATGTTTAACTTTTTGTCATATTGTTTTCTTTTCACTGTGCTAAAACATACATGACATTAAATTAACCATTTCAGCCATTTTTAGGTGTACAGTTGATTGGCATTATGTTTATTCAGTGTGTGGTACCACCATCACCACCATCCGTCTCCAGAACTCTGTCATCTCCCCAGACTAAAATTCAGTGCCCGTTAAACACTAACCCTCTGTCCTCTCCTCCCCCAGCCCCTGGCAAGCACCACTCCACTCTACTTTCTGTCTCTTTTATGAGTTTGACTCGAGGATCTCATGTAAGTGGAATCACATAATATTTGTCCCTTTTGTGTCTGGTTTATTTCACTTAGCAGCATTTTCAAAATTCATCCATGTTGTAGCACGTGTCAATATTTTATTCCATCTCATGGCTAAATAATATTCCATTTTATAGATATCACATTTTGCTTATTATTCATAAGTTAATGGATGTTTAGGTTATTTCCTTTTTTGGCTACTGTGAATAACGCTGCTGGGAACATTCACGTTCAAGTTTTCGTGTGAACATGTTTTCATTTCCATTGGTTAAATACCTAGGAGTGGATTTGCTGGGTCATATATGTTTCATTTCTTGAGAAGCCGCCAGACTATTTTCAAAAGAAAAACTTCACTAGTTTACATTTCCATCTGCAGTGTATGAGGGTTCCAGTTTCTCCACTTCCTCACCAACACCTGTTACCTGTTTATTTATTACAGTCATCCTAATGGCTGTCAAGTGGTATCTCATTGGTTTTGGTTTGTGTTGTCCTAATGGCTTCCCCCCAGAGAAAATTCAATTCCATAGATATATCACATACCTGTTTATGTACTTTGGCCCCTTAGAAGGGCACAAACCCTCACGATACCTAAGTTTTTTCACGAGCCCCCAACCAATTTTTACCCCTTGGGGGGCGCTATTCTTCCCATTGAGAATGTAGATCATAATCAATGTCACAGGGGTATGCAAACTGACGAACAGGACAGTTTTCAAAGTCAAGGGGGCCAGGAACTATACTTCACCCTTTAAGTGGGAGAAGCTATAGAGTCACATGGAAAAAGAGTGGCTGCAGAGAGGGTGAGCCCGGGTCTTAACGCACAAGGTGAAAGAGACTGTAGGTTTGGCCTGATGAGGACCCCCTGGCTTCCCCACGGTTCCTCAGCCTCGGTGGCAGGCCCCCTTCATCTGGAAGAGAGCTCCACCTCGCAGCCTGACTTCAGGGTAGCTCAGCTGCTTTTCTGTCCCTTGCAGATCTTGGATGAGGTGGAAAAAAGACGAGGCATCTCTCCTGCCCTCGTCCAGCCTCTCATGAGGAGCGTTATGGAAGCCCCCTTCCCAGCCCTAGGCAAAACCATTGTGGTCAAGAACTTCTTGCCCGGATCAGGAACTGAGGTATGCCGTCAGAGTCCTCTCCTGTCCCAGAGGGCGTAGCCCTGACAGTGATCAGGTCCCAGTGATCCTGTGGGCTGGCTTTCAGTGGGCTGTCACATTCAGTGGTGGCTTCTTGCTCCTCAAGCTGGCCCAGATCATCCATCTGTGAGAGAGTCATAAATTCCACCCTAACTCCAGTCCATCCGTTGGTTGCTGGATGAGAAAACTGTGCCAGGGAAATGAACATCTTTAGCTTCTCGTAATAGCCCACCACCTTCATAAATCGTATTTGAACCTTTTTCGGGTTTTGATCTATATCACCACTACCACTTAATATGCAAAGCAGATTCTTTTAGGGGAAGACAAGCTCAGGTGCTACTTTTCATTCATCCCAGACTTTGAAGCATGTCCCTTTCCTTGGCTGGGTGGGATTTGATACCAGAGCTTGTTTTCATCTTCCTGTCCTTGTATGTGACCTGTTCAGCCTTGAGCCTCCAGTTCTAAAGGCCTTCGGAAAAGCAGGTCACCTCTGGGGACGGGGGCAGGACGAGGATGTGTCTGGGATATTCTGGAACCGCTCAACTTCCCAGCACAGAGAGCAGCGGTCTCCCTGCTGCTGGAGAATCCTAAACCACCCCATACGGATGCAGGTGACTTGGCCACGGGGATGTTGACCCTAGTGAGCCCCTCAGTCCAGGCAGCACCAGGCCGGTGCACGCTGAGAGCAGAAGCCAGGTTCTGCTCACCACAAAGAGCATGCACATGAGCAGTGACTTGAGATGAACTCAGGAACATGCCAACAAGTACAGAGTTAGGAGATATGTGCACGCTAAGCGTACAAGCTGGAGCCATCCCTGGGGAGGGGTTGGAGCGGGGTTGAGTTCATTAAGAATTGCCTTGTAGAGGAGGGGAGCCTTGAAAGAAGTGCTTGGATCTGCTCGTCCTTCTTTGTGAGCCTGGGAGTCCCTTGTGAGATAGACATTCTGCTGTGGGACTGCAAGGGACCGGCCCTCAAAACTCCCTGTGGGGGCTCACATGTGTCATCGATGGGGTGGGAGGGGGTGGACCCCAGCCATCATGGCCCGAGGGGCTCTGGTTCTGTGTCCTGTCTCCCCGCCTCCATGCCAGCTACCCTCACACGCACCTGTGAGACCGAGTCCCTACCAAACGTACCTCCTTTCCCAATCTCCTGACATCTTTCTTTCCCCAGTCCCTTTGGTTTTCCTGTTTTTCTCTCCCTCCTCCCCTGGCAGTGGGCCTCCATGCTGAGGACCACAGAGCCCCAGGCCTGCCTGGTGCGTGAGAGGCCTGGCTGACCAGGCAGGCCCCCTCATGCTGCTCGTGTTCCCCGGCAGGTGATTGAACTGTGCCGTCCACTGGACTCCCGGCTCGAACACGTGGACTTTGAGTCTCTCTTTTCCTCTCTCAGCATCCGACACCTGCTCTGCGTTTTTGCCTCCCTGCTCCTGGAAAGGAGGGTCATCTTCATCGCAGACAAGCTCAGGTATCAAACCTTGGCAACTGCCACTGAAGTGTTTGCACGACGGTCAGTCTCGCACTGTCTCCAAAGTGTTTGCATGACCATCAGTCTCGCACGGGGTGGAACCTGTAGCGGGGGATCGCCTGGAGTTCAGAGGCAGCTCCTCTGCAGGAGTGAGAATCAGCGGGCAGCTGAGGCTGGAGGCTTGTGAGTCCCCCGAGTTGTGTAACATGAGCTGAGCCTGCACTTCTGCACTCTGCTCATCTGGTACTTGGCCTGCTGTTCACTAATTCTGCTAGGTGCTGGGCACCCTACCGTGTGCTGGGGAAACGGGGAAAAGACAGAGCTGTGCTTCAAGAGGCCTCAGTCCAGGGTGGGGATGGAGAAGTAGAGAGACCACCCAGTACCATGCTGTAAAGGCCGACTAGAGGCACAGCGTTCTCATTCGTAGACGAGACGAGTTCCCTGCATCTTAAGGCCAAGAGCAAGTAGAAAGCATGTTCCAGGCAAAAGGAGCTGTCGGTACAACAGCAGGGAGAGGGGAGGCCTAGAGTTCCTCAGGAACTGCAGAGCAGCTCAGTGTAGTGAAATAGAAAGGAGAGCCAGGAACTGGCAGAGGCAGGCAGGGCCCGGCTCCCGGGAGGGCTGCAGGATCAGGCGGGAGCACAGACAGAGCCAGACGCATGCTAACAGAATACACACACACACACACACATACACACACACACACACACACACACACACACACACACACACACACACACACACACGGACCCGCTGCCCAGCAGGGTGCACCCACATCCTAGTGGTCACATTTGGTGATTGGCAAAGCCCAGGTCACAAATCAAAGAAGATCCTGAAGAAGATGCTGGTAAGGATTGGGGTTAATTCTGAATTTTAAAAAAGAAAAAGAATTCTTGGCATTTTCATCATTTCAAAATACTGAATCAGAGCCTTCCTCACTTTGGGACTGAGGGTGCAGAGGCACAAGTGGTGGCTGTTGCTCCAGGGAGGGCTGAGACGTGGGTTCTGGCTCGAGATGAGCCGGCCAAGCGGGAGAGGCCAGCTGAGACTCCATCTGGAAAGAAGCCGTGCCAAAAACATGTAAAAATCGGCTTGGAGAGGAAATAATGACTCTCGACTCTAGAAAACAAAAGGGAAGAAGAAGAAAAGGGAAAGAAGAGTGCAAAGGACAAAGCGTGTGAATGTGGATTCCGTCCGGAGGCGCGGTGGGAGATGGACTCCAGCCCTGTCTCCACCGCAGCCCATCTGGTCACCTTGCTCACGCTGGTCATTGGACCGCAGCCACCGGGCTCCTCCCAGGCTGCTCCCGGCCTGCCTGAGAGTTAGCTATTCACGTTTAATGTCACAGGTATTGTACTCTCTGTGCACTCTTGTCAGCAGGCCCTGCCTCTAGCCTGCAGCTGGTGCTGCGGGCAGCCCTCCAAGATCCCTGGGCACTGGGGGATTCGGACCAGGGAGTTCTCAAGGTGGGGGCCTGCAAGCTGAGGATGAGGAATAAACCTTCCGTGACCAGGATCAGATTTCACAGTGTTCTAGTGACTCTCTGTATTCTCTGGAAGCCTCACCATCCCCCACTCTCCACCGTTTTTATAGTTGTCGGATTCTCAGGCTTTCCTTGGGAGGACGGGAAAGTGATGGATCTCCGACAGACCCAGGTCAGGAGTGAAAGGCCCTCTGGGGAGTGGAGATGGGGCAAATAGTCCTGAGGGGCGCTTGCTTCTGGTTTAAAGATGTCTGGCTCAGGAAGGGTCCCGCCTGCCCAAATATCTGAGAAGATGGACGTGACTCAAGAGGAGCAGGGGACCAGGACCTGTGGCCCCCTGCTCTAACCCAGGCTTTCTTCAGGGGGGAAGGAGAAGGGATAATAGCATCTATTTTTCTCACAAAGGGACGATGAAAAGAGAAGGTGGGAATAGAAAGGAAGGGAGTCACATCAAAGACAGGCATCCCTGAAGGGCAGCAGCAGGCATATGTCAGAGGCTTGCTAAGCCCCGGAAGGGCTTAGGACAGAGACCTCTGGAGAAGGACTTGGCCACTCCACCTTGTCCCTGGAGAGACTTCTGTGTTGACAGGTGGGACTCACACAGAGCTATTGTCATGAGAGACAATGAAAGGAAGCCCTCCTTGAGCATAGGGCCCACCCACTGCCGGGTATTGCTCAGTCCTCCCAGCCCCCTCCCCTCCTGCCCTGGCAGGAGACAAGTCACTGCAGTGGTCTGATTGGAGGGACTTTGGGATTTCTGTCATCACCCCGCTTCCCAGGGTGCCTGGCACTCTGCCCTGAGAGATTTAGTCTCTTGGAGCAGCAAACACCCACAAGAGGGTAAAATGCCAGCCATGGCTTCAGGACGCTGTTCTTGCCGTAAGGCTCTTACTGCCCACTGGCTGTTTTCTTTTGCAGCAGCTGCCAGCCGTGGGGCACTGAGGAGGCAGGATTTTTGTCGGGTGGGGGGTGGGGACGTGGATAACTTGGGTGCCCTCTTTGGGTCCAGAGCCAGTGTGGGCATGTGCATGCATATGTGTATGAAATACTGAAATTACGTTGCAGACCCTTGACAACACTCAGGCTGACACATCCCATCCCATGGGAGGGGCCTTCCCAGGCAGTGGGGAGGCCTGAACGTCCTCAGCTGCTGGCCCTGGGTCTCCTCATTTAGGAAACAAGTGCCCAGCCACTCAGAGCTCTGAATTGCTAGGGCTCCGGTGTCTCGTTGTCCCCAGAAGTAGCCCATGATTGTCCCATTACAAATGGCTTCAAGTGTTCTCTCTCTCGCTCAATAAATTTCTTTTCAGCCAACACTAGTTAAGTGCAGATCTGAAGAGGCGGGAAAAGAGAGAAAGAAAGGCCTTGAGAGCACTGAGGCAGAAAGCACAGTGCGTAAACCTAATGAGAATAGCAATAGCTGAGCCCTGAGATAGGGAACTGGGGAGCTGCCCTGGGCTGGGCTCCCCCATTCTCTCAGCCTCTCGAGAATTTCATCAGTTCGGTTCTGTTAGTGGGAGACTAAGAAGCACACGGAAGTGAAGTCACTTTGCTCAAGGAAGGGTCAGTGGGAGAGCTGGGATCAGACGGGTAGCTGGCTCCAGAGAAGATGAGCGGCGAGCAGGCCGCCAATGGTCTGGGTAGAATAGAGGAGTATCTGTGAGGCTGTCTGTCTACCTAGATACATAGGGACAGTCTTTTTAAAAACATGCCATCACAACGTGCTTGGCAGTCTAGCCAGAATTGTCTCCTGAGGAAGCTCAGACATCTGTGCTTTCCTCTCCTGGGTCCACCCACCCCACCCACCCTTCCCTCCGGGACCCCCGGGAGGCAGGTGGCTGAGGGAACCTCCAGAGTCTCTCCCAGTTCTGACCTTCTCCGAGTCCATGGGCTGGGGTGCCCCAGGTGTCTGCCATACCCCCTTGGTGTCTGCCCACCCAGCAATCTTGGTCCCGGACCTGCTGAAGTACCCTGCCCCCATTCCTGACCCAGGACTCATCCATCTCAGGCATCCTGTGCTTTCCAGTCCCCCAGGGGACAGCTGTGTGATTCTCATAGGACCCCTCCAGCTCAGATGCTGCAGGATCCCACCCTCACATGGCCCACTCCTCTCCCAGGGGGTCTGATTCAGTAGAAACCATCTGGATAGCATTTTCCTGAGAGTGATTCTAAACATAGGCACCTCAGGATGGTGAGATGCCAAGGTAACTAACTGTGAGTACCCTTCTAACACCCCGTTTAACCTTATCTGGGTTGAAGATAAATAAATATACCCTGTGTTACGGATCCACTCTCCCAGGACTCCCAGGCCTCTGCGCTAGCCTGTGCTCACATGTCAGGGCACCATCTTTACCTCCTCTTGCAGCTTTAAGTGCTTTCTTCTGAGGGGGCCTCAGCACAGCCTCCTCTTTGGGGGTCTCTCTGACCCTCAGACTTGCCCCCTCCCCTAACAGAGAGCTCGCACAGGAAGTCTGGCTCACCTATGAAACAGGGACCTCGCTAATGATCAGAGCACGGAAACGCCGCCAGAGAACATGGTGCGTGTGAAGTTCCTGAGTGAGAAAGCCAGAACCCGTGTTCTCTTCTCCAGCCTGCTCCACCTAAGGGGTTCCTCTGGGAGGAATCAGCCTCCACCTACTTCTGATTTATGGGAAAATAGCTCTAGGGAATTGAAGCATTCTTCAGCTAGGCCATGACAAACCAGTGGCTGGCTGCAAGTCGTCTGACCTGGGAAAGTCTCTGAAGAAAACCTTCAGCCTAAGTTCAGCCCGCGCTTTCATCCTCATCAGCGGGCACCACTTGCTCTCTATGGGCTGTGCATGCCCTGATTTCTAGCCCTGCTCAGCTGGAAGTGGAAGCAGCTGCTGCTCCAGGTTCCCATCTGTAGCCCCCCATCTTCTCGAGGCCACGGAGCAGGGCATGAGAACAGGGCACGCCGCAGACTCAGTGAGTGGCCCCATGACATCCCGGGGTGAGCATCAGCCTGCCGGAGCGGAGGCCTGTGGTCACTGCCACCAGCACCCTCCCCCACCACACAATTCATTTCCTCATCATTGCAAGTGCATCTGCCCACTGCAAGAGGAAATAGCTGGGAGTTGTGGCAAATATTGTATGAGTTATAAAAGGGTTTTAAGTGGAGCCAAAAATCTATCAAATTTAGAATAACATTCTTGCTCCGTTTCATCTTTACAGTGGACGTTGAGTGTTTCTTAAGGCTCTGTCAAGCCAAAGTTTAGCAGATGGGAAAGAAAGAATGTTGTTGTGATCGCTTGTTCTGTTGTCATAACAACCTAAATAAATATTTCCCTATACCCCTTTCTTCATTTCCCTGATGATAAACATTTTGTTTTTTCGTTTATTAATTTCAGTTCCCAAGGTTTTGGCCAAATCTACACACTAGGCTGAATAAGAGAGTCAGAGCTGCACATAAAAAATTTGTGTAAAAGTTTTAGGCAGGACAACGGTTTTTAATATTCGAGAAACTTACTTATCTTTCCATAGTGCATTCACACCAGAAGCTAAACAACAGACTTCTAGCTAATGACAAGTGGGATTAGGTGGTCAAATCTAGACAAATAGTAGAGCTTGAACCTTGGCCTTGACATGGGGTGACTACACAAATAAGTCCATGTGTAGCTGTACACCTACATCTTGTTGTGTGTTCCTTTTAGTTCATTTTTAATCAGTTTCTGTAGGTTTAAATGGGGCCCTGTATCCTGTCTCAATCAGCTGCACCATAGTGTTTCAGAAAAAGGTTGGGTTTGTGGCACACCCTCTCCAGGCAAGTGACTTTGCCAAGGGCTACTTGAGAGTGTGAGTAGCCGCCACCTTGGTGGTCCGACCTCTAGAGTACTACTTCAGAGGTCCTCAAGAAGCTAACAGGGAGATACCTATGTTTAGTTCAGCAGAGTGCTATGAAAATGCCATCAGACTGATTACACATTAAGTATTCACTACCTTTTTTTTTTCGCCTATGAACACCAAGATAACTTTGAAGCAAGGTTTAGACAATAGCATAGCCACAAATTGTCTTTGACTCCAAACCCATCACCAACAGAATCTCAGATATAGCATACTCCAGCTCTCTTCTGGAGTCAGGTCCCTCCAGGATGTGCGGGCTCTAAGTGCAGTCTTTCGACACTTACTGCGGGGCTTACTGCGACAACTTAAAAACTGTCCAACATTGTATCCCCTAATTCCTCTGATGAGATGTCACCATTGCTCTTCTGTCCTGTCTCCATCAGTGAGCTCCAGAATTGCCCTCCAGGCCTGGGTTTTTTCAGCGTCAGTTACTTTCAGCTCCTGGCTCCTCCTTCCAGTTCCTGGCTTTCTGTCTCTCTCTCATAGTTCGTAGCTGGCAGACATTAAAGCTGGAACGCCCACTTATGTTACAGATGAGGAAGCTGAGACCTGGAGAAGAGCTTTACCTGAGATCACACAGAGAGTAGCAGACCCAGTTTTGTTGAGGTCCAGCCTGGGTTCTTTTTTAACTCGGTGACACATTTCTTCAAGGTCTGAAAGTACAGTAATGGAAGCATGGCAGCCACCTCCCACTAGCTCTCAGCAGGCACCAGACCACATCAGAGTCACCACTCGCTCTGGTTCCTGGGAACCATGCACAAAGGGAGAGACGCTTTGCCAGGACTCCTAAAGGATGCTGATGGTTTCATCCTGCAAATTCCTGGGGTCTCTCCAATTCTGGAAACTCATCCTTCGCTTTTCTGGTAGCATCTTAGAGAAGGCTCTGTGCTTGACTCTTTCTGGTTGCTGGGTGAATTGGGAGGCTGCTGAGCATCCTAATAACTAACTGCAAATTGGGCTAGGACCCTGGTGCTGGGAAAGATTGAGGGCATGAGGAGAAGGGAAGACAGAGGATGAGATGGTTGGATGGCATCACTGACTCAATGGACGTGAGCTTGAGCAAACTCCGGAGATGGTGAGAGACAGGAAACCCTGGCGTGCTGCAGTCCATGGAATCGGAAAGAATCAGACACGACTGAGGATTAAACAACAACAACACATAGGGCACAAGGGCTTTGTAGCAGCCAGAACCGAAGCGTCTTCTCCAAGAGAATCTGAGTGCTCAGAATTGTATCCTGGTGTCTCTGGACTAATGCTTAAACCCTCAGGAACCACCACCAAGTAGCAAAGCATTCTGGGACCTGACCCTTCTCCCCTGTGCCCATGTTTTAACCTTGTGGCCCAGCCAACCTCCCACTGGGGCATCTCCTCCCTCCCTCGCTTTTGTGCAAATTGATCACAGCTGCGGGGGTGGGGGGGGGCGCGCAGCATTCCTTTCCTCCACCCCCACTGTAATTCGAGCCAGCTGCCAGGGCTCCCTCCTAGAACTTCCTTCAAAAACTCTGCCTCTCCTCCAACCAGCAGATGCTCAGTAAGGCTCCACATTAAGTGGCAAGCGAGCCTGAAAAGTCATCCTTAGCATCCCTAGAACTGTAGACTGTACTTTGCGTGTTCCTAAGAAACCACCAGTCCTAGCAGTGCCCACCCCCATGGGAGCTCCTCTAGCCTTTATGGGTGGGGGAATAAAATCTCAACAAGCTACACTCAGAATAATCCCTTCTTTTTTTTAAGATTCACTTATTTTTGGGGTGTGGTGGGTCTTCGTTGTTATACGGAGGTTTTCTCTAGTTATGGCAAACGGAGGTTACTTTCCCATTGTGGTGTGCAGGCCTCTCATTGCAGTGGCTTCTTTTGTTGCAGGGCACGGGCTCTAGGGCACTCGGGCTTCAGTAGTTGCGGCTCTCGGCTCTAGAGCACAGGCTCAGTAGTTGTGGGTGGCGCACAGGCTTAGTTGCTCTGTGGCATGTAGGATCGGCATGTAGGATCTTCCCAGACCAGGGATCAAACTGGTGTCCTTTGCATTGCAAGGCAGATTCTTAACCACTGGACCACCAGGGAAGCCCCTCTTCTACCATTTATTTGGAAGGAACAGCTGCCACTTACTGTATAATTTGCAGAATCTGACCTTTCCTTCTAGTGTTTCAAGAGGCAGAATTTTGTTTTAGAATATTGGACAGGGCTGGAGAACAAGAGGGATGCGACACTGCCTGCACCGCCCACCTCTTGGGTGGCTCCTGACCCCTGTGCTCCACAGGTGCCACCTAACCAGGTGGCAGTAGAAACCAGGTGGGAAACATTGGGACTCAGCTGCAACAGCAATCAGACTGTTTAAAAAGCAAACAGATAAAAAACACTTGTTAGCGGAATTAACAGTGGTAGTACCAACCTTTCACTTTTCACTTTCACACATTGGAGAAGGCAATGGCAAGCCACTCCAGTACTCTTGCCTAGAAAATCCCATGGATGGAGGAGCCTGGTGGGCTGCAGTCCGTGGGGTCGCTAAGGGTCGGACACGACTGAGCGAGTTCACTTTCGCTTTTCACTTTCACATATTGGAGAAGGAAATGGCAACCCACTCCAGTGTTCTTGCCTGGAGAATCCCAGGGATGGGGGAGCCTGGTGGGCTTCCATCTATGGGGTCACACAGAGTCGGACACGACTGAAGTGACTTAGCAGCAGCAGCAGCAGTACCAACCTACATGGCCAACAGATGACACAGTTGAGTTGTCATTTGTCCCCATCAAGACTGAGTATGGACTTAGCGACTAAACAGCAACAGCAGACTGAGTACCAGTGTCCCTCAGCTCCCTGCATTCCAGTTAAATGAATGCATTTCTTCTTTCCATGACATTTCTTTACCTGCCCTGTGCATCTACTGCTCCATTGCTTATCACTGTATTCTCTACTTGTTCCAGCTACCTTCCCCTCCCAGCTGGTTCACACTCGCTGCAGCTGAGCCACACACCCTCCCCTCCCCAGACCCCTGGGCTTCAGCCAGAGACACAAAGTACAGGAGCATTGGAGAGAAGGGGAGATTCCCCGCAGACCTGCTTCCTCCAGGGCTGAGGCCAAAAGAAGGCAAAAGGGCAGGAGGCCATTCCTCTGAATTGGTTTAAATGTTATATAGATTTCTTTTTCTTCATTTTTAATTGGACTTTTTAAAAAAACTTTTTATTTGGGGTTTTTTGGTGGTACCACCCGACATGTGGAATGTTAGTTCCCCAACCAGGGATCGAACCCATGCCCCCTGCATTGGAAGCCCAAAGTCTTAACCACTGGACCGTTAGCAAAATCCACAGATTTGTTTTTCTATTGCATTAATCAAGAAAAACCCAAAGGCTCTGGCTATGCCTCTTTGTGCCTCCATTCCGCAGTTTGAATCTCTCTACCTTCTCCCATCCGCAATACTCCTCGCTCCCCACCCTGCCCTCACCCCAATGCAGAAGTTACTTTAACCTCTTTTAGTCTGGGGTTCGTTATTGTTATTCAGTTGCTCAGGAGCATCCGATTCCCATCGACTGCAGCATGCTAGGCTTCCCTGTCCTTCACCATCTGGAGTTCTAAAATCACTTCCAGCTCTAAAATTCTGTGCTTCTGTAACTTCCCCGGAGTCAGAAATGCTTAAACCACACCTCTGAAATGTAAATGCACTCTTAAACAGGAGTGCTGCATTTTTATTCTCCTTTAGTGACTTGACTAAAGTGCTAACTTGCTTCAGTCATGTCCAGTTCTTTGTGATCCTATGGACTGTGGCCGGCCAGGCTTCTCTGTCCATGAAATTCTACAGGCAAGAATAATGGAATGGGTTGCCAGGCTTTCCTCCTGGAGATCTTCCCACCTCAGCAAATGAACCCGAGTCTCTCACATCTCTTGCATTGGTAGGCAGGTTCTTCACCACTAGTGCCACTTGAGGAGCCCTTGACTAAAAAAGTGAGAATTTCAGAAACTTGCTGAAGGGACCATGGATGACGGAGTCCACGACCTACACCATTGCATGATCCACTCTTTCTCCAAGTGCTATTTAGGAGCTTAATAACAAATGTGCTATAAAAAGCGGTGGATTTCATACACAAGGCTTCCTTCAGGAAATTCCTTCTTAGGGTCTCTTTTAAAGAACTCCTACTAGCCACTTGGAAATGAAAGCCAACATCCCAGTAAAAGGTGTAACATATCAAAATTCCAGCTCAACCATCACTTGCTACCCACTCCCCTCCACACCCCACCCCCAGCTCTCTAGTCAAAATCGTTGGCTTCCAAGCCTTTTTACTACAGTCCACAATTAGAAAAACATTTTATATTCAGACCTAATATACACCCCACATAATACATACATATAGTCATTTACAGTTGTGGAAAAATGCATCATACTCTCTTATTTTCTATTACATTATTTTTGTTGTAGTTGTTTTTAATGCTGATCACTACCCACTGAAATTATTTCAGGACCCCCAATAGGGTGCAAATTATAGTCTGCAAAAACTTGCTCTACACATGACTATTCTTGTTTATATTATGATGTCCTTCTAGTTTTCTAAGTCATGACCCATAGTACTTGAGCAGATCAGCTTTGTAGACTGGCCACACACAAATACAGCTTGAAGTGAAGTGAAGTGAAGTCACTCAGTCATGTCCGACTCTTTGCAACCCCGTGGACTGTAGCCCACCAGGCTCCTCCGCCCATGGGATTCTCCAGGCAAGAATATTGGAGTGGGTTGCCATTTCCTTCTCCAAGGGATCTTCCCAACCCAGGGATCGAACCCAGGTCTCCTGCATTGCAGACAAATGCTTTAACCTCTGAGCCATAAAAAATCAAAGTTTTAGAACAAAGTAAACTCAGCACATTCAGTGATCTATAGATCAAGGAAATTAAACGTAAATGATCAGCAATTCACTAAAAGTATCAACATTCTTGACTTATCTGGTAGAAAGTGATGCCTTAAGAAATAAAGCTCCTGTGCTTTTCAAGACGATTTTTTTAAAAAGTCTTTACGTTTATTGAATCCAGAGAGAAAACAATGATTTACAGAATGGAAAAAAAAAGTGTGTATCATGTCTCAATGCCTTAGGATTTAATTTAACATAATGGGTAGGGTTTATTTACAGGTTTAAAAACTACATTTGCTAGTATTTTTATAGTGTAACCTAATATTTCAGTTGTGGAAAGAGGCCGTTAGTAGTTCTTAAAGAGTAAATGGTGATAATAATAGTTGCAGCCTCAGAGTGCTATTGAGAGGTGTCTGTTGTTATTCAGTTGCTAAATGGCGTACAAGAAGATCTTTTAAAAGGCAGAAGTCACTTCACTGCACGCTGCTGACTGAATTATTGATGTTGCTCTCTTGGTATAAGTCCAAACTTTAGTCTGTCTCACCCTTACTCAGCTAATAAAGAAGCCATTGTAGTGATAACAAACAAAACGTTGGGGTATCATCTTTCTCATTTTGAGGGTGATCATTTGAAAGAAAACATAAGACCAAGTATCAGTGAAATATGTGGTTGCTCCAGTACTGAGAGGTATCTCATGACTCCAGTGAGTATTAGGAGATTGATTATTTGCTAAGATAGAGAACAGGAAGATCAGGAGACATACTGATAAATTGACAAGATTCAACATGGCTCTTATTAGGTTGGGCTTCCTTAGTGGCTCAACTGATAAAGAATCTGCCTGTAATGCGGGAGACCTGGGTTTGCTCCCTGGGTTGGGTAGATCCCCTGGAGAAGGGAACGGCTACCAGCTCCAGTATTCTGGCCTGGAGAATTCCACGGACTGTATAGTCCATGGGTTCGCCAAAAGTCGGACGTGACTAAGTGACTTTCACTTTCACTTATTAGGTTGCTGCTTCTGCTAAGTCACTTCAGTCGTGTCCGATTCTCTGTGACCCCATAGACGGAAGCCCACCAGGCTCCCCCGTCCCTGGGATTCTCCAGGCAAGAACACTGGAGTGGGTTGCCATTTCCTTCTCCAATGTGTGAAAGTGAAAAGTGAAAGTGAAGTCGCTCAGTCGTGCCCAACTCCTAGCAACCCCATGGACTGCAGCCCACCGGGCTCCTCCATCCATGGGACTTTCCAGGCAAGAGTGGCTTGCCATTGCCTTCACTTATTAGGTTAGGAGCCCCCAAATGGAAGCAGGATCGAAACGAGGGCTAGTGCATATGTTAAGGATGTCTCAGGGGGTGCTAGATGCAGAGGAACTTACTAGATTCAGAGGAATCTAAATGATTTGGGGAGGGTTCCTTTTTTATTGCAGTAAAATATACATAACCATAAATTTTACCATTTTAATAATATTTAAGTGTTCAATTCAGGGGCATTTAGCACATTCACAGTGTTTGCAGCCATCACTACTCTCCATTTCCAGAGTTTTTTCATCATCTCAACTGTAATTCTGTCCTCTCTAAGCAACATGGTGCCCCTCTCCCTTCCTCCAGCCCCTGCTAACTTCCCTTCTACTCTGTCTCGATGCATGTGCTGATTCTAAGTCCCTCATGTAACTGGAATCGTACAGTACGTGTCTCGTTCTGCCTGGTGGAGTTCACTTGCTAGCCATTATTTTTTAGTCCACTTCTTCTTAAGTGAACCAGAGCGAAGTGATTTTTTCGATGGGTTCAGGAAAGTTTTATGGCAACGAGATTATAGGTGTGTGACATCATGGGAACGCAGTAAAGGAGCATTCATCCATCCAGAACTCAGCTTCCTTGCAACTTGACGTGAACAGAGCGCAGCTGAGAGCCGGGGCAAACATTCAGAAGGTGTCCTAACAGATGCGGTGTTGGTTACAGGGAACCGAAGATGACCCGGTATACTCCGGCGAATCCACTGGGCCCTCACTTTGGTTTACTCTTGCATTAGACACTTCTAACAAGCTTCTAGAGTTTCCAAGCCCATACCACTTTAGAAACAGCATATCGGGATGAGAGGAGGGGGAACCGCTGGGGGCAGGCTCACTTAGTGATCAGAAGCGATTTCGAGGCAGAAGAGAAAGTCTGCCCTCACTCTTCTCGGAAGCCACCAGTCGTCACAGCGCTGCAGCTCCGCAGAAATGATATAAAGGCGATGCTCCCTCCCGTTCATTCCACAAACCGAGCACACGTGCAGCAAAGCCTTGTGGATCCCACACAACTGTCAGGCCCAGCGTTCGCCAGTACATGGCTACATTATGATCATCCCGCTTTAAGAGAGACTGAGTCTGCCTCTCAACGTCGTTATTTCTCTGTGTTTTGAAACCTGGGCAAGAAGTATGTGAATTTCCCTTTTACACAACTGAGCCCTTGGGAGCGGACGGCTGCACCTGAGCACTGAAGGACGCACCCTGTCTGCCCTGGCGACACCTAGGTGTCCACACTCGGCGGAGAGGACGTGGGTTCCAGTACAAAGCCTCTTCTCTAAGAGAAGCAGCACCCATGAGGAAGGCGGCTTTCGCTGTTCGGGGGTTTGCGGTGGGTGGGGGAGGTGAGGGGGCTGGCGTCTTGGTGGGGGCGGCCCGCCCTCCTGAAGCGGCCCTCTCTCCCCCGCTCCCCGCCGCAGCACCCTGTCCACCTGCTGCCACGCGATGGTGGCGGCCATCTACCCCTTCGCCTGGCAGCACACCTACATCCCCGTGCTGCCGCCCGCCATGATCGACATCGTGTGCTCGCCAACGCCCTTCCTCATCGGGCTGCTCACCAGCTCGCTGCCGCTGCTCAGGGAGCTGCCGCTGGAGGAGGTGAGCTCCCTGTGGGGGCAGGGGCGGGGGAAGGGACCCCACAGCTTTGTCCGTGAGTCAGCACCCCCCCACCAAGTCAGCTTCAGCAGAACCTCTTGACTGCAGACTCAGTTTCCCCTCTAAAGGAACCAGCACCCATTGAGAAGGGCTGCAGTCAACAGTTTGTCGCTGTTGAGTCGTGTCCCACTCTCTGTGACCCCACGGACTGCTGTCCACGGGATTTCCCAGGCAACAATACTGGAGTGGGCTGCCATTTCCTTCTCCAGGGGATCTTCCCGATCCACGGATGGAAAACTATGTCTCCTGCATTGGCAGGTGGATTCTTTACCTCTGAGCCACCAGGGAAGCCTAACCAACGATTTACTAGATTTTAATACACCTAGTCGGTAAAGAGCCATCTGCCCTATCCTTCCCCTGTCCACCCCTCTGCCATGGGAAGAAAGCACATGAAGAGCTAATGGTAACTGGAACTCATCTTTGGGCCAATAACAAAGTCTTGAGAAGGACTGTGTCCCTATAAGTAGGTCCTTTTTCATATCAGTTAAAAAGGCAATAAGCTAAATGTGTTCAGTGATTGAGTTCTGTATCCAAATGACAAAAGTCCTGCTTAGCGTCTCTGTGGTTCCTGAGTCCCAGCCCCTTCCTCTAAACGGTTTCTGTCTCCAGTACTGAGAGCTTCCAGCAGTCAGAGCAGAACCGTGAGGACTAAGTGATGCTGCACAGAACCGCCAGGCTTGAACCCTCCCAGTGTCCCCAGACGCAGCTCCTCTAATTGCCAAGGTGGTCCTACAGTCTCGTTAAAGATTAACCAGCAGACTCAGGTCTTTGAGTGTGTGAGTGTGAACTGCAGAGGGTTTCCCTGGGTGCCCTGTGAGCCTGCAGACGGCTCAGTTCCACCCCCAGGAGAGGGTGTGAGAAGGAAGGACAGCCCCTCTCAGCTCCCGGCCCCTGTGTTAGAGCCCGTGGTTCCTGCTATTGTGGAAACATGGTGGGCACGCAGGCCCCCTGCTCATCCTCCATCTTAGCCAGCGGTCCACACGGTGTGATCCCGTGAGTGGCCACCTTCTTAAGTTTTGCGCCCTGGACCTTCACTTGTCTCTCCCTAGTTGTGGCCCCGGGTCTCAGCCTCACTCTGAGCAAGGAAGACGAACGTGCTTTACCTGAAAGCCTTGACTCATGGAAGCCCAGCTCCTGCAGCTTGGCTTACTGTCCCATTGGGTCTGGTCCTCTGGGTCTCTCCCCTTTTATCCCATTAAGAGAAATGACAAGACTAAGTGGGTAACTGGGAGGTAGGAGGGGGAGGCCTGGCGGGGGTGGCACAGTCCAGTGGAATGGGAACAAGCTGGGGCTCTCGCCTGTCTCTCTGTCTCAGCGACCCACACGCTAAAAACCAGCCGGAGCGGCTCTGCCTTAGCCAGTCCAGGAACAGGGCAGAAGTCCAGCCTTGGGCCCACACGTGTCCTAGCCTGCGGTTACAGCGTTGAAAGCATGCCTGTCTGGAAAGCTTTTCCCTCCTCCCCCGTCATCATCTGTGGCTTCGGTGGCAGTGTCAGGAAACCACAGTTGGCCCCCTCCACCCCCATGCGGTGCCAGGCAGGAAGAAGGCTCACAGCCCGTCTCTACTCCGGAAGCCCTCCCTGCTTGCAGTAACAGCCCCTCTTCCTCACCTCCTAGGTCCTTGTGGTCGACCTCGTCAACGATCGGTTCCTCAGACAGGTGAGTAAACAGCCTCCCAGCTTCAACCCACTGCTTGCTCTGTTTTCACCTCTTTGTTGTTTGGAGCTCACCTTTCCAGCCCTGTGGTAGGCCTGGAATCACAGGGCAGGCCAGCAGGCCGGGGCGGTCCCTGGCCAGGGCTTGACTGAGGACAGGACAGGAGGCAGCGGCCAGAGAAGAGGGGTTTGGACGAAGGATTGATTCCCGTGGGCTCTGTCACAAAATGGTTTGCTGACAGAATCTTTGTGTAGGTTATAACAGTAGACACTTAACCTTTTTCAACATGTCTTTACATATTTGACAGCAAAGTTCATGATATAATATGAAGAGGAAAAATCAGGATAAAAATTATATACATTACTTTGCTGATCTTTTTTTTTTTTTGAAGGATAGAAATGAGGGGGAAAAAAAAAATATATATATATATATATAGAAAGATAGAAAGGAAAACTCACCAAAACATCAATTCTGGTTGTCTTAGAGTGGGAGACTGAAAAGGAGACAGATTATGAGCAATTTTAGATTGTTTTAATATTCTCATACATTTTCTATAATGTTCATAAACTGCTTTCATTATCAGAGACTGAGGGTTGGGTGTAGTTCAGTCCCTGGTAGGGGAACCCACATGCTCCTTGGCTCAGCCAAATGAATAAAATAAAGTTGGAGTGGCCACTGAAAAGTTATGCATGATAATGCTGTTCTTTATCATTAGTTCCATCTACCTTCACTTTCCAAGGGCCCTCTGGGTAGGCCCATCCCCACCGCCCTCTTGCTCTGAGACCCAGATCATAAAGCCAGCTTTCAATCATTCGGTCATCTGCCCTGTCCAGAGCCCCCTGATAAGAATTAGCCACCTTGTGGGGTGGGGCATTGGGAAACATTTATTGAGTAGCCACTTAGGTGCAGGGAACTTTCACAAGTTAATTGTGTTGCATTTAATTCCTCCCAGCCTTACTGAGCTATTATTGACATATAACATATTTAAATTTAAGATGTACAACATGATGATTTGATATATGTATACATTGAGAAGTTAGAACCACAATACGATCAGTTAACCCCTCCATCCCCTCACATAATTACTTCTGTATGGGGGGATAACACTTAAGATCTACTCTCTTAACAACTTTTAAGTTTACTTTTTTTTTTTTTTAATTTATTAATTTGGCTCTGCTAGCTCTTAGTTATGGCATGTGGGATCTAGTTCCCTGACCAGGGAGCGAACCTGGGCCCCCTGCATTGGGAGGTCAGAGTCTTAGCCACTGGACCAACCTTAAGTATGCTTTAACTATAATCAGCAAACTAGACATTAGACTTCTCAGAATGTACTCGTTTGATAGCTGGAAATCTGTGCCCTTTGACCAACATTTGCCCTTTTCCTCACCCCTCGCCCCTGGTAACCACCTCTCTACTCTCTGTTTTTATGAGTTCAGTTTTTTAATTAATTTTTTGAGTTCAGCATTTTAGATTCCACATATGAGTGAGAAGGTGCAGTATTTATCTTTTGCTGTCTGGTCTACCTCACTTAGCATTGTGTCTTCAAGGTCCATCAGTGTGTCTTTCTTTTTGAAGCTGAATAATATTCCATCGTGCGTGTATATGTCTGTGTCTATGTATGTACATTCTCCCATTCTGGAGGCTGCCTTTTTGTTTTGGTGATTGATCGTTTTACTGTGCAGAAGCTTTTCAGTGTGGACTCTGACTTGTTAATTCTTGCCTTTGTGGCTTGTACTTTTGGTGTCGTCATATCCCCAAAAATCGTTGCCAAAATCAGTGTCAAAGAGCTTTTCACCTGTATTTTCTTCCAGCAGTTTTACAGTTTCTGGTCTTACATTTAAGTCTGTAATCCATTTTTTTTAAATCCACATAATTTGGGGGAGAGGTACAAGATAGGGGTTCAATTTCTTTCCTTCATATGTGGATGTCCAGTTTTTCCAGTACCATTTAGGTAAGCAACCACCCTTTTCCCATTGAATATTCAGCTCCCTTGTCAAATATTAGTTGACCACATATGAATGGGTTTATTTCTGGCCTCTCGATTCTGTTCTGTTTATCTTGTTGGTCAGTCACTCAGTCGTGTCCAGCTCTTTGCAACTCCATGGACTGTAGCACGCCAGGCTTCCCTGTCCTCCACTGTTTGTCTGTGTTCCTGTTTTTATGCCAGTTGATGCTGGGAAAGATTGAAGGCAGAAGGAGAAAAGGACAACAGAGGATGAGATGGTTAGATAGCATCACCAACTCAATGGACGTGAGTTTGAGCAAGCTCCAGGAGAGGGCGGGGAAGGGGGGGCGGGGACAGGGAAGCCTGGCATGCTGCAGTCCGTGGGGCTGCAAAGAGCTGGACAGGACTGAGCGGCTGAACAATAGTAACAAGCATCCTGTCTTGATTACTGTAGCTCCATGATAAAGTTTGAAATCAGGAATTGGGATGCCTCCAGCTTTGTTCTTTCCTAAGATTGTTTTGGCTACACAGAATCTTTTATGGTTCCATACACATTTTAGGGTTTTTGTTTTCTATTTCTGTGAAAAAGATCATTAGAATTTTCATAGGAATTTGCATGGAATCTATGGATGGCTTTGAGTAGCATGGACATTTTAACTATTTATTCTTTCAATCCATGAACACAAAATATCTTTCCACTTATTTTGTATCTTCTTCAGTTTCATTCATCGCCATCTTATTTGTTGCATATAATCTTCACAGAGAGGTAACTTGTTTTACCAAATGAGGAAGCTGAGGCCCTGTAGCTTGTTAAGAGTGGAATCAAGATTCAAGCCTCTGGTTCGAAGTTGTGTTCTTTCCACTAAACCAGGAATCGTGCCGGGCCTGCCCTGCAGAATCCGCTGTGTCCTTCTGGCCAGGGTGCGGCCACTGTCCCAAGAAATGCTGGGACAATGACTCACGTTTTTTCTGCTTTACAGATGGACGATGAAGACTCCATTCTGCCCCGGAAGCTTCAGGTAGCCCTGGAACACATTCTGGAGCAGAGAAATGACCTGGCTAGTGAGCAGGATGACGGGCCCCCGGACGGCAAGCGAGGTAAATGCTCAACCACCTCCCAGACTGCACCCCCGCCTCCATCCTTGGAGTCAGGGAGCAATGGACTATGGGCATGTCCACTTGACATGGGGTTAAGTCGGAAAACGAGCAGCAAGGTGTCCAAGGGGAAAGGCTGGCGCTCATCCCCTTCAGCAGCGAGTTGTAGGAAAAACCTTTCCCACCCCACCCCCAGTTTAGCCCTAAAAGGTCTGTTTAAAGGTAAGGAAGAAATGACAGGCTTACTGCGGGGAACCTCTTTCATGGATCATCACAGTCGGCCTTCCAGGGGCCTGGAACAGCATCCTTGTCTTTTCTGACTGGTTCGTCCCAGAGGCTCTGCCTCCACCCTCAGCGGTCCTGGTCCTCCCCTGCTCTGCTCAGGCCCTGAGTCCAGCCCCTTGAACGAGGTGGTGTCTGAAGCCTTTGTCCGCTTCTTCGTGGAGATCGTGGGCCACTACTCGCTGTTCCTGACGGCGGGTGAGCGCGAGGAGAGGACCCTGCAGCTGCAGCGAGAGGCCTTCCGCAAGGCCGTCTCCTCCAAGAGCCTCCGCCGGTTCCTGGAGGTCTTCATGGAGACCCAGACGTTCCGGGGCTTCATCCAGGAGCGGGAGCTGCGCCGGCAGGACGCCAAAGGTCGGGGGCCCTGCCGTCTCCTCGGGTGTCGCGTTCCCTCTGCTCCCCACGCCCAGAACCCTGCTTCCGGTTCAGTGCGAGTTCTCCTGTGTCCACGCCTCCCCAGCTTGACCAGACTCCCAGGGACACCCTTTCCCTCCCCTCTCTGGGCCGTCTCTCCTCCATTTCCTCAGGCCTCCTGTTGTCCCTTCTGCCCTCCTTCCTCACCCTCTCCGCAGGGCCCTGGGGATGCACAGGAGAAGAGGCTGGCCCGCACCCTCCGCTCCGTGTGCTGCCACCAGTGCCCAGCGGGCTGGACATGGGGAAGGAGGACGGCAGAGAACCCCCTTCCCCGGCCTGGGGAGTCTGAGGGCCCTCTCTCCACCCCCTCCCGTCCCTTGCTCCTCAGGTTCCCCTTGTCTCCCTCAGTGTCCCTGTCCCTGTTGCTGGGTTCCATCACGCCGCTAGGGATCAGGAGTGGGAAGTGTGCGGAAGAGGATGAAGCCGTTCCTGTCTCTTTCTTCCATGCTCTTTAAGTCCTTTGGGGAATCTGAAAGCTAGAAATAGCAGGAAAGGCTGCCCAGGCAGGAGCTAGGCCAGAGGACCGGAGAGATAGATGATTAACCCTGAGGAGAGGCCACCCAGTGACGAGGGTTTGGGGTGTGGGAGCAGCTGACCCAGGCCTGGGTGTCCTCTGGTGCCGCGATTGCAGACCCTGAGCTAAGGCAGCAAAGCTCCACGTCCCCAGAGCTCTGTGCAATGCAGAAAGGGGCTTCGGATGATTCTGATGAGGGTATCCAGAGAGACAAGAGAAGGTGGATTAAAGCCTAGGAGGAGGCACACAGCTCCTGAGGAAAGAATTCACTAGAAGACCTGCCGGGTACACACACGGATCACTGTTTGATAGAAGATCAGAGGGAGATGAAGACAGTAGCCTGAGGCTCCAGCCCTGGGCGAGAACTGACGGTCCCTGCCCGCTGAGGTGACCTGCATGCCCCGCCCAGCTGAGCCCCTAGATGGCAGCCAGGCTCCCAGGAGGCAGGCCGCTTGGCCAGGGGCCCTCTTACGGGAGATCTCAAGGAGAAGGGAAGGGCTGGGACCGTCTGGTTCTTCTCTGAAACCACAGGCCTGACACAGGGCGGGTGCTTGGAAGGTGTTCATCGAGGAAAAGCAGGACTTCACGTACGAGCTAGCTTGACAGCTTTCCAAAGACAGTTACTGCACGAGGCTGGGCAATTATAAGGTCAGAAAAAAAAACCCTTTTAAATGTTACGATTCAAAGCATGTTTCTAGAGCAGCTCCGTCTCAGCGGCAAGGTTTCTCTTGTCTGCGGCAGTAAGGAACCGAACACGTGTAGGAGCAGCAAGAGAGGGAGCTAAAGTGGTGGGGATTTCTCAACAGGTCTGTTTGAGGTCCGAGCCCAGGAGTACCTGGAAACACTCCCCAGCGGAGAGCACAGCGGTGTCAACAGGTTCCTGAAGGGACTAGGTGAGGCCCAGGGGCCTGGGTTCCTGGCAGCAGCCCCCCGGGGCCACGGGGTCTTGGCCAGTTCCTGCCAGGCCAGTTCCTGCCACTGGAGCCAGGGCTCATGATGCTGAACTCTGAGGCCTGCGCCCACTGGGCCCAGTCGGCATCTTCCCACCCTCCTGTTCTGCCCTGTCCCCGGAGCAGAAGCTGAGGACACACGGCCCTCTCCCTGCCCTCCTGGGCCCTGGCTGTGTTGCTCTTCCTTCACTCTTACCTCCCACATCTTCAGTCTTCCGGGGAGTGGGGCTTAGAAGTATGATGAATGGAACCAGAGAAGGGGGCCTGGCGGTAGAGACCTGGGCCAGTCTCCAGATAACCCTGAGAAGTGGAAATGTAAAAATTTCAACAAAGACTGCAGTTTAACCAGCCAAAAAGGCCCTTGGTAGGAAATGGAGGAGGAGAAAGCAAAAAGCATGAGAGGGGGAGGGAGCAGGCCCCAGTGAGGAAGAGCTGCGGTGAGGACAGCCCCTCGGAGGACCTGTTAGAGCCTCACCCAGGGGGGCCGGTGCCTGGGAAGAGACCACTGACCTTCCACAGGGCCGGGTGTTTGTTCCCCTCAGGGCTCCCAGGGAGGCGTGACAGTCCATATGCTTCCTGTGTCACCATTTCAGACGCAACTGACAGTCTGCAGCTCTGACAGTCTTCCCTTCAAAAGATCCCTATTCACAGGGGAGGCACATGAGGAGTGCAGGGGGCACCCAGGCAAGGGAAATTCCCCCAACTTCTCCTGAGCCCTGGGGTGAAGCTCGGGGGTGGTGTGGGAGCCCCAGTTGTCCACACCACAGCTGGTGTGCAAAGGGCAGGATTTTAACTCAGCTCTTTTGTCTGCCTGGTGCAATGTTCTTATTTTCTCTTTTAGGCAATAAAATGAAGTTTCTCCACAAGAAATAGCCCTCAACCCAGACTCCAGGGAAAACTTCCTCCCAGGGCAACCACATGTCTTTAAAACAGTCCTGGCAGTCTTCCTGAGAAGTCAGGTCCTTGGTTGTCCCAGGTGCTGGGATAAAGGCGGATGGTTTCCGCCCACCCCCTGGGTCCTCCCCAGGGACAGGACCCCAGAGCTGCCAGCAGGCAGCTTCTTCAGAACAGCACTGGAAATGGGACCTGGGACCAGGCACGTTCAAAGGGATTGTTTTGGGTTGTTGGATTTGGGGTGTTTGGTATTTTTTTTTAATTTTAGATATTAAAAAAGAAGAAAAGTGTTTGGGTTTTCTTTTTATTATGCCAAGGCTAAGACAGCTGTCCTGCCCTCCCAGTTCATCCTGCCTGGCAGCTCACCCTGGAGCCAAGAGGAGGAGACTGGGAAGGAGCGGCCCCCAGGGACTTGAAACCGAGATGCTCCCCGGGGTAGAACTGGGGACATGTTGGGGGGTCAAGGGAGAAGCACCGTGGTGACGCCCACGGGCACTGCAGACCCCACGCCGCGGGTGTCAGGGCGGTAGTCCTCTCGGGTAAAGGATCGGCTCGCAAGTAGTGGAGTCAGGTCTGTGCTGGAAAGGAGGACAGCAGCAGGATCTGGTTTCCTGGGATGAGCTGCTCTCCCAGCCCGGCCGGTGACGCCACCTGCTGGCCGAGCCCGCTTGTCTTCACGTCACCGACGCCTCTGGTCCCAAACAGACCTGACTCTCCTGGACGGCCTCTTTTCCCCTCAGAGGCCACAGAGCCTGCCCCTGCCTGCGAGTCCATGGCTTCTACAGATATACACAAAAAGAGGCTCTCTCTTCGTAAGGTGTTAATAAAATATTCTTAGGGCTCTAAAGTTTACGCTGCTGCTCACCTTAAAGCCAAGCCACGGCCTCGACCCCATTCCTGTTTTACTGCAGGAGATTTTCCCATCTCCGTGTAGGGCCCAGAACAGCACACATGTAGGATGAATGGAGGGACTTCTGTTGTCATCAAGAAGCAGCATCAATGTAGGGTATATACATGATTCGAATGAACTTACGAAACAGAAAGAGACTCACAGATTTAGAGACCGAAACTGTGGCTGCTGGGAGAGGTCGGGGAGAGGTCGGGGAGAGGTTGTGGGGGAGGGACAGTTAGGGAGTTGGAGACAGACATGTACAAACTGCTATAGTTAAAGTGGATAACCACGAAGGACCTACTGTGCAGCGCAGAGAACGCTGCTCAGTGTTATGTGGCAGCCTGGACGGGAGGGGAGTTTGGGGGAGAATGGCTGCTGCACGTTTATGCATGACTGAGTCCTTTTATTGTTCACCTGAAACTAACTGTCTTTGTTAATCAACTATACCCCAATACAAAATAAAGTTTAAAAAGAAAAAGAAAAAATGGAGCATCAAAACTTTGGAGACGGCTTCCTCAGACTTGTACAGCAGAGAAGGCCGCACTCCGGGGGGCGCTATCCTGCACGGGTGGGAAGACAGCCTTGGGTGACACAGGCACGCTCTCAAAGCAGGCTTCAGGGCCACCCTGCAGCCAACCCGCTGCCTAATATCCCACCAGGTAGGTTCCCTCTGGGTGGCTCCAGGAACCCTACAAAAACACACAAAAGGAATGTGCTCCGACCCTGGCAATGACCCTGGGGCCTGGGCTGCCTGGCAGAGGTTCTTGACCTTTAAGGAGATGGGAGCAAAGAGTCTTCCGAGAAAAAATAAGAACGAGAGGAAAATGAGGTCAGCCTCTCACCCCATACTAGGGGTTCTTAACTAAAGGCATGGTCCACCGAATTGTATCCAAGATTTGGCGTGTCCATTCATTTTGGGGGCAAGAATCCATAGTTTCCATAGATTCTGAAAGGAGTCCAAGGGCCCCCAAAAGGATAGGAACATAACAATTACCTAGGTGTATAGACGTGTATGGTTGGGGGTAGGGGAAGACTGAAAGAGAATCTCTGGGTGTGGGGACTCAGGAATTTGTAACAAGCGCCTCAGATTAGTTAACTTTATTAACACCAATATTCTGCCCAAAGATGATTACTTCCTTAATATTTTGGAATATACTTTCTTTTCTAACTTATTTCATATTATATTGTTTACTCAACACCTCTCAGTGAATAAATATACACTTTTGTCAATATTTCTAATGGCTATGTAATATTCTGTTTTGCAGGTATGATAAACGTTATTTTACCAATCCTCTCATGAATGCAAGATATTTCCAATTTTTAATATCATAAAGAGCATTAAGAAAAGCATCTTTGTAAAAGTTTCTTAGTACATATGCCTTGTTTTCAATTTTAAAGATTATTTATTTACTTATTTTGGGCTGTGCTGCGTCTTTGTTGCTGCACGGACTTTTCTCTGGTGGTGGCGAGGAGGGACTACTCTCTAGCTGCGGTGCGCGGGCTTCTTCTTGCGGCGGTTTCTCTTGTCACAGAGCATGGACTCTGGAGCACGGGCTCAGTAGCTGTGGTACACGGGTTTAGTTGCTCCATGGCTTGTGGGATCTTCCCGGACCAGGGATCAAACCAGTCTGTGTCAGCTGCATTGGTAGGTGGATTCTTTACCACTGAGCCACCAGGGAAGCCCTCTATTTTCATTTTTGCTTGAAGTAAAATATATATACAGAAAAGTACTCAGATCATGAATACACAGCCTGACAAACTTTCACAAAGGACCACATCCAGGTACCAAGTCCAGGAGCAGAACGTCATTGGATGCAGCTCACCTTACCAATATCCCTCCCTCCCTCCCATAAGTTTAAATCAGCTAAGGAAGTGCCTTCATTTTGCAAAGTGGTAATTGAGGACGGGGAGCATCAGAAACCAGAGAAAAAAATAGGGTTATGATTCCCTGCTCACGGTCTAGGGCAGACCTTGGATGGACAATGTTATTTGGGTTTAGAAACCATGTGGGGCCAGGAAGCATGAGTGTGTTAGAACATAGCCACTCAACCTTTTCGTCTTACCTCTCACCAACAGTCCATCCAAGAACCAAGGCCTCAGATTCCATTTTAAAAATTAAGGCAAAAACCTCATACATTTTCCAAGAAGAATGTGTATTTAGAAGCATTCCATCATCGTGTTTCAATTCAGGGTCAGTCACATGGTCACGAAAACCCGTTGGAGCAGGACTTCTGGGAGGGTTCCATTGCTGTAGACCATCCGAGACACTGGTGGGCAAGGGAAGGGATGAGTGGGAGCAGGTGTGGCTGGCATGTCTTGGTACCTGGCCGGAGATAGGGAATCTGAAAGAGAAGGCAGCTGTCACCACTGCTGAGACAAGGGAGAGTGAGTTCTTAGAAATTATCACACAAACCTTTTCTCACGCAGACCAAGAACAATGAGAAGATCTGCTATTTATTATTTATTTTTGCCCATTACTATGGTCACTTCGGGCTTCCCAGGTGGCACTCGTGGTAAAGAACCCACCTGCCAGTGCAGGAGATGCAAGAGACGCGGGTCAATCCCAGGGTTGGGAAGATCCCCTGGAGGAGGGCATGGCAACCCACTCCAGTATTCTTGTCTGGAGAATCCCATGGACAGAGGAGCCTGGTGGGCTACAGTCCATGGGGTCACACAGAGTTGGACACGACTGAGCGACTTTGCATGCATGCGTGCATGCACACGTGTTCAGTTCATGTGTGTTATTTGATCACTTGAATGTAAGCATCATGAGGGAAGGGACTGTGTCCATCACGTTCAATGCTGAATTCCCAGAACCTCAAATCAGTGCCTGGCACAGAGTCGTCTCTCAATAAATGTTTGCTGATCAAAGCAATGATTCCCACAGTAGTACTAAGGTGGGACTGGACTGACTCTGTCACAGGCAGCAAGCTCAGCAGAGATGCATGGGTACCCCTCCAAGTCAAAGGAGTGCTTCATCAGGAGACGTCAGCCTGCTCCTGACTGTAACAGCCACTTCCGGTAGCTCTTGTTTTCAGCACAAGCATCTAGCTCCTAGGAGACCACATTAATAACCAGAAAGTTGCTTGGTGAGTAGGAAAGCAGAGCAAAGGTGTTGGAGAGTCTGCAGGGACATCTCCCCAGGAGGGGAGGGGAGCTCAACAAACTTCCCTGTCTTACAGAGTGTCTGTTCCCCTGGACATTTCTCCTGCCCCCACCCCTGCCCTCCATTTTTTTTCTTTATTTTACTGGGGGGAAATTCACACAACACAGAAGTCTATTCATCACTCGATGGATACTTGGGTTTTTTCCACCTTTTGGCTATTGTGAATAGTTCTACAACAAACATGTGTTCATATATTTGTTTGGGCTTCCCAGGTGGTGCTAGCGGTAAAGAACCTGCCTGCCAATGCAGGAGATGTAAGAGACACAGTTTTAATCCCCAGGTCAGGAAGACCCCCTGGAGGAGGGCTTGGCAACCCACTCCAGTATTTTGGCCTGGAGAATTCCATAGAGGAGCCTGGCAGGCTACAGTCCACAGGGTCGCAGAGTCGGACACGACTGAAGCAACTTAATGCACACACACGCATGTATTTGTTTAAATAGTGGACTGAGTTGTTCGTGCTCAGTTGTGTCTGACTGTGTGACCCCATGGACTGCAGCCCTCCAGGCTGCCCTGTCCATGGGATTCTCCAGGCAAGAATGCTGGAGTGGATTGTCATTTCCTCTTCCAGGGGCTCTTCCTGACCCAGGGTGGAATTCACATCGGCTGTGTCTTCTGCACTGGCAGGCAGGTTCTTTACCACGGAGCCACCTGGGAAACCCATTGGTTTGAGTACCTGTTTTCAATTTCTTTAAGTATACACTTACGAGTGGAATCACCAAGTCATAGGTTAGTATCTACATTTAAATTTTTGAAGCACCATCAAAGTGTTTTCCACAGAGGTTATAGGATTTTATACTCCTGCCCGCTTTTCCTATGTTCCCTCCCTTTCTTCAAACAGATTCCAGCTTTCTTAGCTATATCCATCACCTTCCAGCCATACCTCTCGGAGGGGACACCATGTTTCTCAGGGGTGATTGGCATCACGTGCATCAGATCCACCTGGGATATTAAGTACAGCTGCCTGGAATCCACCTTGACTTATCTGGGACTAAGGCCCTAGAGCCCTTGATTGGCTGCAAGTTTCCCAAATATCTTCAAGTACTTACAGGTCTCTGTCTTAGATGACTCACTTCTTCAGATGACCCAATCTCCTCCCTTATATGTAAATTATCTTGTAAGTTTCACTGACAGAGAGTAATCTTAGAGCCAAGTTTTGAAATTAAGACTTTTGCACGCATGGCCCAGGTTCAGTATTACATAAGAGCTGTTCTGTTCAGTCGCTCAGTCGTGTCCGACTCTTTGCGACCCCGTGGACTGTAGCCTACCAGGCTTCTCCATCCATGGGATTCTCCAGGCAAGAATACTGGAGTGGGTTACCATTTCCTTCTCCAGGGGATCTTCCCCTGGGTCTCCTGCATTGGGGGCAGACGGCGTTAACCTCTGAGCCACCAGGGAAGCCCACATAAGAGCTGAAATGCTTTAAAGAACAAAAATATTGATGAAAGCTTACAAGAGTCCACAGACCTGATAAATTCAGGTTATGTTTTTTTGGGGGGTGCGGTGGTAAAGAACCACCTGTCAATGCAGGAGACCCAGGTTCAATCCCTGGGTCAGGAAGATCCCCTGGAGAAGGAAATGGCAACCCACTCCAGTATTCTTGCCTGGGAAGCTGCATGGACAGAGGAGTCTGATGGGCTACAGTCCACGGGGTCGCAAAGAGTCGGATACGACTGAGCACACACATTAATCATCTTGCCAAGGCTTAAAAGCAAGCCCACCGCAGTACAGGTTAGACTGCCCCAAAATCCTGAGGAGAGATGGCTGTGAGAGTGAACTCAGAGGAGGGCAAGGCGGGCGGAAGCTGGAGCCTCAGCTCAGAGTTCAGGGGGGTTGACATGAGCTGAGAGTTCAGACTTGGGTGCTTGGGAGCGGCTGGAACAGGCAGAGGAGGAAGGGGAGATGCCTGGCCGAGCAAAGGTTAGTAAGGAAAGCAACAGGCAGGTGAGAAGGGCCGCTTAACTGCTGGCACCTGTCAAGGCCAATTAACTTCCCTCCCTGGCTTGTCCAGCAACCGCGCCTCACCCCCACCCGGCTGTTGCACGGGGTTGCGCTGCCAGCTTGTAACTTCTTCCAGGCTACAGTGAGCAGAGGCCTGCTGCCAACCTCCCTGACACTGGGCCAGGGAACCATCTCACCATTGATCAACGCTGGGCTCCCTACCTGCCCCTCTGACTCTCCTTGCCCACAACCTTCCCCTCCTCACCTGACCATAATCCCGAGAGCCCACAGTTCAGGAGTCCTGCAACCAAACCTCACAAGGGGTTGTCCTTCCTACCACGGAGCTAATTCCCTGACCTGCATGGGCGGAATGTGGGCCGAGTTGTTTTTCTGGCAGATTCAGGCGGATCCACCCTTCGCTCTCGTGGCCCCTGGACAGGTGTGAAAGGGCTTCTTATCCGAAGGGGCTCCGGGTGGATAAGCGGACCTGACAAGCCAGGGGGCAGCTGACGTGGGTCCTGAGAAGGGCAGGGCCTGGCCAGCTGACAGCTGCCCTGGGCAACCGGAGCCCCAGTGATTTCCAGGCTGAGGACGCTTTTCTCCCCTCTCTGCCCTGGTTTATCCAGCCTGGGAAAGCTCTGGGCGGGAGCTGAGGTGGCACGCAGCCCTGCCAAGGCCAAGCCAGGGTCAGCCAAGTTGGATGACTCACAGGGTCAGGGGTCGGTGCCTTCCCAGCAGCGTGGGGTCCATGGGCTCTGCATCCTTGGTTCTGGCCACCCAAATGGCCCCACGAGGCTGGTCAAGCCTCACTTTGTGTGGAGGTGGAGCTGTAGAAGCAGATGGCTGTCGAAAACTCCCTCTGCCTTCTGGGGGTATGAGGAAGGTAAGGGTCCTGCCATACCAAGGGGGACGGTCCCTGTCGTGCACTTTCTAGCCACATCAAAACGTTGCTCTTTAAAAACAGAAAGCAGGTGATGATTGCACAACGATGTGAATGTACTTAACGCTACTGAACTGTAAACTTAAAAATGATTAAACTATCAGATTTTATGTCATGTGTCTGCTGTCTTAGAAAAATAATTAAAAAGCCCATAGCAATAACTTTGCAATGGATTTATATTCCGTGCAATTAAATTAACCTCAATGGTAAAGAATCCACCTGCTAATGCAGAAGACCTGGGTTCAGTCCCTGAGTTGGGAAGATTTCCTGGAGAAGGAAATGGCAACCCACTCCAGTATTCTTGCCTAGGAAATCCCATGGACAGAGGAGCCTGGTGGGCTGCAGTCCATGGGGTCACAAAGAGCCAAACATGACTGAGCCAATGCTGCTGCTGCTAAGTCGCTTCAGATGTGTCCAACTCTGTGCGACCCCATAGACAGCCCACCAGGCTCCGCTGTCCCTGGGATTCCCCAGGCAAGAACACTGGAGTGGGGTGCCATTTCCTTCTCCAGTGCAAGAAAGTGAAAAGTGAAAGTGAAGTCGCTCAGTCGTGTCTGACTCTTCGCGACCCCATGGACTGCAGCCTACCAGGCTCCTCCATCCATGGGATTTGCCAGGCAAGAATACTGGAGTGGGTTGCCATTGCCTTCTCCGGACTGAGCCACTAAACAACAACAAATATATTATCCAAGGGCTTCCCAGGTGTTGCAGTGGTAAAGAATCCGCCTGCCAATGCAGGAGATGCAAGAGACGCAGGTTTGACCCTTGGGTCGGGAAGATCCCCTGGAGAAGGAAATAGCAGCCCACTCCAGTGTTCTCGTCTGGGAAATTCCATGGACAGAGGAGCTACAGTCCATAGAAATGCAGAGTCAGACATGGCTGAGCACACACACGCGTATCATCCACACAGTACTTCTACAGGATGAACACCAACTTCTTCCTCTATGCAACTGGTTCCTTTCACTCTGCAGAGGCTGATCCTGGCAACACTTTCTAAGTCTACGTGGGAAAGAAATACTGTTGCTGCTGATGTTTAGTCGCTAAGCCATATCTGACTGTTTTGCAACCCTATGAACTGTAGCCCACTGGGCTCCTCTGTCCATGGGATTTTTCCAGGCAAGAATACTGGACCAGATTACCATTTCCTTCTCCAGGGGATCTTCCTGACCCAGGGATTGAACCTGTGCCTCCTGCCTGGCAGGCAGATTCTTTACCACTGAGCTACCTGGGAAGCCCAGGAAAGTAATATTTGTTCTTCTTAAAACTTTGAGTTCTTACCGTTGCAGGACTGATCCAGGAGATGATAAAGGAGCCCTTTAATGACTTCTTCAGAGATGTGGGGATGACAGATGGAGGCTGAGGACAAGACCAAGTGCATGTGGTCTGCATGGCCCAGCGGAATTTTTGCTAACCCTTGATCTTCCCTCCTTCCTCTGCTTTCTAGAAGGCAGTCCCTCCTCCTTCCTTTCTCAGCCTCAGAGCTCCACCTTCCCTTGGCCCAGAGTTAAACTCTCTCAGAGAATCAGGCTGTGGTGATAACTGTTTAGAGAATGACCCCCACAAGGCATTTTCAACTGCTGACTCTTAAGCTATAACCCCACAAGTGTGGATCCCAGAGCTGAGACCAGGGCTGGGGGAGGGGGGAAGATGTCACTGGTGAGAGGGTCTGTCCTGAAGGTCAGCCCCCACTGGGACATTGCCATCCCACCCCGCTCTCCATCATGCCTGCCTCGCCAAGCAGCTTCCCAGCACCCACACCTGCCAAAGTCTGAGGCCACACAGCTTGCCTGGGTGCCCCGTACAGACACCAATGACCTTCAGGGCAGCCCTGAAACCTCCTCACTTGAAGTCGAATAGGGGAGAGGGTCTGAGCCCTCCCGAAGCCCTGCTCCTCCACTGCAGCATTGCCCAAGCTGCTGGCCACAGCAGCTGAACAGAGGTGCAAGCTCTTGAAGTGATGAAAGAATGTTCTGGAATTAGACAGTGGTGATGGCTACACAACTAATAGGGTCGCAACAGGTTTGCGACTATATTACAAACCACCGGATTGTACCCTTAGTTTTATTATTTATTTATTGTTAGGCTTGAAGGGTCTTAGTTCCCCGAGCAAGGATGGAACGTGTGCCCCCTGCATTCGAAGTGCAAAGTCTTAACCATTGGACCACCAGGGAAGTCCCCAGAGGGTACACTTTAATTATTAAAAAGATTCATCTTTGTTTCATTTAAAATAAATAAGACCAAAAAAAAAGTGAACTTTGTAGTGTGTAAACTATATTTCAGTTAAAAGACGAGAGCAGCCACTGGGGGACAAAGGGGAGTAAGCTTGGTGCATGGGGTAAGCTGAGCCCGCAGCCACCCCAGGTTACAGGACCCAAGGGGCTGCAGAAACTAGAAACAGCACTGCTCACACCCCACTATCAGGAGAGAGAACCCCTCCTCCACCTTCTTAGTGTTCGGCTCTGGGAGTGGGGTGGCTACTGTCACAGCAACTCCTGTGACCAATAACGTAATTACCACAAAGTCTTACTAACAGTTCCCTCATACGCTGCTCATTAGGCTTGTTTTCTGGATTCCCTGGCCGGCCAATGATTAGGACTCGGCACTTCCACTGCAGAGGACCTAGGTTCAACCCCTGGTAGGGGAACTAAGAATACACAAGCCACAAGCTGGGCAGAGCGGCCAAAAACACATTGAAAAAGAGAGAGAAAGAGAAGCCTGTTTTCACTGCAACAGCTGATAGCATCGTCTCCTCCGACCCTCCACTCCCTGCGTCACCGCATGTTCCGCACACCAAACTCCCAGCAGTATCTCCCAGATGGATCCTCCTCCCAGAGACTCATCAACTGGCTGGATCCAGACTTCAAATAGTTCGCTGAATCTTGGCCCTGAAATAAAACCTGAAACAGCTTGAACATTCTGTCCCAGACCACACCCCACACTTCCACAGGCCCCTCACTGTTTTATAGTTTCTATTGGAGCATAATTGCTTTACGACGCTGAGCTAGTTTCTGCTGTACAATGGAAATCAGCCGTAAGTGTATCTGTATCACCTCCCTCTTGAGCCTCCCACACCCCATCCCACCCCCCAGGTTGTCACAGGACACTGGGCTGGGCTCCCTGGGTCACACAGTGGCTTCCCACTAGCTATCTGCTTTACACATAATATTGTATATATGAACCCACTCCAGTATTCTTGCCTGGAGATTCCCCACGGACAGAGGTGTCTGGTGGTCTACAGTCCACGGGGTTGCAAAGAATCTGCTAAGCACAGCACAACACAGTGTGTACATGTCAATCCTAATCTCCCAATCCGTCCCACCCTCCCCTACTCCACCTGTGTCCGCATGTCCATCCTCTATGTCTGTCTCTGTCCCTGCCCTGCAAATACGCTCAGCTGTACCATTTTCCTAGAGGCCACACATATGCATTAATATATAATATGGCATTTGTCTTTCTCTGTCTGGCAGACTTCATTTATCTTTAAATTCATGTATGTTGCTGCAAATGGCATTGTTTCATTCTTTTGTGGCTGAGGGGGCTTCCCAGGTGGCGCTAGTGGTAAAGAACCTGCCTGCCAAAGAAAGAGATGTAAGTTTGATACCTGGGTTGAGAAGATCCCCTGAAGGAGGGCATGGCAACCCACTTCAGTATTCTTGTCTGGGAAATCCCATGGACAGAGGAGCCTGGCAGACCACAAACCATGGTGTCGCAAAGAGTCAGACACAACTGAGAAACTGAGCTCACGTACACATAATCAACAAAGGATTAGGACCTAAAATATATAAATAGCCCCTAGGAATCAATAAGAAAAGGCAAACAATCTAGCAGAAAAATAGGCAAAAGGTAAAAATAGGCAAAAGAAGAGGAAGTACAAATGTTCTGAAGAAGTGAAGTCGCTCAGTCATGTCCGACTCTTTGCGACCCCATGGACTGTAACCTACCAGGCTTCTCAGTCCATGGGATTTTCCAGGCAAGAGTACTGGAGTGGGTTGCCATTTCCTTCTCCAGGGGATCTTCCTGACCCAGGGATCGAACCCGGGTCTCCCACATTGTAAGCAGATGCTTTACCCTCTGAGCCACCAGGGAAGCCCCACAAATGTTCTATAAACAGATGAAAGTGTTTTCAAATACAATATTAATCAGAAAAATACATATTCAAACCACTATATGTTACCATTGCCAACCTCATGGATGATCAAAAGTTCAAGTCAGACAATTTTTTTAATTGAAATGTAACTCACTTCACATACTGTACCATTTGCCCTTTTCAAGTACAGGGTTTGGTGGTTTTTAGCACAGTCACAAAGTTGTACAACTCTCAGCACTGTTTAACTCCAGAACACTTTGATCACTTGAGAAAGATTACATCTTTTTTAAACTGCTGAGGGCAGCAGCTTGGGCCATAGACTGGAGTAAGAACAGGGACTTGGGAGCGTTCAGTTTCTCTGGGATATACGGTTTAAAATGTAAGAATGTGGAGCAGCAGGATATGACAGGACTAAATAGTATCGACACTGAAAAACTGACATTACCAACTAATGGGTTACCAATGACCCAGTAATTCCACTCCTAAGCACTATTGTTGTTTAGTCACTAAGTCATGTCTGACTCTTTGCGACCCCAAGGACTGTAGCCCACCAGGCTCCTCTTGTCCATGGGATTTCTAGACAAGATACTGGAATGGGTTGCCATTTCCTTCTCTAGGGGATCTTGCAGACCAGGACTGAACCCGCGACTCCTGCATTGGCAGACAGATTTTTTACCACTGAGCCACCCGGGAAGCCCACTCCTAAGCATACACCCAACAAAACACATGCATGTGTGCACCAAAAGACATGTACAGGAATATTCAGAGCAGCATCATTTGTAATAGCCAAAAACTGGAGGCAATGAAATGTTCATCAACTGTAAAATGGGCTGACGTACAATGGAACACTATGCAACAGTGAAAGTGAAAGTCGCTCAGTCATGTCCAACTCTTTGCAACCCCATGAACTATAGAGTCCATGGAATTCTCCAGGCCAGAATACTGGAGTGGGTAGTCTTTCCCTTCTCCAGGGGATCTTCCCAACCCAGGGATCAAACCCAGGTCTCCCATATTGCAGGCAGATTCTTTACCAGCTGAGCCACAAGGGAAGTCCAAGAATAACTAGAGTGGGTAGCCGAGCCCTTCTCCAGGGAATTTTCCCAACCCAGGATTTGAACCAGGGTCTCCTGCATTGCAGGCAGATTCTTTACCAACTGGGCTATCAGTGAACCAGTGAAGTTTCTCAATTGGGTCCGACTCTTTGCGACCCCACGGACTGTCGCCTACTAGACTCCTCGGGTTGCCATTTCCTTCTCCAGGGGATCTTCCTGACCCAGGGATCGAACCCAGGTCTCCCACATTGCAGGCAGACACTTTATCATCTGAGCTACCAGGGAAGTCTTCAAATGCAACAGTGAAAAACCTATAAACTATGCCACATGCATCAATATAGAGTAATCTCACAAACACAAGATAAAGCAGCAAGAAACAGAGGATATGAGTTAGATTCCACTTAAACAGAATTTTAAAACAGGCAGACCTAGTAATGTACTATTTAGGAATCCATGTGTAGGTAAAAGCAAATGTAAAGAAAACCAAAGAAAAGATTAACTCAAGATTCAGGAGAATGATTTGCTTAGGATCAGGATGTGTTATAGAAGAGTCACACAGGATGGAGAGGGGATAAACTGGAGCTTGGAACTGACATATACATGCTACTAGATACTGGTAGCTCAGACGGTAAAACGTCTGCCTACAACGTGGGAGACCGGGGTTCGATCCCTGGGTCAGGAAGAACCCCTGGAGAAGGAAATGGCAATCCACTCCAGTATTCATGCCTGGAGTATCCCATGGACCAAGGAACCTGGTGGGCTACAGTCCATGGGGTCGCAAAGGGTCAGACACGAATGAGCGACCTCACTTCACTTCAAATATAAAATAGGTAGCTAGGAGCTTCCCGGAGAAGGCAATGGCAAGCCACTCCAGTACTCTTGCCTGGAAAATCCCATGGATGGAGCAGCCTGGTAGGCTGCAGTCCATGGGGTCGCTAAGGGTCAGACACGACTGAGCGACTTCACTTTCACTTTTCACTTTCACACATTGGAGAAGGAAATGGCAACCCACTCCAGCGTTCTTGCCTGGAGAATCCCAGGGACGGGGGAGCCTGGTGGGCTTCCGTCTATGGGGTCACACAGAGTTGGACATGACTGAAGTGACTTAGCAGCAGCAGCAGTGGGAGCTTCCCTGGTGGTCCAGTGGCTACAAATCAATGCTCCCAGTGTAGGGGACCTCCAGTTTAATCCCTAGTAAGAGAACTAGATCCTGCATGCCATGACTAAGATCCAGCACAGCCGGGCTTCCTTGGTGGCTCAGTGGTAAAGAATCCACTTGCCAATGCAGGAGACCTGGGTTCAATCCCCAGGCCAGAAAGATCCTGCATGCCATGTGGCAGCTAAGCCTGTGTACCACAACTGCTGATGCCCAAATGCTCTCAGCCTGCACTCCAAAACAAGAGGAGCCGTGGCAAGGAGAAACCCATGCACAGCAGTTAGAGAGCAGCCCCTACTTTCTGCAGTTAGAGAAAAGTCCAGAGAGCAGCTAGCACCCGGCACAGCCACATAAATAAATATTATTTAAAAAAAAGAGAGCGATCCAGCACTAAATAAATAATTTTTTAAAGATAGCTTCAAAAAAATGGGAAGTCTACTCAATACTCTGTAATGGCCTAGATGGGAAAAGAATCTTTAAAAGAAGGGGTATATGTCTATGTACAACTGATTCACTTTGCTGAACATCTGAAATTAACACAACATTGTAAACTAGCTATGAATACATTCCAATATAAATTAATTTAAAAAAGAAAACAGGCTTCCCTGGTGGTTCAGTGGTAAAGAATTCACCTGCCAATGCAGGAGACGTGGGTTCGATCCCTGGCCCGGGAAGATCCCACATGCCTCAGAGCAGCTAAGCTAGCGTACCTGAAAGAAAAGCAAAACACCAGAGGCACACAGGACTGGACTTTTCGAACATGATGACATTCTACTTCTTGATGTGGGTGTCTGGGTGTATTTTGTTGGAGGAAAAACTTTCTCTACACTCTTATGGGCTGTGAATTAGACTTGCAAAAGGCAGATGGACAGGATAAAAGACACTCCATTTTTGTTGATATTTATGTGCATGAAAGTTCACAAAAGTAAGTGAAAATTAGAGAAATGGTGAGACTCAGGGGTTCATATGCCATTGTAACAAAGGAAACATGGCTTGGGCTTCAAGGGACGATAAACTGTAGAGAAATGACTAGGAAATGCGTGCGGGAAACTAATGACAGATGGGGGTTCTCTTATACGATCTGGTTGTGCAGACTCATGTCCGCGCTGACCTTTCCATCTCCAGAATGAGAGTCGCACCCTCTTCCTAGAAACTTCACAAAGGAAATGCATGCCCTGCTTTTGGGAGGAGAGGAAGCAGAAGGGCAGAGAACCCTGCCCGCATCTATTCATTCTCGGCAACTGCCTTCAATTCAAAATGGACAGGTGGCGCCAGCAGTAAAGAACCCACCTGCCAATGCAGGAGAGTCAAGAGACGCAGATTCGACCCAGAAGTCAGGAAGACCCCCTGGAGGAGGAAATGGCAACCTACTCCAGTACTCTTGCCTGGAAAACCCCATGGGCAGAGGAGCCTGGCAGGCTACAGTCCATGGGGCCGCAAAGAGTCAGGCACGACTGAGCACACAGCACACAGACATGTGTGCACTAGTTTGGGGCGGGGGTGGGGAACAGATGGACTCCTCACGGCAAACTGATAGCGTCCTAGCCTCACCTGGGGAAGAGAAAGAGATTACTTTCAGCCACCGCTCCAGATCCTGGCCTGTCCCCTGGGGAGGCCCTGGCACCCAAGGGACAGTGAGATTTGGAAGGAGGGAGGCACAGAGCATCTTCCCCCAGCTCTGCCTCCAAGTGACTGTGGAACTTGGGGGACAACTCTTCACCTCCTGCCCCTCCGTCTCGCCACTTGTAAAGTAGGTGAAGAGGTCCCTTCTGACCCCAGACTTGACTGTCTGCTGCAACGCCTGCAGCCGCAACCCAGAAAAGTGGCCTGGAAGCCCGGTCAAGGCAGGACCCCAGGGTTTTCAGCTAATGGGGCCATTGGGAAGATGCAAGAGGGAGGGGGACCTGGGGACCATGGCAGGACAGGTTGGGGCGTGAGGCGGAGGAAACACGAGTGTCTCCCAGGCAGTGAACAGCTGAGCTGATCTGGAAGTCAGGGCATGCCTCGGCCATTCTTAGCAGCTATTTACAGCTCCTGCACCTCCGAGTTTCATAGCTGCCTGCAGTGCACCGGCTGCATCCTCTCTGCCGTGATGTCTGTCTTCCAAGCGAGCACACCGGACTCCTGTGCAGGTCTAACTCACACAGGGCTTTGCACAGAACAGGCATGCAACTGTGTGTGTTGTCTGTTCCAAATACTCCTAAACCCATTCATAGTTTTTAATTTCTAAATGTGTTAAATTACACAAAACAGGGCCTTCCCTGGTGGCTCAGTGGTAAAGAATCCTCCTGCCAATGCAGGAGACGTGGGTTCGGTCCCTGGGCCGGAAAGATGCCACACGCCACAGAGTAGCTAAGCCCATGCGCCACAGCTACTGAGCCTGGGCTTAGAGCCCAGGAATCACAACTATTGAGCCCACTTGTCACAACTACTGAAGCCCGAGTGCCCTAGAGCCCCGGCTCTGCAAAAAGCCACTGCGATGAGAAGCCCCTGCTTTCCTCAACTAGAGAAAAGCCTGTAGAACAACGAAGACCCAGCACACCCAAAAGCAATAAACAAAAATAACATTTTAAAAATACTTAAAATTGCACAGAATATAAAACCAGCATCTTAGCCATTCCTGAGTGTGGAGTTCCCAATGGTGGACATATTCACACTGCTGTGGAACCATGACCATCCTTCATCCCCAGAACCTTCTCACCATCCTCAACTGAGAACTGGTACCCATTCTCCCAGTTCCCCTCTCCTCCCTTCCGCCTGGCCCTACAGCCTCTATTCTCCACTCTGTCTATGAATCTGACTAGTCTAGGTAGCTCATATAAGTGGAATCATGCGGTATTCGTCCTTTTGAAACTGGTTCATTTCACTTAGCATAACGTCAATGTACATTCACGCTGGAGATGTGTCAGAATTTCATCCTATTTTAAAGCTGAATCAGGGACTTCCCTGTGGTCCAGTGGTTAAGAATCTATCTTGCAATTCAGGGGATGCGAGTTTGATCCCTGGTCTGGAAACTAAGATCCCACATGCCGAGGAGCTACTGAACCTGAAAGCCACAACTAGAGAGTCCAAGTGCTGCAACTAAGACCCAATGTCACCAAATAAATCAATGAATATTAAAGAAAATAATAAAGCTGAATCATATTCGCTCCATCGTATTCGTTCCCAGACCAGCAATGGAACTGGTGCCCCCAGCAGTCGGAGTGTGGAGTCCTAACCACTGGACTGCCAGGGAATGTAAAACACATTCTGTTTTATCCATTCATCTGTCGATGGACACTAGGATCACACCACACATTTTTGCAATTCAAATGCAGCGTTGGAACCAGAATCCCCTCTACCAGAGTATAATTGAAAGGAATCAGACAGCTTTCTATTTAAAGATTGCAGCCTTTCATTGATTTAGGGGAGGATCTGATAAGCAGTACAGAAGAAAATGGCAAACCACTCCAGTATTCTTGCCTGGAAAATCCCATGGCTAGCAGAGCCTGGGCTTTAGTCCATGGGGTTACAAAAGAGTCAGACACAAGTAAACAGCAGTAACTGATCACCTAGCAAGAAGATTTTATGACAAATGGCAGTTTTGTGGGGAGCAGGGGGGGGTGTCTCAGGCTCACAGGATTATTGTCCCTGAATCCCCAGGATTGAGAATTCTGAAGGGGAGATACAGGTTGTGGTCAGAGAATGGGCTATAAGAGCAGTGGCTGGAGGCGCAGCAATTATGGGTTCTGGAAAGGCCTGGGTATAAACAGTAGAGAAGAACTTCCTGGGTTGTCCGTTGGCTAAGACTCCAAGCTCCCAGTGCAAGGTCCTGAGTTCCATTCCTGGTCAGAGAACTTTATAAATCCCTCAGGCCGCAACTAAGAGTTCACATACCACAGCTAAAGACCCCACATGCCACAAATCAGATCCCACATAGCCAAATAAAATAAATAAATATTAAAACAAACAAACATACAAAAGATATCTGGGATTGTTTTAAGTCGGAGAGATGCATATTAATATTATTGAAGAGTAGTCAACTGACAGTGTTGTGTCAGTTTCAGGTGTACAGCAAAGTGACTCACTTATACAACATGTATCTATTTTTCCTTCAGACTCTTCCCTTATAGGTTATTGCAAAATATTCAGTGTAGTTCCCTGTGTTTTTTTTTTTTAGTTCCCTGTGTTATAAGAAGGTCTTTGTCAGTTATCTACTTTATATATAGTAGGGATTTTTTTTTTTAAGGTAGGAGATAACCCCTGAGGGTGAATGCATGGAAAACTGGAGTCAGCATGGTTCCTGTGGATTTTAAAGAGACCTGGCCTTCTGGTCTGGCCTGGGGAAGAGAAACTGCAGGGCAAGTCCAGAGTCTCTGATGAACGGTCAGGCCCTGTTTCCCTCAGTTAACAGGGTTAATCTGTTTTCCAGGACAGCATGTATGGAGAAAACTTGCCTGGGACTCGGAACCATCCAGTTAAAAGGGTAGGTACCCACGGTGAATGTTAACAGCTGCAGGACTCGGAGGTCCTTTTCTCCCACCGCTAGATTGTGATCTGTCCACTGGCACCAGGCTCCGGGGTGGGGGGCTCCCCACTGCCTGCAGGACCGTGTCCAACCCCCGCCGTGTCCTCCCCACCTCCCCACAGGCTGGCTGCAGCCTCCAAAAGTGAATGTGGAACTCCTCACAGCTTCCTCCTCCACCAGTTCATCCCTGAGCTCCACGCCTATATGTCTGCCATCTGACTCAGCTCACTCAAAACTCAGCCCCGGTAGCACCCGCCACTGCTAACCCTGCTCTCAACCAGTTTGGCATCAAGGCTGCCCCTGTGACTCCTGAAGCACCTTGCAGATGCCTCTAGGGCTGCACATTCCCAGTAAAACATCCTGCTTTGGGGTCAGTTCTAAACTCCTTGAAAACAGGTGCTGCTTCTTTTGGCCTTTGTTTCTCCCATTCATTCACTCATTAGACACATACTCATGAACGGCAATGACGTGCCTCACGCCGTTCTAGTTTGAATGAAAGCATGCCCGGGGATTGTGCCTTGTTGACTATCATTCACTCATTCTTTCTACACATACTGAGTGATAGATACTGGAGGTACCGCAGTGAACAAATATAAATACAGTCACACTCTCAAGAGATTTTGGGGGTAAGACTGACATTCAAATAATTGTATACAAACACACATACTGTGGCCATCATAATGGGTGTTATGAAGGATGGGGAATTGGAGGGTGAGAGTGGATCAGAGGGGTGGGACTTGGTCAGGAGCTTACAGAACATTTCCCCAAGAAAGTGATACTTGAGCTGAGCTTGGGGAGAGGAGGGACTAACATTCCAGAAACAGGGAACAGCATGTTCAAAGCCTCACGTCATATACACTGGTTAGAAATGGAATATCTTGACTGCCAGTGGCTTAAACCATTTTATTTTTTGCCACAACAGGAAATATGGAGTTGGTGTTGCTGGCACTGGGCCAGCTGCTGCAGTCTGTCTTTTAGGCTTTTCTACTCTCTGTTCCACCGTCTTCTGTATGTTACTTCTTGTGCTCCAGCTGGGTCTCTTGTCGGTCTAGCTCTAAACATCAGGATGGTTTTCAAAGTTAGGAGGCAGACACGACGAAACATAAGGCTGTCACTTATCCAGAAAACACAGGACATCTTTGCAATGGGCCTGCTCACATCCGTCCCCTCACAGCTCATTGGCCAGAGCTGGTCATGTGACTGGGCTTCCCAGGTGGCTCAGTGGTAAAGAATCTGCCTGCCAATGCAGGAAATGCAGGAGATGTGGGTTTGATCCCTGGGTCAGGAAAATCCACCCTAGAGGAGGAAATGATGACCCATTCCAGTGTTCTTACCTGGGAAATCCCACAGACAGAGGAACTGGTGGGCTACCGTCCATGGAGTCACAGAGTCAGACATGACTGAGCAACTAAGCACGCATGAACAGTCTTATGGCCACCACTTATTGCAAGGGATGCTGGGAAAGTTAGTATTGCACTTCAGTGGTGGGAATGAGAAGGAGAGAGAGGTTGGGAATGGCTTGGTACAGCTTTTGTACATGGTACATGGTGAGAGGGAGCAAGGCAAGTTCTAGAAACTGACGAAAGGGAGTTTTGTAGAGACAGTGGAGCTGGAGGGGTGTGTCGGGGCCAGCATTAGTTTGCCAGGGCTGCCATAACAAAGTACCACAGACTAGGCAACGTAAACAATGTAAATTTACCATCTCACTGATGGTGTTATTCAGTTGCTAAGTCATGTTCAACTCTGCAGCCCCATGGGCTGCAGCGTCCCAGGCTTCCCCACCCTTCACTGTCTCCTGGAGTTTGCTCAAACTCATGTCCATCGAGTTGGTGATGCCATCCAACCATCTCATCCTCTGTCGTCCCCTTCTCCTGCCTTCTATCTTTCCCAGTGTTAGGGGGAGCAGACTGACAGAAACTGCCCACCCTGGCCAGGCACCAGAGTAACTATTTGCATGAGTTGTTTTACGACGGCAGGTCCTGTAAGGGACTCTGAACTAATAACCCACCACCAACCAGAAGAGTTCAGGAAAGATCAAAAGGAGACACCACATGTCCAGCCACCTCCCAGAATCCTCTCTGGCATCCATCCTGGCTGGACAAGGCATGCACCACCAGCAAGGACTCTGAGTCAGAATGTTTGGCTGAAGAGGACCGGAAACTAATCCCATCACCAGAAAACCCAAGACTCAACCACGTGGCAGAGCAGTTCTCCTGGGTTCCCTTACCTTAATGCTCTTTGCCCAGGAGCCCTAACCAATAAAACCTCTTGCTTTGGCAGCACATGTGTCTCCTCGGACAATCCATTTCCAAGTGTTAGACAAGAGCCCACTTTCAGGCCCCGGAAGGGGTCCCCTTTCTTGCAACACCAGCATCAGGGTCTTTTCCAATGAGTCAGCTCTTCGCATCAGGTGGCCAAAGTATTGGAGCTTCAGCTTCAGCATCAGTCCTTCCAATGAACACCCAGGACTGATCTCCTTTAGGATGGACTGGTTGGATCTCCTTGCTGTCCAATCTCACAGTTTGGGAGGCTGCCAGTCCCAGGTTTGCTTTCTTCTGAGGCCTCTCTTCTTGACTTGCAGATGGACCCTGTCTTCTCTTCGTCTTTCCTTTGTGCGTCTGGGTCCTAAGTGCCTCTTCTTCAAAGGACACCAGTCATATTAGATGAGCCGCTGCTCCACAAGAGAGGCCACCGCAATGAGAAGCCTGAGCGCCGCAACTGGAGAGTATCCCCGCACCCTCACCTCAACGAGAGAAAGCCCACATGCAGCAAGGAAGACCTAGAGCAGCCATAAAGAAAGGAAAACAAAGAGGCCAGGATTTAGGCATGGGGGCAGGGAGTAGGGAGTGGGGTGATGGGGGCTGTGGGAAGAGAGGAAGAGGAAGTCGTCTGTAGCCCTGGACCTTGCTGGTGGTCCTGTGGGGGAACCAGTGCCCAGGAGGCTGGCTGGGGCTGTGAGAGGGGCTGAAGACACCAAGCTGAGGTGGGGTCTATGAGCTAAAGGCTCCCCTGCAGGCTAAGGGGCAGGCCATCTCCTTCTCCGCTTCAAGGGTGAGTCCTGGGAGCTCAGATTGCAGGCCTGGGTGATGTTAGTCACTCAGTCGTGTCCGACTCTATGTGACCCCATGGACTGCAGCCCGCCAGGCTCCTCTGTCTTTGGAATTCTCCAGGCCAGAATACTGGAGTGGGCTGCCATTTCCTTCTCCAGCAGTCCTGGGAGGACACAGAAATGCAAGTATTCTCTGCTCAGCTCTCTAATCAAAGAGCACTGGTTTTATCTGTCAATCATATGTGCACTTTTCTTTTTTGAACAATAGGTGCAAGATGCCATGAGATATACATTAGAAAATGTAGGGATCCTCTCTGGATATAAAGGTGACTTTAAGCTGAAGACATCTGAAACTCAACAGATGCAGAAAAAAACCTTTCCTCAGCTTTCTTTATCTGACTAAAAGCAGCAATTTCTAGGCAATGAGGATACCATAAATCCACTTAATGACCCTTACGAAGACAGAAACATTGTGCGTCCCCATGTAGACAAGCATTACCACAAACCTTCTTATCTCTCACCAGTTCTAAAAACCCACTGGGCTTCCCTCAAGAAATCTATTGGGCTTTTCCCATAAAAGCCTTCTCTGGCCCTCCCTACTAAGTTAGGTATATAAACTTTTAACCATTTAAGGCACCAACTACTCTTATGCGTATGAAACAGACTCTTTGTTCCTGTTAACCAGTCTTTTATCAGTTTAATTAGCATGTCCTAGTTAATGAACCTAAGAGAGTAGAGAAAGTTTGTTTCCCCTTGGAATAACCACCAAATTCAGAATGCATTGGTCTAATCCTTCAGATGAAAGCTTCCTGATAAGTGTGAAGCCAAACGTATAAACAGACAGAAAGCTAGACAGATGCTCTGTACCTGTGATTAAGGGGTCTGTGTTGTCCCTACCCCCGACTCACAACATCCCTCTGTCTCCTCCCCCTTCAAGTAGCCACCCCAGGAGGACCCCTGCCTCAGCTCAGTTTCACTGGGTTGGATAACTTCCGCCTGGCTGGTAGACTCTCACCCAAAGGATGAGAGGAGGCTGTCAGGAGGAATCTGCTCCTGGGGACTCTGTTCCTCTCTGTCCCATTGCTTCCTACCCAGCTGCCCTGTCTCTGCCACATTCAGCCTGACTCAATGGGCTCCAGCCATCCTGGGATTGGCCGTTCCTAAACTATACCATGCATGCCGCCATCTGGGGGCTTCTACACTCGCCCTTTCTGTCTTGTACCCTCTTCCTTTAGATTTTAAATTGGCTTGTTCTTTTGAATTCTCTAGGTCTCTGTTCAAATATCAGTCTTAGGAAAGGCTTCCCTGATAAACTCATCTAAATGAATGAATAAGTGAATACATTCACCAATGCCCATTTAGGCTGTAACTGGAAGAGACTTTATTTCAAAAAGATCAGTCAGTCAGTTCAGTCGCTCAATCGGGTCTGACTCTTTGCTACCCCATGGACTGCATCACCCCAGGCTTCCCTGTCCATCACCAACTCCTGGAGCTTACTCTAACTCATGTCCATGGAGGCGGTGATGCCATCCAACCATCTCATCCTCTGTCGTCCCCTTTTCCTCCAGCCTTAAAACCTTCCCAATATCAGGGTCTTTTCCAATGGGCCAGTTCTTTGTATCAGGTGCCCAAAGTATCGGAGCTTCAGTTTCAGTATCAGTCCTTTCAATGAATATTCAGGACTGGTTTCCTTTAGGATGGACTGGTTAGATGTCCTTGCAGACCAAGGGACACGCAAGAGTCTTCTCCAATACCACAGTTCAAAAGAATCAGTTTTTTGGCACTCAGTTTTCTTTACAGTCCAATTTTCACATCCATACATGACTACTGGAAAAACAATAGCTTTGACTAGATGGACCTTTGTTGGCAAAGTAATGTCTCTGCTTTTTAATATGCTGTCTAGGTTGGTCATAGCTTTTCTTCCAAGGAGCAAGCATCTTTTCATTTCATGACTGCAGGCACCATCTGCAGTGATTTTGGAACCCAAAAATAAAGTCTCTCACTGTTTCCATTGTGTCTCCATCTATTTGCCAAGAAGTGATGGGACCAGATGCCATGATCTTAGTTTTCTGAATGATGAGTTTCAATTCAACTTTTTCACTCTCCTCTTTCACTTTCATCAAGAGACTCTTTGGATGACCCACCTCCCAGAATATTGGAAATAAAAGCAAAAATAAACAAATGGGACCTAATTAAAATCAAAAGCTTCTGCACAGCAAAGGAAACTATAAGCAAGGTGAAAAGACAGCCTTCAGAATGGGAGAAAATAATAGCAAATGAAGCAACTGATAAAGGATTAATCTCCAAAATATACAAGCAGCTCCTGCAGCTCAATTCCAGAAAAATAAATGACCCAATCAAAAAATGGGCCAAAGAACTAAACAGACATTTCTCCAAAGAAGACATAAAGATGGCTAACAAACACATGAAAAAATGCTCAACATCCCTCATAATCAGAGAAATGCAAATCAAAACCACAATGAGATACCATTTCACACCAGTCAGAATGGCTGCTATCCAAAAGTCTACATGCAATAAATGCTGGAGAGGGTGTGGAGAAAAGGGAACCCTCTTACACCATTGGTGGGAATGCAGACTAGTACAGCCACTATGGAGAAGAGTGTGGAGATTCCTCAAAAAACTGGAAATAGAGCTGCCATATGATCCAGCAATCGCACTCCTGGGCATTCACACTAAGGAAATCAGAATTGAAAGAGACACTTGTACTCCAATGTTCATCGCAGCACTGTTTATAATAGCGAGGATATGGAAGCAACCTAGATGTCCATCTGCAGACGAATGGATAAGAAAGCTTTGGTACATATTCACAATGGAGTATTCTGTTCCGTTCCGTTCCGTCGCTCAGTTGTGTCCGACTCTTTGCGACCCCGTGGACTGTAGCCTACCAGGCTTCTCTGTCCATGGGATTCTCCAGGCAAGAATACTGGAGTGGGTTACCATTTCCTTCTCCAGGGGATCTTCCCGACCCAGGGATAGAACCCGGGTCTCCCGCATTGGAGGCAGCCGCTTTAACCTATTACTCAGCCATTAAAAAGAATGCATTTGAATCAATTCTAATGAGGTGGATGAAACTAGAGCCTATTATACAGAGTGAAGTAAGCCAGAAAGAAAAACACCAATACAGTATACTAACGCATATATATGGAATTTAGAAAGATGCAAATGATAACCCTGTATACGAGACAGCAAAAGAGACACAGATGTATAGAACAGTCTTTGGGACTCTGTGGGAGAGGGTGAGGGTGGGATGATTTGGGAGAATGGCATTGAAACCTGTATGTTGTCATATGTGAAACGAATCACCAGTTCAGAGTCGATGCATGTTACAGGATGCTCGGGGCTGGTGTGCGGGGATGACCCAGAGGGAGGATAAGGGGAGGATGGAGGTGGGAGGGGGGTTCAGGAAGGGGAACTCATGTACACCCGGGGCGGATTCATGTCAACGTATGGCAAAACCAGCCAATATAATATTGTAAAATAATCAGCCTCCAATAAAAAATAAAATAAAATAGCATAACAGGTTATTTAAATATAAAACAATACCTGTGATTAAATGTATTTTGGGGAGAGACGCTCGGCTCCCGGCGGCGCAGACGCGAGAGACGCCCGGCTCCCGGCACAACCGACCACGTGCAGAATCGTGGCTGAGAGGAGCTGCCCCGCACCCAGGGTTAGGGCGGTGGCCGAGAGGAGCTGTACCACCTCCAGGAGGCGGTGGCTGCTTGGGCACCGGAGGGCCGAGAGGAGCTGATCCACATTCAAAGCAGGAGGGGCGGCCTTGAGGAGATACCCCTCGTCCAAGGTAAGGTACAGCGGCTGCACCTTGCTGGAGCAGCTGGGAAGAGGTACTCCACGATCAAGTGGAATATAAGAATCCAGTGTTCTGGGGAGGAAGGAACAAGATGGCGGAGGGATAAGACGGCGAGACCACTTTCTTCCCCACAAATTCATCAAAAGAACATTTGAATGCGGAGTAAAGTCCACAAGACAACTTCTGAATACTGGCAGAGGACATCAGGCTCCCAGAAAAGCAGCCATTGTCTTCTAAAGGAAAGAGAAGAAATCAAGCTCCACCCACCAGAACACTGTCACATGCCTCCCTAACCAGGGAACCCGGACAAGTCACCCGTCCAACCCCACACACAGCGAAGAAACTACATAATAAAGAGAACTCCACAAACTGCAAGAAGAGGGAAAGGCCACCCCAAGCAAAGCAATATAAGCAAGATGAAGAGGCAGAGAAATACCCAGCAAGTAAAGGAACAAGATAATTGCCCACCAACACAAACAAAAGAAGAAGATATAGGGAATCTACCTGATAAAGAATTTCAAATTTTGATGGTGAAAATGATTCAAAATCTTGAAAGCAAAATGGAGTTACAGATAAATAACCTGGAGAAAAGGATTGAGAAGATGGAAGAAAGATTTAATAAGGACTTAGAAGAAATAAAAAAGAGTCAATATACAATGAATAATGCAATAGATGAGATCAGAAACACTCTGGAGGGAACAAACAATAGAATAACAGAGGCAGAAGACAGGATTAGCGAACTAGAAGATAAAATTGTAGAAATAAATGAAACAGAGAGGAAAAAAGAAAAACGAATTAAAAGAAATGAGGACAATATTAGAGACCTCTGGGACAATGTTAAACGCTCCAACATTCGAATCATAGGAGTCCCAGAAGAAGAAGACAAAAAGAAAGACCATGAGAGAATACTTGAGGAGATAATAGTTGAAAACTTCCCTAAAATGGGGAAAGAAATAATCACCCAAGTCCAAGAAACCCAGAGAGTCCCCAACAGGATAAACCCAAGGCGAAATACTCCAAGACACATATTAATCAAATTAACAAAGATCAAACACAAAGAACAAATATTAAAAGCAGCAAGGGAAAAGCAGCAAATAACACATAAGGGGATTCCCATAAGGATAACAGCTGATCTTTCAACAGAAACTCTTCAGGCCAGAAGGGAGTGGCAAGACATACTTAAAGTGATGAAAGAAAATACCCTACAGCCCAGATTATTATTCCCAGCAAGGATCTCATTCAAATATGAAGGAGAAATCAAAAGCTTTACAGACAAGCAAAAGCTGAGGGAATTCAGCATCACCAAACCAGCTCTCCAACAAATGCTAAAGGATCTTCTGTAGACAGGAAACACAGAAAGAGTGTATAAACTTGAACCCAAAGTAATAAAGAAAATGGCTACGGGATCGTACTTATCAATAATTACCTTAAACGTAAATGGGTTGAAATTTTCAAAAAGGCTAGGAAACAATTCTCATAGCCATCAATAGTTCAGTGTTGAGTTCATGAATAGTTTTTAAAGTTTGGGACAAACTGTAGTATTTGCTATTTGAAGTACTATTTGTAATTGGCATATTACGATGTAACATTGGTCTTCATTTCCAACTTAAAACGCCTAAAAATGCCTAACAGGTTTTTAGTTTTGTGAATTTTAGTTGAAATGTATTTTACGATGTTACTAAACCTGCAGAAATATTGAAATATTTCAGAGAACTTATTCACTGTACATTTAATTTATTTTATTTATAAAAGTTATGAACTGTAGAAAGTTTTACTTGTTGGGTCAAATGCTTGTTGCTTCAAATGCTTGTTGCATTTGAAGTGCTAGTTACAAGAAAATCAAATACCTTCAATGTATAAATGCTATTAAGTTTTTAAAGGACTCTGGAGTATAAGTAAGTTTGTTTAAAGAAATTTAGTCTATTCAACCTGAATCAGCTCTGTCAAACATTAATTAAAAGCCTCATTTTAAAAAAAAAAATAAATAAATAATGGTGGTGGGAGGGAGGGTTGGGAAGCTGGCTGGAGGTGGAGGTGGTGAAGTTTATAAATCTAATTAAAAATGAAGTTGCATTTCCATTTTCCAAATCCACCCATCCACCAGCGTACTGTGTCACTAGACATTATGTACGATTTTACTTTGTGACAGAAACCATTACATTTAAAAATTCATTACAGCAAGGTGAGTTAGACACATGATGGATGCAGCTTTAATTCTGCCATATATTATTACAGTTAAAATGTAAATGATGAAAAATATTTTGTGCTTATCAGCATTTATGTGGAAATGTGTTTTACAGTGATATATGATGTTATATTTCTATTATTGTGATGAAAAAAAAAGCAATACAAAAAGACGAAGTGTTTATTAAAACATGAAAAAAAAAAAGAAATAAATGGTTTTGCAGCACTGAAGAGATTATAGAAAGTAAATAAGCTAGATCAGACCTGTTTTATGTAGTAATTTTATAGTTTATTTTAATTATTTCAGTTGTAAAATATTGTTATACTGTTAATTAGTTCTGATTGTTCATATTAAACTATTGTAATGCAAAAAAATAAATAAATAAATAAAATTTTAAAAAAAATAAATAAATGTATTTTGGTCCAGTAAAAAAATAAATTAAAAAAAAAAAAAAAGAGAGACTCTTTGGTTCTTTGCTTTCTGCCATAAGAGTGGTGTCATCTGCATATCTGAGGTTATTGATATTTCTCCCGGCCATCTTGATTCAAGCTTCTGGTTCATCCAGCCCAGCATTTCACATGATGTACTCTGCATATAAGTTAAATAGGCAGGATGACAATATACAGTCTTGATGTACTCTTTTCCCGATTTGGAACCAGTCTGTTGTTTCATGTCTAGTTCTAACTATTGCTTCTTGATCGGCACACAGATTTCTCAGGAGGCAGGTGAGGTGGTCTGGTATACCCCCTAAATTTCCACAGTTTGTTGTGATCCACACTGTCAAAGGCTTTGACATAGTCAATAAAGCAGAAGTAGATGTTTTTCTGGAACTCTCTTGCTTTTTCTATGATCCAGTGGATGTTGGCAATTTAATCTCTGGTTCCTCTGCCTATTCTAAATCCAGTTTGGGATTTAAGGGATTTGGTTTAGGTCATACATGAATGGTCTAGTGGTTTTCCCTACTTTCTTCAATTTAAGTCTGAATTTGGCAGTAAGGAATTCATGATCTGAGCCACAGTCAGCTCCTGGTTTTATTTTTGCTGACTGTATCGAGCTTCTCCATCTTGGGCTGAAAAGAATATAATCAATCTGATTTCGGTATTGACCATCTGGTGATATCCACATGTAGAGTCTTCTCTATACATGTGACAAGTCTACATGTGGACACATCGTTGTGGAGGGTTCTGACAAAACGTGCTCCACTGGAGAAGGGAATGGCAAACCACTTCAGCATTCTTGCCTTGAGAACCCCATGAACAGGATGAAAAGGCTAAAAGATAGGACACTCAAAGATGAACTCCACAGGTTGGTAGGTGCCCAGTATGTTACTGGAGATCAGTGGAGAAATAACTCCAGAAAAAATGAAGAGTTGGAGCCAAAGCAAAAACAACACCCAGTTGTGGATGTGACTGGTGATGGAAGCAAATTCCAAGGCTGCAAAGGAACCTGGAATATTGTGTAGAAATTGCACAGGAATGTTAGGTCCCCGAATCAAGGCAAATTGGAAATGGTCAAACAGGAGATGGCAAGAGTGAACATTGACATTTTAGGAATCAGTGAACTAAAATGGACTGGAATGGGTGAATTTAACTTAAAGAGATAAACAAACACCTTTCTGTTATTTTATTCCCTAGCCTTATTTTAGCCAAATAAGTCTAGGAAACATTTTTTAATGGAAGTATAGTTGATTTACAATACATTTATATGCACAGACACATATATATTCTTTGTTGACTAAAAATATAGTCACAACCTGTAAGCAGAGAGTTATTTTATTTTATGTTAAGCCCAGGAGATAGCATCTCAGTTGTTTTGAGAAAACTGCTCCAAGGAGGAAGGAGTGGAAGTCAGGCTATATACAAGTTTGCAACAAAGGGAGCTGGACTGTCTGAACAGCAAAGGTCAGGTATTAAGGAATTTAGCATTCTTTGTATGGGAAGATGCAAGCCTCAGGGTTCACTGAATTCATTCCTTTCATATGCACTTCAGCTACCTGAGGCCAATCCTGTTTTCCTGTTCACCTTGGTGCTTGCATTCCCCCAGCTCCTCAACAATCAACTCGGGGGTGGCAGCACCCAATGGATTGCAGTTTGGGGAGCCCTCATTCACATTTGGAGGCCAGAAATCGCTGATGGCTGTGACTTATTTTTTTATTATTTATTTTCATGTTTATTAATATGGCAGGAGATATTTTCATTTCACAGTTATTTAGGTCTCTGTTCAAATATCAGTCTTAGAAAAGACTTTCTGATGACCCTATCTAAATGAATGAATAAGTGAATACATTCACCAATGCACATATAGGTTGTACCTGGAAGAGACCTTTTCTCAAAAAGATAAGCAAACGAACAAGTTTCTGTTATTTTATTCCCTATCCTTATTTTAGCCAAATAAGGCTAGGAAAAAAAAAATTTTTTTAATGGAAGTATAGTTAATTTACAATATGGTGTGAGTTTCAGGTGTAGAGAAGAGTGATTTAAATACACACACACACACACATATTCTTTTTCAGATTCTTTCCCTTGTAGATTATTATGTAATATTGACTATAGTTCCCTGTGCTATACATACAGTAGGCCCTTGTGGATTATCTATTTTTATACATAGCAGTTTGTATATGTTAAACCCAGCCTCAGTTCAGTTCAATCGCTCAGTCCTGTCCAACTCTCTGTGACCCCATGGACTGCAGCATGCCAGGCTTCCCTGTCCATCACAAACTCTCAGAGCTTGCTCAAACTCAGGTCCATGGAGGTGGTGATGCCATCCAACCATCTCATCTTCTGTTGTCCCCTTCTTCTCCTCCCTTCAATCTTTCCCAGCATCAGGGTCTTTTCCAATGAGTCAGTTCTTCCCATCAGGTGCCCAAAGTATTGGAACTGCAGCTTTGGCATCAGTCCTTCCAATGAATATTCAGGGTTGATTTCCATTAGGATTGACTTGTTTGATCTCTGTGCTGTCCAAGGGATTCTCAAGAACCTTCTCCAACACCACACTTCAAAAGTATCAGTTCTTCGGCTCAAGGGAATACCAGCCTAGGGAATCCTTAAACTCATTCTTAGCACCCATCTCTTAGCCTGGACTCAGTAATTCTTTCAAAATAGATAACTCCTGTGGAGATTAGGCTGCCCTCTCCAGCCTCTTCTTTCTAGAAAGCTTGGGCAGAAGAGAGTAGGATTTATTTAAATAGCTAAAACACACTCTCACACAAATCCTAGAAAATAATGGTTAAAGCAGATAAGAGTTTTCTAACTTCTTGGTATTTTCAATGTTTACTGGGAGCCCTTTTTTCAAATTGATCTTTTTCCACTCCCACCCTTAGTCGAGTCCCAAGGCCTTTTTGGACTTTGGAGATTACTTGCTGATTTCCAGCTCATACTGCTAGCTACTGGTTGGGGCATAGGCTTGGATTACTGTAATATTGAATGGTTTGCCTTGGAAACGAACAGCCCCAACCAGTAACGCTGAAGAAGCCGAAGTTGAATGGTTCTATGAAGACCTCCAAGACCTTTTAGAACTGTAAGAATGGGTTAGCATAAGAACGGCCATCTTAGAGGCCGGAAAAACCATTTTTACTGAGTATGTGACTTGAGGGAAGAACTAGATAAAACCTGGGAGACAAGTTAATCTTAAATACCAAGAATGTGGGCGGCTTTGACACTGAAAATTAGGTAAACAGGTCTGATAAAATTATCTCCTTAAGACCCCAGGAGAGAGATAGGCACAGCTGTGGGTGTGTGTGTGGAAAATTCCTGTGAGTTAGGTAATTTAGAAATATCATGATTTTAAAATGCTATATAACCCCTTGGCTCTGAGTGCTCGGGGTCCTTGTTGAAACCCGCTGCGTCGGGCGGACACTTGGACCCCAGCTAGCTGGAAATAAACCTCGCTGTGTGTCTTGCATTATCGTGAGTGTCCTCTGTTCCTTTGAGGGAAGGGCGACTCCGGACTCTAACAAGAACTAACACCCAAAAAAGATGTCCTTTTCATTATAGGGGACTGGAATGCAAAAGTAGGAAGTCAAGAAACACCTGGAGTAACAGGCAAATTTGGCCTTGGAGTACAAAATGAAGCAGGGCAAAGGCTAATAGAGTTTTGTCAAGAGAACGCACTGGTCATAGCAAACACCCTCTTCCAACAACACAAGAGAAGACTCTACACATGGACATCACCAGATGGTCAACACCGAAATCAGATTGATTATATTCTTTGCAGCCAAAGATGGAGAAGCTGTATACAGTTAGCAAAAACAAGACCAGGAGCTGACTGTGGCTCAGATCATGAACTCCTTATTGCCAAAGTCAGACTTAAATTGAAGAAAGTAGGGAAAACCACTACACCATTCAGATATGACCTAAATCAAATCCCTTATGATTATACAGTGGAAGTGAGAAATAGTTTTAAGGGACTAGATCTGATAGATAGAGTGCCTGATGAACTCTGGACGGAGGTTCGTGACATTGTACAGGAGACAGGGACCAAGACCATCCCCATGGAAAAGAAATGCAAAAAAGCAAAATGGCTGTCTGAGGAGGCCTTACAAATAGCTGTGAAAAGAAGAGAAGCAAAAAGCAAAGGAGAAAAGGAAAGATATAAGCATCTGAATGCAGAGTTCCAAAGAATAGCAAGGAGAGATAAGAAAGCCTTCCTCAGTGATCAATGCAAAGAAATAGAGGAAAACAACAGAAAAGGAAAAAAAAGAGATCTCTTCAAGAAAATTAGAGATTCCAAGGGAACATTTCATGCAAAGATGGGCTCGATAAAGGACAGAAATGGTATGGACCTAACAGAAGCAGAACATATTAAGAAGAGGTGGCAAGAATACACAGAAGAACTATACAAAAAAGATCTTCATGACCAAGATAGTCACGATAACGTGATCACTGACCTAGAGCCAGACATCTTGGAATGTGAAGTCAAGTGGGCCTTAGAAAGCATCACTACGAACAAAGCTAGTGGTGGTGATGGAATTCCAGTTGAGCTATTTCAAATCTTGAAAGATGATGCTGTGAAAGTGCTGCACTCAATATGCCAGCAAATTTGGAAAACTCAGCAGTGGCCAAAGGACTGGAAAAGGTCAGTCTTCATTCCAATCCCAAAGAAAGGCAATGCCAAAGAATGCTCAAACTACCTCACAATTGCACTCATCTCACATGCTAGTAAAGTCATGCTCAAAATTCTCCAAGCCAGGCTTCAGCAATATGTGAACCGTGAACTCCCAGAAGTTCAAGCAGGTTTTAGAAAAGGCAGAGGCACCAGAGATCAAATTGCCAACATCCGCTGGATCATGGAGAAAGCAAGAGAGTTCCAGAAAAACATCTATTTCTGCTTCATTGACTATGCCAAAGCCTTTGACTGAGTGGATCACAATAAACTGTGGAAAATTCTGAAAGAGATGGGAATGCCAGACCACCTGACCTGCTTCTTGAGAAACCTGTATGCAGGTCAGGAAGCAACAGTCAGAACTGGACATGGAACAACAGGCTGGTTCCAAATAGGAAAAGGAGTACGTCAAGGCTGTATATTGTCACCTTGCTTATTTAACTTATATGCAGAGTACATCATGAGGAACGCTGGGCTGGAAGAAGCACAAGCTGGAATCAAGATTGCCGGGAGAAATATCAATAACCTCAGATATGCAGATGACACTACCCTTATGGCAGAAAGTGAAGAGGAACTCAAAAGCCTCTTGATGAAAGTGAAAGAGGAGAGTGATAAGGTTGGCTTGAAGCTCAACATTCAGAAAACAAAGATCATGGCATCTGGTCCCATCACTTCATGGGAAATAGATGGAAAAACAGTGGAAACAGTGTCAGACTTTATTTTTTTGGGCTCCAAAATGACTGCAGATGCTGATTGCAGTCATGAAATTAAAAGACGCTTACTCCTTGGAAGGAAAGTTATGACCAACCTTGATAATATACTAAAAAGCAGAGACATTACTTTGCCAACCAAGGTCCATCTAGTCAAGGCTATGGTTTTTCCCATGGTTATGTATGGATGTGAGAGCTGGACTGTGAAGAAAGCTGATCACTGAAGAATTGATGCTTTTGAACTGTGGTGTTGGAGAAGACTCTTGAGAGTCCCTTGTACCTCAAGGAGATCCAACCAGTCCATTCTAAGGGAGATCGATCCTGGGTGTTCATTGGAAGGACTGATGCTAAAGCTGAAACTGCAATACTTTGGCCACCTCATGCGACAAGTTGACTCACTGGAAAAGACTCTGATGCTGGGAAAGGTTGGGGGCGGGAGAAGAAGGGGACGATGGAGAATGAGATGGCTGGATGGCATCACCGACTCTGTGGACATGAGTTTGAGTGAACTCCGGGATTTGGTGATGGACAGGGAGGCCTGGCGTGCTGTGATTCATGGGGTCGCGGAGAGTCGGACACGACTGAGCGACTGAACTGAACTGAACTGCTAGCTAACAGAAGGCAAGAATGGAAATTGGAAACATTATCAGCATATTTTGCCCTTCCCTAAGAGAATGCCCTCAAGCTGCAAAAGCTACTTGGTCCACACAAAGGCTTGGGGAAGGAGGGGAGGGGCTGAGACACCTGAGGTAGCACAGCTACTGTCCTTTTGAGGGAGGGAGGGGAGCTTTGAGCTTACAGTAAGCCTGCAGGAATCTAAATTTACATTCATTCCTACTTCAGTCCATTGGTTTACCTATTCCTTTATTTACTTGACAAATATTTTGGGTCAGCTGGTGGTCCCTTGTGGCTCAGCTGGTAAAGAATCTGCCTGCGGTGCGGGAGACCTGGGTTCGATCCGTGAATTGGGAAGATCTTCTGGAGAAAGGAAAGGCTACCCACTCCAGTCTTCTGGCCTGGAGAATTCCATGGACAGTATAGTCCATGGGGTGGCAAAGAGTCAGACATGACTGATCGACTTTCACTTCACTTCACTTCACTAAAACCCGAGAACTCCAGAGATATCTTCAATAACATAGGGCACTGGAATTCAAATAAAGAGAACAGAAAGTTCACACAGATTCGTGAATTTAATATACCATAAAGATGACATCTCAAGTCAGTGAAGAAAAGGTAAACTATTCAATAAATGGTGTTGAGACAACTGGGGAACCATCTGGGAAAAATTAAAACTGTCACAAATAACACCTTGAAACTGGACAAATTACAAAAGGATCACAAATTTTTTTTTTTTTCACAAATTTAAATATAGTAAACTTGACCATAAAATTACTAGGGGAAAAAACAAAACAAAACACAGGTGACTACTTCAGTAATCTTGGAGAGAGGAAGACCTTTATAACTATGATGCAAAATCCAGAAACCAGAGTAAAACTACATTAAAAAAAATCCACATAGCAAAACTCAGAAGGAAAATCAATACCAACAACAAACTGAGAAACGGATTTGCAGTTCATGAGAAATAAAATGCTAATTTCCTTAATTTCACTTGCAAATGATCTAAGTGGAAAAATAGGTAAAGGATGTGAAGAGATAAAAAAGGAAATAAAATATCTCCAAAACCTATGAGGATTAGGAGGAATAGAAGTTAACTGTAAATCAACTGCACTTCAATATTTAAAAAGAAAGAAGAATTCTCTGGCGGTCCAGTGCTTAGGAAAATGGGGGGAGGGGAATGGGGTGGGAGAATGATAGCTTATGGTGAATGGTGTTGGATTCGTGATCTCCAAAGAAGAAGATTTAGCTTTGGGACTAGGGACCAGGCTTGATCACTCAAGAGCTCTTGTATAGCAGAGTTTTATTGAAGTGAAAAAGGGACAGAAAAAGCTTCTGACATAGACATCGGAAGAGGGACTGAGAGTGCCCCCCTTGCTAGTTTTAGCAAGATGTTTTATGTCTGTTAGAAAGCTATTAATCGGATAAGAGAGATACCTCAAGGCTGAGGGAGTTTCACTAGGCCCCTCTCCTACAATATGCATTTTTGAGATAGGATGACAGGAGGTGTGTCATCCCCCAGCCATAAAACAATTGATATGAATACCGGTTTGTTAAGCTATTATCAGCCCACGGTTTGAGAAAAGGAGAAAAGTTAGTCTTAGGTGGAACTGTTGCAGGAAAGGGAACCCCTTCCAGGGCCCGAAACTGGGCTCTTGTCTAACACTAGGAAAAGAATTGTCCGAGGAGACACGTGCTGACAAAGCAAGAGACTTTATTGGGAAGGGCACCCGGGTGGAGAGCAGTAGGGTAAGGGTAAGGGAAACCAGGAGAACAGCTCTGCCTCTGCGAGGCTCACAGGCTCGGGTTTTATGGTGATGGGATTAATTTCCGGGTGGTCTTTGGCCAATCACTCTAATTCAGAGTCTTTCCTGGTGGCACACGCATCACTCAGCCAAGATGGATGCTAGCGAGAGGGATTCTGGGAAGTGGACGGACACCCGGTGTCTCCTTTCCACCTTTCCCAAACTCTTCCGGTTGGTGGTGGCTTATTAGTTCTGTATTCCTTATCAGGATGTGCTGTCATAAAACAACTCATGCAAATGGTTACTATGGTGCCTGGCCAGAGTGGGCGGTTTCAATCAGTGTGCTTCCCCTAACAGAACTATTTTGAAGAAAGGCAAATTCCAAAACAAATACATAATTTCATTAATGTAGCTTAAGAAAAACTATTCTGTTAGGTAGGTAGAATAGGGAAAAGGAGTCCAAAATGGCCGTGGCCAAAAGACAAGGAAGGGAAAAGCCCGCGGAAATAGAACAAAGTACGGTTCTTGGACCGGAGTGAGGACCTCAGGTAAAACAAACAACACTCCTGGCTGGCCCAATTTACATAGGGCAGGCCCAGGGGGAAAAAAGCACATAAAAAGAGGAGCCACCGCTAGCTCGCTCTCTCTCTGTCCCCCACACACACTGGGCCGCTCTTCTCTTCGCGTCTTTGGATCGACGTGCCCTCATGCCTTGAAGATGGATTTTCCTGCTATCTTCTAAATAAAATAGAGCTGTAACACTGATTTGTCTAAGAGCTATAACACGGTCCATTCAAGACCTAAGAGCTAGAACACGGTCTGACACACTGAGGGGGCTTTAATGTCCGTCACTCCAAACCTTTATTGTGATGAGACAAAGAACCGAGGAGCATACACTCGCCTGACAATTCCATGAGAAAAATGCATTGGTTAGCTCAAGGTTTGAGAAAAGTTAAGTTCAGGTGGGATCAGGTGTTGTCAGAACAACACAGAATTTTAAGAGACACTTGGAGCCTATTTACTCCGTTTGGAGAGCCATGGCCTTCCCACCTCTCAGGAATGGGGTTGGGGGGTGTCTGTGGACTCCTGAGCTTGGAAGCCTTTTTTGTCCCATTCCCTGTAGGCAAGACTCCAGCCTTTCCTAAATTCCAAACAGTGGATTCAAACAGTTGCTAATCAAGGGAGAAGCAGTCATGAAACCACCTCAGTTCAGTTCAGTTGCTCAGTCATGTCCGACTCTTTGCTACCCAATGGACTGCAGCATGCCAGGCTTCCTTGTCCATCACCAACTACTGGAGCTTACTCAAACTCTTGTCCGTGGAGGTGGTGATGCCATACAACCATCTCATCCTCTGTCATCCCCTTCTCCTCCAGCCTTCAATCTTGCCCAGCATCAGGGTATTTTCCAATAAGTCAGTTCTTCCCATCAGGTGGCCAAAGTATTGGAGCTCCAGCTTCAGCATCAGTCCTTCCAGTGAATATTCAGGACTGATTTCCTGTGGATTGCCTGGTTGGATCTCCTTGCAGTCCAAGGGACTCTCAAGAGTCTTCACCAACACCACAGTTCAAAAGCATCAATTCTTCAGCACTCAGCTTTCTTTACAGTCCAACTCTCACATCCATACATGACTACTGGAAAAACCATAGCTTTGACTAGATGGACCTTTGTTGGCAAAGTAATATCTCTGCTTTTTAATATGCTATCTAGGTTGGTCATAGCTTTTCTTTCAAGGAGGAAGCATCTTTTAGTTTCACGGCTGCAGTCACCATCTGCAGTGATTTTGGAGCCCCCCAAAATAAAGTCTCTCACTGTTTCCACTGTTTCCCCATCTATTTGACAAGAAGTGAAGGGACTAGATGCCATGATCTTAATTTTCCGAATGTTGAGCTTTAAGCCAGCTTTTTCACTCTCCTCTTTCACTTTCATAAAGAGGCTCTTTAGTTCTTCGCTTCCTGCCATGAGGGTGGTGTCATCTGCATATCTACAGTTATTGATATTTCTCCCAGCAATCTTGATTCCAGCTTGTGCTTCATCCAGCCCAGCAATTCGCATGATGTACTCTGCATATAAGTTAAATAAGCAGGGTGACGAGATACAGCCTTGACATACTCCTTTCCCGATTTGGAACCAGTCTGTTGTTCCATGTAAAGTTCTAACTGTTGCTTCTTGACCTGCATATAGATTTCTCAGGAGGCAGGTCAGGTGCTCTGGTATTCCCATCTCTTAAAGAATTTTCCACAGTTTGTTGTCATCCAAAGGCTTTGGCATAGTCAATAAAGAAGAAGTAGATGTTTTTCTGGAACTCTCTTGCTTTTTTGATGATCCAACACATGCTGGCAATTTAATCTCTGGTTCCTCTGCCTTTTCTAAATCCAGCTTGAACATCTGGAAGTTCATGGTTCACATATTGTTGAAGCCTGGCTTGGAGAATTTTGAGCATGACTTTGCTAGAGTGTGAGATGAGTGCAATTGTGCAGTAGTTAAGGCACTCTGATATTGCCTTTCTTTGGGATTGAAATAAAAACTGACCTTCTCTAGTCCTGTGGCCACTGCTGAGTTTTCCAAATTTGCTGGCATATGGAGTACAGCACTTTCACAGCATCATCTTTTAGGATTTGAAATAACTCAACTGGAATTCCATCACCTTCACTAGCTTTGTTCATAGTGATACTTCTAAGGCCCAGTTGACTTTGCATTCTAGGATGTCTGGCTCTAGTCCAGTGATCACACCATCATGGTTATGAAGATCTTTTTTGTACAGTTCTTCTGTGTATTCTTGCCATCTCATCTTAATATCTTCTGCTTCTGTTAGGTCCCTACCATTTCTGTCCTTTATTGTGCCTGTCTTTGCATGAAATATTCCCTTTCTTGAAATGTTCTCTAATTTTCTTGAAGAGATTTCTAGTCTTTCCCATTCTATTGTTTTCCTCTAGTTCTTTACAGTGATCACTGAGAAAGGCTTTATCTCTCCTTGCTATTCTTTGGAACTCTGCATTCAAATGGGTATATCTTTCCTTTCCTCCTTTGTCTTTCACTTCTCTTCTTTTCTCAGCTATTTGTAAGGCCTCCTCAGGCAACCATTTTGCCTTTTTGCCTTTTCTTTTTCTTGGGGATGGTCTTGATCACTGCCTCCTATACAATGTCACGAACCTTCATCCATAGTTCATCAGGCACTCTATCACATCTAATCGTTGAATCTCTTTGTCACTTATACTGTGTAATCATAAAGGATTTGGTTTAGGTCATACCTGAATGGTCTAGTGGTTTTCTCTACTTTCTTCAATTTAAGTCTGTCTTTGGCAATAAGGAGTTTATGATCTGAGCCACAGTCAGCTCCAAGTCTTGTTTTTCCTGACTGTATAGAGCTTCTCCAACTTTGGCTGCAAAGAATATAATCAATCTGATTTTGGTATTGACTACCTGGTGATGTCCATGTGTAGAATCTTCTCTTGTGTTGTTGGAAGATGGTGTTTGCTATGACCAGTACATTCTCTTGGCAAAACTCTACTGGCCTTTGCCCTGCTTCATTTTGTACTCCAAGGCCAGATTTGCTGTTACTCTAGGTACCTCTTAACTTCCTACTTTTGCATTCCAGTCCTCTATAATGAAAAGGACATCTATTTTGGGTGTTAGTTCTAGAAGGTCTTGTAGGTCTTCAACTTCAGCTTCTTCAGCATTACTGTTTGAAACCACCTATGCAAGAGTATATCATGAGAAACGCTGGGATGGAAGAAGTACAAGCTGGAATCAAGATTGCCGGGAGAAATATCAATAACCTCAGATATGCAGATGACACCACCCTTATGGCAGAAAGTGAAGAGGAACTAAAAAGCCTCTTGATGAAAGTGAAAGAGGAGAGTGAAAAAGTTGGCTTAAAGCTCAACATTCAGAAAACTAAGATCATGGCATCTGGTCCCATCACTTCATGGGAAATAGATGGGGAAACAGTGTCAGACTTTATTTTTTGGGCTCCAAAATCACTGCAGATGATGATTGCAGCCAGGAAATTAAAAGACGCTTACTCCTTGGAAGGAAAGTTATGACCAACCTAGATAGTATATTAAAAAGCAGAGACATTACTTTGCCAACAAAGGTCTGTCTAGTCAAGGCTATGGTTTTTCCTGTGGTCATGTATGGATGTGAGATTTGGACTGTGAAGAAAGCTGATCGCCGAAGAATTGATGCTTTTGAACTGTGGTGTTGGTGAAGACTCTTGAGAGTCCCTTGGACTGCAAGGAGATCCAACCAGTCCATTTTAAAGGAGATCAATCCTGGGTGTTCATTGGAAGGACTGATGCTAAAACTGAACCTCCGATACTTTGGCCACCTCATGGGAAGAGTTGACTCATTGGAAAAGACCCTGATACTGGGAGGTATTGGGGGCAGGAGGAGAAGGGGGCAACAGAGAATGAGATGGCTGGATGGCATCACCAACTCAATGCACATGAGTTTGAGTAGACTCCGGGAGTTGGTAATGGACAGGGAGGCATGGCGTGCTGAGATTCATGGGGTCGCAGAGTCGGACATGACTGAGCGACTGAACTGAACTGACACAAGAGTAAGGGAACCAGAGAAGCTCATCACAATTAGAGGACCATGCCCACACCATAACCTTGTCAGCAACCTCACCATTGAAATTGTTGTCCAAGGCTCTGTGACCCCATGTAGTGCAGCACGCTGGGCTCCTCTGTCCTCTACTATCTCCTGAGGTTTGGTCAAATTCACATCCATGAAGTCTGTGATGCTATCTGCCCTTAAAGTATTGTTATAAAACTCCTTGTCAGGGACTTCCCTGGTGGTCTAGTGGTTAGGACTCTGCACTTTCAATGTAGGGGTGCAGGTTCTATCCCTAGTTGGGGAATTAGGATCTCAAGTGGCATAGCCAACAAATGAAAATAATATTAACAATACGATAAAAAAAGACTACTCATGAAATCATCTATCATTGGGACACACAGTTTTTTGAGGCAGGAACCTGCTGCATACCCTTTTGCTTGGCAAAGCAATACTATCCTTTTATACTTCACCTGGTAGCCCACAAGGCTACTCTGTCCATGGGATTCTCCAGGCAAGAATACTGGAGTAGGTTGCCATTTCCTTCTCCAGGGGCTTTTCCCAACCCAGGGATCGACCCTTGCTGGCAGATTTTTTTTTTACTGTCTAAGCCACAAGGGAAGCCCTTGTAGTACAAACTTCACCAAATCTCTAAAACTCTGTCTCCAAAATTTAATCCAGCACCAGTGCAGAGAGGCAGGGTTTTCAGCACCATTAGGACTTCGTATTTTCACTGCCAAAGGCAAGAGTTCAATTCCTGGTCAGGGACTAAAATCACGCAAGTTAGCTGACACAGAGGAAAAACACACACACACACAAAAAAAAAAACATTTGAAAAAAAGAAAGAAAAAGGAAAAAAATATAGAGAAATAACAATTAAAACTGTACTCAAACAAACAAACAAACTGAAATGTTATTTCCCCACCTGATTGCTAATATCCCAAAGTTTGATGGCTATTTTGGCTTGAGAGGGTGTTTGCAGGCAGGGTCCTTATACATTGTTGGTGGGTCCGCATGTTGGAAGATGCTTTCGTCACATCTGTGACTGCCACTGACCCCCATTCTCTTTAACTCAGCAACGCCAGTTCTAGGAATTTATCCTATAGACATAATCTCACATGTGCAAAATACCACATATAAAATATGAATTGAAGCACTAAAAGATTGGTAACAATTTATAGCCAAGGAGCAGAATGAGGGGTGAGGGGCTTAACTGGATGGAACATTCTAAGAGGAAAGTAGGGTTGGGATTCTGGTTAAAGTGACATAACAGGATTCTTAGTGAAGGCAGGCCAGGGCATGAGATATCATCTGAGTTAGTGAAAGAAAGTGAAAGTGAAGTCGCTCAGTCGTGTCCCACTCTTTGCGACCCCATGGAGCCTACCAGGCTCCTCATCCATGGGATTTTCCAGGCAAGAATACTGGAGTGGGTTGCCATTGCCTTCTCCAGAAGATTTTCCTGACCCAGGGATTGAACCTGGGTCACCCGCACTGTAGGCAGACGCTTTACCATCTGAGCCACCACCTGATCAGATACTGAGGGGATCAGATATAGAATATGGAGGATTCTGGCTGAACCAATTTAAAAGAATTCTTGCTAAAATTGTGGACATACAAAAATTGAGGCCTCATTTAAAAGTTTAGCGGGTCCTGAGCAGAATGTGGTCAGAGAGAATCTTTGTTATGCCCTTTTCTACTTTTAAAAATATTTGGTCACATGACTGTATTATTGTATTGTGTTTTTTTGTTGTTGTTGTTGTTGCCATGCTACACAAGGCATGGGTGATCTTAGTTTCCCCAATAGGGATTGAACCTATGTCCCTTGCAGTGGAAGCATGGAGTCTTAACCACTGGACTGCCAGGGAAGTCCCATACAAGAAAACTTTTTTATATAAACCAAAAAGTAAAAAAGAATTTAATACAAAATAATTCATAGACTGTGAGAGAGGATACTTAGAGTGAAAAAAGCAGGGAACCATTGACCTATGTTAAAATATAAAGTGTTTTTACAGGAACCAAATCATTATTCAAACTCCCTTTGCAAAGAAAATAATAGGAAGATTGATATTGGCGTTTATGGTGTAGAGTTTCCACATTAAGAGTCTCAACGTTTGTGCAACACAGTATCAAGTAGATCTGCTCACAGCAATAGAATCCTCTGTGGCTTGGCGGGATGCCAGCCCTATCTCATACTTTCTTTAATTTTGTAGCACTCAGAAGACACCAATAAGTGGAACTGCTTCTGCTTCCACCAGTCTTAGTTTTCCCTTTTAAATTAAAAAGGTTCTCTGGGGGAGAGCCTGACACTAAGCACCAGTAGGGGAAGGAACACTAGCCCCACAGCTAAAATTCCCAAGATTCAAGCTCTCCTCTGTCACTCACAGCCTGTGTGATCCTACACAGCATCTCTGCCTGTCTCTCTAACTTCATCTTCTCATATTTAAAGAGGCAACATCATCTGTGCTTGTCCAACTTCAAAACCTTATTGTGAAACAAAATAGACAAGGTGGGTGAAAGGCCTTTGAAAAGCCCCAAGTATCATTCTGATGTAGGGCTGCCAGATAAAATATAGGATTCCGAGTTGTAATGGAAATTCAGACAAACAACTAATGTTTTATGTATATATCCCATGCAATATTTGGGATTATATTTATACTGAAACTCAATTTGTTATTTATCTGAAGTTTAAATTTAACTGAGCATCCTGTATTTTTATTTGCTAAATCTGGCAACCCTTTTTGCTATCATATAACAACATCAATGAAAACAATAGAAAATACTTACCTAGCGGTTATTACATCCAGGACTGTTCCTTGAGCCATATATATATATGTATATAACATATGTATATATATATATATATATAAACTCACTAAATACTTTTAAGGAAGGTGTACTAGTAGACTTACTTCACCTGCCTTAATTAAGGCAGGAATTTGTCCAGTGTCACATGGCTACTATGTTCAAGCACTAAAACTTGCTCATGATTCCTATATAACCTGTTTGGGGAGCACTGGCTCAACAGAATCACTGATAAAATTTTTGTGTGTGAAGAAATGCATGGATTGCCCTTGTGCTAAAATGTTCTCCCAGAGAAAGAGATGACTGTTTATTTTGTTTCCCTATAAGACAAAACATAGTTATTCCTATTGGTATAGATGGTGAAACAAGGCATAGTAACTTTTCTAACATCAGAGAATTCTTTCACCCACAGCCCAAATATTTTATTGAGCAACTACTATATCTTGCACACAGTTCTAGAGACTTGTGATATAGCAGAACAAAACAGGCAAAGATCCCTGGCCTTACAGAGCTTATATTCTAGCTAGAAGAAACAGAAAAAAAAAAAAAAAAAGCAAGTTCTATTGTAATTAGAAGGTGAAAACTATGCAATAAAAAATAGAGCAAAGACTTCCCTGGCAGTCCAGTAGTTCTGTTCTGTTCTGTTCCGTCGCTCAGTCATGTCCGACTCTATGCGACCCCGTGGACTGTAGCCTACCAGGCTTCTCCATCCATGGGATTCTCCAGGCAAGAATACTGGAGTGGGTTACCGTTTCCTTCTCCAGGGGATCTTCCTGACCCAGGGATTGAACCCGGGTCTCACGCATTGGAGGCAGAAGCTTTAACCTCTGAGCCACCAGGTAGTTAAGACTCTGCAATTGCACTGTAGGGGCACAGGTTTGATTCCTGGTGGGGGAACTAAGATCACTCAGGCAGTGCAGTGTGCCCCCCGCCCCCCAAGAAAAATGTTCTTACTTAACAGGTAAACCCTAACAGATAAAAACTACCAGGAACACATCTGTAGTCCAACAAAGAGGTTAACTTGCCGCAGGGGAGGCCACCTGGGGGAGGAAGGTGGGCATCTTGGAAAAGGGAGTAGGGAGGGGCTTCTCACAGGATTGAAGCTCTTTTTGGATATCAGCACAAGCAGATGGAAGACCAGCTCTGGGTTGGGTGCTGTTGTGAGGTGCAGCAGTTTAGGAACTGGGTATCTTATAAATCTTTGGGTGCTCAGGTAACAGGGAAGAGCCAAGTCTGACACCATGTTGGATCTGATTATTTGACTTAAACGTTGTCATTGCTCTTGTTATAATCATACATTATGGCCTGCCTCAGGGAACCCTGCCCTCTACTCAAAATTAAACTAAAGTGGCTTTGTTCCACTCACTGGGAGACAGTCTGACCATGCCCACCTGTCAATGGCTGCAAGAAAAAAAGTGATTAACACAGCCCCTCCTGTTTTGCAAGATAAAGCTACTTTACTTCCTCACTCCTGTCTCTCCCTGTTCTATAAAAGAAACTGGCATCCAGGCACCCATAGGATGGTGTTTCAGGGACCTAGTCTGCTATCACCTCAGTCCACAGGTGATACTTTCCTATTCCTGGCCTCTACACCTCGTCTCTCAGTTTATTGGCCTGTCATCAGCAAGCAGATCGAGCTTGGACTCGGTAATGGAGGGAGAAATGAAGTGGAGCTGGGCAAGTCATCGGTAAAAATGCTTCATTTTCTCCAGAGGGATTGTCAGTCATTTTGCAGCCATGCTGTGACCTTGAGGGAAACATTGTTTTCTGTTGGTTTTGCCACTGTCCTTGTTTGTGTCTGTTGGGTACATTGTGGTCTGACTATCAGTGGGATGGATTTTCACTTTCTCAAGGTAAAGAGATTATGTAAAAAAGCAAATTTAAGGGTTTGTGAAAAACTGCTCAGGATTTAGTATGCGGCATCCGAGTGGACCGGGGGCATTAACGGAGAAGTAAGAGTAAATACTTTTTAATATTCCTAGTTTTAGAAATAACTCTTTGAAGCTGGGATATTTCAGATAGCTTTTATTATTCAATATCTATTAAAACTGTAGTGTGAAGCACACTGTTAAGGGTTTTACATGAACTTTAATAAGTTTCACAGCCATCTTCAGAGATGTTGTGCTTCAGAGAGGTGTGCTTAGTGGCTCAGTCGTGTCCAACTCTTTGCAACCCCATGGACTGTGGCCCACCAGACTCCTGTCCATTCGGATTCTCTCAGCAAGAATACTGGAGAGGTTTGCCATGCCCCCCTTCAGGGGATCTTCCTAACCCAGGGATCTTCCCGACCCAGGGACCAAAGCCAGGTCTCCTCCATTGCAGGTGGATTCTTTACCATCTGAGCCACCAGGGAAGATTCTTTGGGGGGTAGGTCCTGTTATTATTTTTAAATTATTTTTTGTTTTACAGACGGAGAAGGAGGAACACTAAGAGGTAAGTTAACTGACTCAAAACTACATTGTTAGAAATGAGAGATGGCCAGAGGTTAAGGAGACAAGCTGACTGCACAACCTTTGCTTAGCCACCTTGCTCTTCTCTTGGGTTGAGAGATCACACCGCTAACGGGAAGAACAAGAGAGAACATTTGTTAAAAATGTTTAGTCTGGCCAGGCACTAAAATTTCAGTGAAAGCCTACTCGGATAAGGAAACTGAGGCTAGAGAGAATGCGTATCCGGGCCAAGTTCGTACAGTTATGTTAACTGGTAGAGCCAGGAAAGTCTGGATTCAAACCCAGGACCCACTCACCGCCCCCCCCACCCCAATCCCAGTTCCGCCTCTCCACTGCACCAGCCTCTGCTGGGAAGGTCTCCTCGAGGTGAATGCCCTTGAAATGAGGACTTTGGTTCCCTAGGCGTGGAACCTGGGGGCAGTAGGTGGGGCGGGGGTGGGCGCTCACCTTGGGGAGCCCGCCCTCGCCCCGCCCCTCCCGGGCGGAGCCGGCTCGTCCACCAATCAGAGGGCGCTGGGGGCGGGCCGGGGGCGCTCGGGCCCCGGCCCAGCAGTTCGAGCGGCGAGAGCGCTCGTCGACGCGACGCCGGGGCCGAGGGGAGCGAGCGGGCGCCTCAGTGTCCTTCCCCTCCCCGCCCGTCGCCGGGCCGCCTTCTCCTCGCCGCGGCCGGACCGGAATTATGTGATCCCGGAAGTTCCGGCGCCATTGCTGTGTGGGATAAACAGTAATGGCGGAGGCTGAGGCTCCCGGAACAACAGCCACACCATCGGGAGCAGGAGCGGCGGCGGCCTCCCCCACCCCTATCCCCGCAGCCACCTCGCTGTCCCCGGGGCCAGGGGGCGGGGGAGGCGGCAGCGACGGCGGCGGCGGCGGCGGCGGCTGGACCAAGCAGGTCACCTGCAGGTGAGGCGCGGGGCGGCCGGCGCCGGCGCGGGGAGGGGACCGGGGCCGCGGAGGAAGGGGCGGGCGGAGGCGGGCGGCGAGCCGGCGTTGCGGTCCCCGCGCTCGCCGCGCTGCGTCAACCCCCGCCGGCCGCCGAGGCCCGGCGCGCGGCCCCGCTGCGGAGCCGCCGCAGCGCCCGCCGCCTCCTCCCCGCAGCGGGCCGAGCGGCGGGCTGACTCCTCCCTCCTTTCATTGTAGCCGATCCCCCAGCCCCAGCCCCCGGCCTGCGGGCTCGCCGGTTCCGAAAGCGGGCTTGGCGGTGTGGCCCGGAGCCCGCCTCCCCGCAGCCCCGCCGGGCCGGGGATCGCCGCCGCGGGCCCGCGGGGGAGAGGGGGGCCCGGCCGCCGTGTCATCCGTTTGTAACGTCTTCCCGGGTCTCTCGGGCCCCGCCCGGAGCGGGGAGCTTTTGTGATTTCTCCTCTTGTGTGTTACCGGGCTGGGCGGTTCTGAGCTTTGTCTCCGAACCGAGTGCCGGCCCGGGGGGGTCTTCTCCACCGCCTTAGGTGTTACGAGCTACCATTCCCGTTCCCCCCCCTCGGCTGGAAGGTGTCTTGTTTTCAAGTCCACGCGTCTTAAGGGAGTCCGGGAGCTCGTCGCTCCGCAGGGAGAAGGATTTTGTTTTGGGTTTGGGATGTCAGATGAACATATTTGAAAAACATAAGTGATTAGTAGAGGCCGGTTATACGGACGTGTGGCTGTGTGTCTAAGATAAGGGCATTTAATATGTCGTACTTGAGTTTTTTTCTTAAGTGATCAGTAGGCGACTAGAAGCTTTTGTTTTTCTGTCGGGTGAAAAAATCAGTTGAAACGCCGTTATTCACCTAGGTGGGGTAATTTCTATGTAGGTATCAATACTTGAAAATATTTTTAATATACAAAACTCACTGTCCTGGTATTAACAGGGGTGAAGCGTTCTCAGTGCTTAATATGATAAATTTAAGACATGAATGTTAAGCTTAACTATTTTCAATAAGGGGACAGAGAAAGCATAAAAGCTGTTTTAGGTAGCTTTTTTCAGTCATCTGTTGATGTGAGAATACTTGTGCAGTATCCCAAAGAATGAGAATTTAAAAATTCCTATTCATGGAACCAGATCTTTGAGTCTGTTAATTGTTTTCTCTGCAATGCTGCAATTGATGTATATGTGCTAGCTAAATCTTTTAAAATAAACTAGTGTAACCTTTATATTCCTGAATTTTCTAGCCTTTTACCCTGCAGTTCCAATCTGTCTGCCTGCACTGAGAATAATCGTCCTTTAATATGTGAATTCTTTAAGAACTCCATGCAGTTTCTTAATTTTATCAATACACACCGACTCTAATCTCAGTGATTGGCTTTGAATACCCATCACTAGCTTGACATTACTTTTACTTGTCTCATTATTATCCTGTTGTTTCTGTGTCTGAGCTAAACTCAATGTCTGCAGAGAATGCATTGTCACTTCTGCACTTTACTTTCCTCTCTGTTAGAAACTTTTCCCTGATCTACTTCCCCTTTTCTAGTTCCTTACCAGTGTCATTAGAATTCAAAACAGCTCACTAGACTAATCAGTTCCTCTTTGCCTACCTTTAGATCTTTGAATTTCTGAAATATTCTGGATCACTCTGGGACCAGCGCGAGTTTCTTGCACAGGAACCCTAATAGTTTAATATATTTAAGAAATTTACATCATCGAGTAAGCTATTTCTAACAAGTGTTATGTATCAGATACAGGGTTAGACACGCTATTGTTGTTTTTCATATAAAGCAACCTATTGCTTTTACTTGAAACTGTTATCCAGTAAAAAAGTACAGACTAAGTGATAAGTCTTGGGTTTTAATACTTGACATTACTTTCAGTTTAAGTACTAACATGATCTATTGAAAATCTTTCTGCTTTGTCTCGGGGAATACGAGATATATAGTCATTCATTTATTGTAAACTTTGAACTTTTTGAGAACAGGGGCCCTATTTTGTTTATCATTTTATCTGTAGGGCTTTATTCAGTGCCTGGCATGTATATCTTTCTGGGACTAACCTCATTCAGTTATTCTGTAAATAACTATTTGTGCTTACAATGGGAGAGACATAGAGCTAGATGTTGAAGGAAAGGCAGGAATGCACTGTATTATAAATATTTGTTTTGTGTTTGATAGCAAACTCTGCTTTGAAGAGAATTCAAGATAGTCCTGTGTTCTAGTGTGAGCCTCTTTCCCCTTGTATCTAGGAATTTGACTAGGGCTATCTTCTTTAAGGGTATAATCCTTAGAAGTTGTTAGGATGTTGGAAATTTGTTTTTAATTGCTCAGAATCCTCTGAATTTTCTTGTTGGTTAGTCTTTTTTAAATATTTCTTTTAAAAATTCTATCTCATTGTGTTACTTTCACAGCTTAAAAACCTAGATATAGTTTTCCCAAAGAACTGTGTTATGCTGCCCCCACCAGGCTGTTCTGATAACTTTTATTAGCAGAATTCTGTAAAATAGAAATGCTATTGCTTCTAGTTTTCCTGAGTTTGGGGGATTAAAACAATGAAATTGTAACTTGCAAGTTGTAATTTTGAATTTAGATACTGCTAAATATTATGTGTACAGTTCCTTTAGAAGATAAAAGGCAGAATAAACTCTGGTTCTTAAACACCAGGAATTTACAGTCTGGTTTGAGAAATAGGGAAGCCCAGGGTACATGTACTTGTCAAGAATTAAGTAACAAAGTAAGAAATATCACAGCAGATTTAGTGATTAACTGCCAACTTACTTAATATTCTGTAATTTCTAGTAAAAATCCCAGACGCCTAACTGTAAGTACTTTGAGGGTCTTGTTTGGTTCTCTTGTACCCTCACAAGCTGTTGGGGTTTCTTGTATGTATCTTGGTAAGAGTGCTTAGGTTTCCAAGAGGTACAGCAGTCAGGGATTCTAGTGGGTTGTATTTGTCTTTATTACCAGATGGTGTCTGGTTGGCACCATGGAATCTTCAAGGCGAAGAAAAGCTTAGAAATCCTGTGGCCCAGCCTTTCACAACAAAGGCAAGCTCAGCCTGGACAATGTCATCAAGATGAATTTGGGTGATGGCTTTTGGTGGTGGCAAAAGAAAAGTGCTTGTGTCTTGATTGGTTTTGTAATGGGAGAAATTCTTGGAAGAGTTGACATTTTTTCCTCTTTCTGTTGTAACTTACACTATCATGTCATAATCTCTTAGATGTAGAGATGGGTTGGCAAGGAGGGATATCACTGAAGACTGAGAGAAAAAAGGCATGAAAAACAAACCAGAAACCCAGACGGGATGTACCGAACGCCCCTGTAAAATAATGTTTAGTATTTGGCAGTAACTAGTTAGGGCTTGTATTCTAGTGTTTCCATTGATGTCAGAGTATCAGGTGATTTTGTGTCTGCTTGAGTTCCTTCGGTGCTGCTAGTTCTGGATCTCAGGAGCTTATGCCATTGCTGAATAGTTCTAGTTCTCTGTCCTTACACTGAGTCAGATTTATGATGTAACTTCCCACATATATTTACTTTGCCAGGAATAGTGCTGGAGGTTACTCCTTTGTCTTCTCCTGGCTAAATTACTCCAGTTGCTTAAAATGTTACAGCATGACATCAGGTCTTCTTTCCCTGTTGGTTGCCTTAGTCTTTCTTAACTGATTGGTTAAGTGTGTACCTTGGAAGCAAATGTAGTCAGGGTGTTTGCCTGCCGGGACAGAGGAGAGATGTGGAAATGAACATGAGTACCAGCAAAGACGTTATACAATTGCTACTTACTAAACATGTGCTCATTTTTATTTTATTTTTTAAGTTTTAAATCTCAGGGGAAACTAAGATTTGTGTAGGTGGTGCTCAGACAGCTTCAAAGCTTGCAGAAAGTTGCCCTATAGTTGTGCAAAAGGTCAGACCTTGTTAGATTGTTAAGCCTGAAAACAGTTGAAATTAGGTTAATTACAATCAGAATTTGACTTCCTGCAACTGCAGTCTTACATTTTGTTATGGACTGAAACCCTTGGGCTCTTTAGGATCTTGCTAATTATAGCTCTTCCTATCAAGATGTTACATTTTTTTCTTTCTGCCTTTACATAGAAGGTATATATTTGCCACTAATCTGAATAGAACCTTTCACATTTCAATTTGAAGCAGCCTTCTTCAAGGCTCCTTTAAGTAAATATGACTGAATCTCTTTTTTTATACATCATTCAATCCAGTGGACAGGTGGGGTACTTACTGCTATTCTACCTTCCATCTGTAGATAACTGTGATACTTAAACCTGGGAATTAGGCACTTTCCCTTATTCTGTACCAGCTGTGTTGTCTGACTCTTCTCCCACTCTTGTGATCCCATGGATTGTAGCCTATGAGGCTCCTCCGTCATTTGATTTTCCCAGCAAAAATATTGGAATTGGTTGCCATTTTCTACTCCAGGCAGGGTATCTTCCTGATCCAGGGTGTCTCCTTCATTGGCAGGTGGATTCTTTACCACTGAGCCACATGGGAAGCGCATATCAGCTGTACATAAATGCATATTTGGGGCAGTTATGACTTGGCAAAATTGTATCTTCATAATTATGTTCAAGGATGAGATGATGAGAGGGAGGATGGGGGGGTTCTACTTATCAGAGTTATCTACAAAAAATAAGACCCTTATCACTTCCTTGTTACTTCAGATTTCTGCTTGGCCCCAGCCCCATTTTCAGTTTAGTAGGTCTAAGGGAAGGTGTCCAAAATTGCATTTCTAGCTGATGCTCCAGTACTTTGGCCACCTGACACGAAGAGCTGAGTCATTGGAAAAAACCCTGATGCCAGGAAGGATGGAAGGCAAAAGAAGGGGATGGCAGAGGATGAGATGTTTAGATGGCATCACCGACTCAATGGATGTGAATTTTGAGCAAAGTGCGGGAGATAGTGGAAGACAGGGGAGCCTGGTGTGCTGCAGTCCACGGGGTCGCAAAGAGTTGGACACGACTCAGTGATAGAACAACAACAAAGCAAATTCCCAAGTCTTCTTAGAAACTGAGTCAAACTCAGTTTTTGGAAATTTCTAGTTAGCTGCACATGTTCCCCCGTAAGGCAGAGGAACAAGTCTGCTAAATGAAGGACAGAAAGTGATTTCCCTTTGCCCATACTTTTGCAACAAATGTTACTTGTATTTTCACACGTGGCTTTTAAAGAATTAAAATGGTTTCTCAAAGAATTGAAACATACAGTAGTCTGATCTGTTCCAGTTTACATTGTTTCTTCTTTTTTTTTTTTAACAGATAAAGCTGCAGATAAAAATTATGACTAAAGTTAGTGGAAAACAAGCTATCTATAGGACTGTAAATTGCGAGCAGTGGTCAGACAACCTGTAGAGACAAGATTAAGGATGACCTCAAAGTTTAAATTGGTGCCTCTGTCTACAGGCAGCCTTCCTGTGGTACCATTGTAGATAATTTTATGATCATATGGTCTAGTTCAACTATCTTTATGTTCATGTCTCATGTTTGTATATAAAGAATATAAAAGAATATATTACTAGTATAGAGTTAGTACTCGTGTGTTAATGGTAGAATATATTGGCCATGGGGACTTACCAGTGGATAGGACTCCATGTTTCCAATACAGGGGGCCCAGGTTCAATCCCTGGTTAGTGAACTAACATCTCTCATGCCAGATCTAAGCCCGCACACTGCACCAAAGACCCAGTGCAACCAAAATACATAATAATAATAAAACAAAAAAGAATGTATCAGTCATGAATTGAGTACTGGCTTGTAATCCAACTTGTGGTTCTTTGTCTCACAGGTATTTCATGCATGGGGTTTGTAAGGAAGGAGATAACTGTCGCTACTCACACGACCTCTCTGACAGTCCATATGGTGTAGTGTGCAAGTATTTTCAGCGAGGGTACTGTATTTATGGAGACCGCTGCAGGTAAGAGTTTGTTTCCAATTTAGTTTTGTTCGGGGTGGATGGAGAGGTTGGGAGAAAAAACTGAGAGTAAAACATGAAATTCCACCAGCTTTGTAAATAATCGATTTAAAGTAGTACTGCTGTGTGGCTTGTAGGATCTTAGTTCTCTGACCAGGGATTGAATGTGGGAGCCATGGCAGTGAAAGTGCTAAGTCCTAACCACAGGACTGTCAGGGAATTCCCTGAATAGTACTTTAAAAAGTGCTCCTTAGGAATGTTAGCACATTCTGATAGATAGATCTCTCATCTATCTGATAGATCTCTCACTTAGAAAGAATGTATTATTACATTTACAATATGTGTTTGTAATATAGTCCTAAGTTTAAGTAGTGCCTGAGGAGCATGTTGGGCAAACCTAGGGATAAGGTGTGGTGAAGGCGTGTTTGCTAATGGTATTTCCTCTTCAAGACCAAGAATAAGGTGTATGTTTGACCAGTTGGGACTGGTTTCAGTTCTCTATTAGATTGAATTATGGAGAGAAAATGGGATCGTAGGCATTTGGGACAGTGTATTATTAGGTTACTACTTAAGAGGGCTTGTCATTCCAACTAAACTTCTCTAAACCACCTGAGCTTGCAAGACTAAATTATAAGCTGACATTATGGAAAATGCTTTAGCAGTGTCTGGCTTCCTAGAATGGTGGAGAACCAAGAGAGGTCAGCTACTAAGTACTTTATCCTTTTTCATTGAATTGGCAACTGTAGTCTTATCAAATTGTAATTCAGCAGCAGTGGGTTTTGCTAGCCATTGGGAAGAGCTAGTTTACAAAATACCTAGGAGTATTAGTTTTCTATTGATGTTAAAGAAATTACCCTGAAATTTAGCAGCTTGGAAACAGTAAATATTCATTATCTCATGGTTGCTGGGGTCTGGAATCTGGGAGTGGCTTAGCTTGGTGAGTGGTCCTAGCTCAGGCTCTCAAGAAATTGCAGCCAAGATTTCAGCTGGGGTGCCAGCATCTGCCATCCTCTGCAAGTCTTGAATGGGGGCTGGAGGACCATTTTGAAGATGGCTCACTCATATATCTTAGTTTCTCTCCTGGTGGACATTTCCCTTGGGCTGCTTTAGTGTCCTCACATTAACTTGTGCCCAGAGTAAGTGATTCAAGAGAGACATCAGGGACGAAGCAACAATGATTTTTTATGACCTAGTCTCAGAAGTCGCAGGCTGTCACTTCCACTATATTCTGTTTATTACAAGCAAGTCACCAAGTCCAATACATGTACAAGGGGAAAGAAATTGGGCTCTACCTGTTGAAGGGAGGACCATCTCTAGAAAAGATATTTTGACAATGTCATATCCAGTTTTAGCAGAAAAGAATTGTGTCAGCTATTGGGGTTCAAATGCTTAGTGTTCAAAAGACTAAGAAAATATTGATGAGCAGGATATTGATGGTAGGTTACCTCACATCTTCTTTACTAGGACATCTAGTTAAGTGGAGAGAGAAAGGAAAAGATTCTTTCCATGTGGTCCATCATTTTGCCCTCTGCTAAATTTTTGCAGTTTTGCTGGAAAGGAAAAAAGTGATACAATGACACTCCCCCAAAAGAAAAAAACTAAAACTAAATAACCCAGATATGTCTTTTGTAATCACAATATTAAAGAGGGCAAAAGTGTTAAAAATCCGTCCTACCAGAAATGAGCGATTGCTCCTTTGTAGTAGGATGGTCCAGCCTAATTGTCGGGCAGTTGTGTTCCCTGACTAGGCAGTCAGTTGAGAGACATCAGCTATAGAGAGGAGTTGAACATGGGCGAGAGTGGAGATGGACTCGGAGGTGCTGAGCAGAGAGAGAGAATACAGGCTGTGATGAGTATGGCTGGTCTTATTTCAGAAGAGGTACCCCTCCGATTGGACCGAGAATATAGGCTGTGGATGAGTATGGCTGGTAACAGATGAACCTCTTAGTTCAGAAGAGGTACCCCTCCGATTGGACCGTACAGCTGAAATGTTTGGGAAATAAGGTTAAACTGAAGAAATCCGAGCTAAATCCTAGACGCCCTTGTGTTAAATCAGCTTATTTTTCAGGGACCTCTGCCGCCCCACCAACATTCCGTGTTCTCCTTGGGACAACAGTATAGAAGCCCATCTTCCTTATAACCCTGTGTTTCAAGTGGGCTTCCTCGTGGGAGACAATTTTAGTTTTCTTTTTAGTAAGGGTATATAGCTCCCTTTTAGAGAGAATGATCCTGATATGAGCGGGCTTTAGAGCTCTTAGGATAAAGTGAAAGGAATTAGAGAAACCTATATCCTAATAGTCTGCCTGAGAGGAAAGTTTGGTGACAATTGTTTGGGACTGGCTGATACAGGTGATTATTAAGAGCTTGATTATAGAGTAGCTAAGGAAGGAGTCTTATGGGCTCGTTCCAAGACTGTTTCCTTGTTAAAACTTGACCTGGGAGATTAAGCCTACTTTTCACTCTTACTATGTAGGGTTCTTTTTTTGAGAAACATAACATTTTAATAGATGAAATAAATACTCCAGTGCATGCAAAGTAAAAACTTGACATTGGAGGTGGGGGAAATATCTCTTACGTAGGGATCTTGTTATACAACCTGACCAATGTCCAGGGATTTCAAATAATTTAACTCCTCATAAAGACAGTAGTTTATAAATAAAAGATAATACCCTAGTTCCAGCAGTATAGAAGGGTTGCTGTATTCATTTTGCATGACGGGGCCCTGTTTTTTAATGAGGCCAGTTCTTTGTTGCTCAGGACTGTTGTCCAAGATCTAGCATCCTTGTTGTTCAGTCTCTTGGTCATGTTCGACTCTGTGACCCCATGAACTGCAGCACACCAGGCCTCCCTGTCCTTTGCCATCTTCTGGAGCTTGCTCAATTTCATGTCCATAGAGTTAGTGATGCTATCTAACCATCTCTTCCTCTGCCACCCCCTTCTCCTTTTGCCTTCCATCTTTCCCAGCATCAGGGTCTTTTCCAGTGAGTTGGCTGTTCACATCAGGTGGCCAAAGTATTGGATTTCAGCATCAGCCCTTCCAATGAATATACAGGGTTGATTTCCTTTAGCGTCCTTAGTAATTGCCAGAGAACTCCCAGTCATCGTTTCTAAACACCCACTTGGGAAAGGGACAGGATTGCCTTCTTTGACAACTATGGTTATGGTAGATCCTCTTTCATTTGGAGGGTTTTTTGTTTGTTTTGACTGCACAGCATGCGAGATCTTAGTTCCCCTACCAAGGACCGAACCCTTGCTCCCTGCAGTGGAAGCGTGGAATCTAACCATTGGACTGCCAGGGAACTCCCCTTTGGAGGAGTTTTCACTGTAGACCTACTGAATCCTATACATTAAAAGCTTAAAAGGCAGATATCAAACCTCCCAAGGGTGGGTGGTGGGTGTTGCAAGCCAACAAGATGAAGAAGTGTTCTTTTGTGTAGAAGAAAAATTAAACTTCCTTCACTGGAAACTTTATCAGAGTACTCTTTGCAAGATATGAAAGGAAAACACAATATTGATTTCAGTGTTGTCTCAGCATTAATCCCCCATTCAACTCTTTGGCTAAAAAGGATCAGCGATTCTGTGATAATTCATTAAAGAATTAATTTAATAACGTTAACAAAACCACTGTCATGACTGTGAATCCAGTAGATATGATTAGCTGGGGCTGGCAGACTTTCAGTATGGGGCCGGAGAATTAATATTTTTAGCTAGGCAGGCCATATGGGCTCTTGTAGCACAAAAACAACCCTAGATAATACATAAGCTAATAGTGTGGCTAGGTTCCAATGAAACTTTTATTTTGGGACACTGAAATTTAATTTCATGTCATGAGACAATCTTTTTTTCCAACATTTAAAAATGCCAAAACCATTCCTAGCTCCAATTGCGTTTGACCTGATGCCTGTAGTTGACCAGTTTCTATTCTAAGAAGAGCTCTCTGCTTCGCTGAACCATTAGCTTTTAGCAAATTCCTTTCAGAATAGGAGTCTTGCTTTTTCTTTCTTAATTTATTAGTTCTTTCTTGTGCTCTCTCTATCTCTTGTGCTCTTACTTAGACAAATTTTTACTTTAAAAGTATATTTTGTACGATCTATTCTGCACTGTTTACAAATGTCAACCTTCTTGCTAATATTCTATGCTATCAAAAATATTATACCTTGTTGATTCCTTGATAAATTTACCTTAGAACCAAAATGCACTCCTTTCAAAAAACTTTGTAGTGGGACTTGCTAGTAGTCCAGTGTTAGACTTCGCACTCCTAATGCAGGGGGCACCTGGGTTTATCCCTGGTTGGGGAACTAGCTCCCACATGCTGCAGCTAAGACCCAGCTCAGCCAAATAAATATTTAAAAAAATCCAACTTTGTTGTATTTGCAATTTGATAGATGATGATGAGCATTCTAATTGTTTTTTAAGTAGATATTTGAGTCATTTACCCTAAAATTCTTCAAACAAATATGGCAAAGGAGAAAGAACAGAAACTAAAACATGGGCACTGAAGTTAGTTCTTAGACACTTTCGCGTCTTGACATTTAGTTTTACTTAATCCTTTAAAACTTCCTCAAAGCCCTGAAGGCTGTCTTCATTGGTGAAGCTGGCATCTTAATTCCAAAACCTCGGTTCTTTTCTAAGTTAAAGACTGTGAAAGTAATTAAAATGTGAGGACTGGGGACTAGATTTCTAAGGTTCCCTAAAGCTCTAAAACCTCAGAGCAATGCTGTTCAGTAGAACTTTGTATGATAGCATGAATGCTTTCTATCTCCTGCCCAAAAAAGAAACTGCTAGCTACATGTGACCACTGAACACTTGAAAATATAGCTAGTCGAAGGACCAAGGAACTAAGTTTTGAATGTAAGTGTAAATAATTAGATATAGCTAATGGCTGCTCTGTTTTACAGGGCAGCTTTAGAGTCACATTAGAGCTGCTGCTAAGTCACTTCAGTCGTATCCGACTCTGTGTGACCCCATAGACGGAAGCCCACCGGGCTCCCCCATCCCTGGGATTCTCCAGGCAAGAACACTGGAGTGGGTTGCCATTTCCTTCTCCAATGTGTGAAAGTGAAAAGTGAAAGTGAAGTCGCTCAGTGTCGGACCCTTAGCGACCTCATGGACTGCAGCCTACCAGGCTCCTCCATCCATGGGATTTTCCAGGCAGGAGTACTGGAGTGGCTTGCCATTGCTTTCTCCGCACATTAGAGCTAGAACACTACTTAACACGTCATCTCTAATATATTTTTGATGATGAAGTGAGACTGTCCAAGTGAAAAAGCGTGTTCATGACCTTTTTCTTGCATAATTCCAGCCTTGAATAAATGCACTGGATTTTTGTGGCTGATACCAGGATACTCAAAGTAGGTTACCTAATGCTTATGAATTGAAATAGGAGGGTTTGAGATAATATAATGAAACTGCAATACTTTGGCTACCTCATGCGATGAGTTGACTCACTGGAAAAGACTCTGATGCTGGGAGAGGTTGGGGGCGGGAGGAGAAGGGGATGACAGAGAATGAGATGGCTGGATGGCATCACCGACTCTGTAGACATGAGTTTGAGTGAACTCTGGGAGTTGGTGATGGAGAGGGAGGCCTGGCGTACTGTGATTCATGGGGTCGCGGAGTCGCACACGACTGAGCGACTGAACTGAACTGAATGATAAAAACCGCTCAGCAAATGTTTGGCATGTTAAAGAGCAGTCTTGAGTTAGAATGTTTTATCTTTTAGATGTAAACACAGACACTTGAACACAGATGACCAGTGGTTAGTACTGCCAGTGAGTTAGTTAATTTCCAGAACCGCTAGATACATACTATACATTATAACAGTTTATGGATTGGATTAGCCAAAAAGTTGGTTCAGGTTTTTCTGTAAGATGCTATGGAAAAACCGAGATGAACTTGGCCAACCCAATACTACGTTCATCATTAATTTCTTGTGTCTGAGTGAATTTCACAGCCTAAAATATTCTAAGAATTGTGAGGATTTTCTCAGGCAGCAAGGTGATTCTTGAGGGAAATTAGTTTTTTTCTGTATTTGGAGATGAGGTTCAATAATAATTTTATAGATGACAAGGAATCAGGAAATGCACAAGGTAAGAGTTCAGAAAGGTAAGTGAGTGGATGGATGTAGGAGAAAAGGAAATACACATCGTATATTTTATAAATATTGTTTCTCCCTTTTAATATTGGGAGCATTTTAATGTAGGTATTGGTAAAATGGTCCACATTTTTACTTGTCGGATTTGAGTGTTGGCCTTGCTTTGCTTAGTCAGTCAGTTTTGGCTGCATAGTCTTTTTTTTAGCAGAGTTGTCATGGTAACGATAAATTGTCAACTGAAACTCCTAATGAGAGTGGAATTTGAGGGGTAATAGTACTCTTGCCTGGAGAATCCCATGGACGGAGGAGCCTGGTGGGCTGCAGTCCATGGGGTCGCGAAGAGTCGGACATGACTGAGCGACTTCACTTTCACTTTTCACTTTCATGCATTGGAGAAGGAAATGGCAACCCACTCCAGTACTCTTGCCTGGAGAATCCCAGGGATGGCAGAGCCTGGTGGGCTACCGTCTAGGAGGTCGCACAGAGTCGGACACGACTGAAGTGACTTAGCAGCAGATGGTCTGCAGCAGGGGTGGGTGAAATGTGGCTCGAAGGGTACATGTGACTGGATGCTGTTTCTGTGAAGTTTTATTGGAACACAGTCACGCACAGCTCTTTAGATAATGCCATGGCTTCTTTGGAACCACAGTTACAGACTTAAATAGTTGTGACATTGGCTGTTTGACCTGCAGAGCCCTGAATCTGTATGGCCTTGCTACTCAGACTGGTCCCTGGACCAGTGGCATTGGCATCACCGTGCGGGGACTTGTCAGAGACATGCAAAATTAGGGGCTATACTCCAGACTCAGAAATTAGGTAACTGCCTTTTAACAATTCCCCACATGATTCACAGGCACAGTAGTTTGAAAAGAACCCAAGGACAGGATTGGGAATGTACATTCCATCTAGAGGCTTCTGGTTAGACAGTGATGGTTGACTTTATAAATTTTTTTTTCTTTTTAAGATATGAACATAGCAAGCCACTGAAACAGGAAGAAGCAACTGCTACAGATCTAACTGCAAAGTCATCCCTTGCTGCTTCCTCGAGTCTCTCATCAGTTGGACCGACTGTTGATATGAATATGGGCGAAGCTGAGTCAAGAAATTCAAACTTTGCAACTGTAGGAGCTGGTTCAGAAGACTGGGTGAATGCCATCGAGTTTGTTCCGGGGCAGCCCTACTGTGGCCGGAGTGAGTATCTGAAGAGAAAAAATTAGAAGGCTGGAGAGTGTTTTATCAATTAGCTGAGTTTTAACAACTTTTCCTGCTTCCAATTTTCATATTTAGCCTAGTCTTTTAATATTCTTAAGTTAGGTCACTTAAAAGAAAAAAAAACAGATGGAGCAAAAGAAACTTGTTGATTTTCAATAGTAATGAATGTAGAATGTTTTGAAAAATGGATGTTTATCTCCTTTAATCAGTACAGTTGAAATACATTCAAAAACTTAAAAAAAAATTTTTTTTAACAAGGCTAATCTTGGAAATACTAGTAGCAAAAGACATTCATTTCTTTCAAGAGTGGGGGGATTAGTTTCAATAGACTATTTTGGAGTTCCTCTTAAGTTCTTTTTATCTTCTTTAGCGAGACTAGTTCTTGTATCTGCCTTTAACTGTTTTGGACCTTTACCACCCTCTTAAACGTTTTTCAGCTGCCCCTTCCTCCGCTGAAGCCCCTCTGCAGGGCTCAGTAACCAAGGAGGACGTGGAGAAGGAGCAAAGTGCAGCGGAGACCAAGAAGCAGCTCTGCCCCTATGCTGCAGTGGGGGAGTGCCGCTACGGGGAGAACTGCGCGTATCTGCACGGAGACGCGTGTGACATGTGCGGGCTGCAGGTCCTCCATCCCGCGGATGCCGCCCAGAGGTCACAGCATATAAAAGTAAGTTGAAGGAAGCACGCACGCTAACAGGTGTGAGAACTGTCTTTGTCCTTTCACAGCATTGTCAGCTCATGTCAAAGAGACGTCGGGTGAATCAAATGGTTCTCTTTAAACAGGAGTGTTTCCCTTTCTGGCCTTCTTGTCTGTTTTGTCAGGAATTAGGCTTTTAGAACCTCAGATTATGGGCTCCCCCCCCCCCTTTTTCTTTCCTTCTTTTTTTAAAACAATAAATTTCCTGAAATTCAAGTTCCATACAGCTTACTCTTCTAAAATGCATATTTCATTGGTTTTTAATGCAGTTGCATAGTTGTCTAATCATGATCACTATTCTCTAATTTAGGACATTTTCATTCTCCCCAGAAAAGAGACTTAATACTAACTCCTTTAGTCTCCATTCTACCCTTCCTCCAGCTCCTGGCGACAACTCATTTATTTTGTCTTCATGAATTTTTTTGTTTTGGGAATTTCCTGTGAATGGAATCATGTGGCCTTTGACTGGCTAAAACAGTAGCATAATGTTTTCAGGATTTGTTCATGTTTTAGTGTGTATCAGTACTTTAGTCCTTTTCATGGCTGCATAATAATCCTCTGGATGGCTGTGTGACATTTTGTTTTTCCATTTGGGTTGTTTCACCTTTTGCCTATTAAGAATAATCCCCTGAACACTCATGTATAAAGTTTTGTGGACATACATTTTGATTACCTTAAAATAAGGTTGCTACATCATATGGTAACCCTGTGCTTAATATTTTGAGCAACTTTTTCCCAGTTACTGTACCATTTTACATTCTCCTTAGTAGTGTATGACGGTTTCAGACTATCATTTTAAGCCCATTTGTATCTTTTTTTTTCTGTGAGTATACTGTATTGCAAACCTGATTAGAGGAAATTTTGCTTCTAATCACAATCATGTCTGTTTAATAAAAATTAAATTTGGTTGTGAGGGTGGGAGTGAAGCATGGTATAATAACTAGCATGTTTTTTATAGAATAAAATATGTGTAGTATAATGTTATGTTAATTGTACCTCATTTAAAATAAAAAGTAGGTGATGTCCACACAGAAATGTGTACATGAGTGTCCATATCATTATTCATAATGGCTTCAAAGTGGAAACAACCAAAGTATCCATCATCTGATAAATGGAAAAACTAACTGGTCTCTCCATATGATGGAATGTTACCCAGCAATAAAAAGAAATGAAAGTCATATATTCTACAACATAGATAACCTTGAAAATGTAGTCAAGTGAGCAAAACCAGTCACCAACGACCACATATTTCTTATGAAACGCCCTGAATAAGCATACCCACAGATTTGTCGTTGACTAGAACTGAGGGTGTTGAGGGAGTGTGACGTCTGTGGATTTGGAGTTTCTCTGGGGTAGAAAATGTCCGGATACAGACGGAGGTGATGTTTTTATAACTCTGTATGTGCTGGAAACCATTTCATTGTACACTTTGAGTAAGTGCATTATATGGTATGAAATTATATATCTCAATACTGTTTTATTTTGGGTGTGAAACTTACATGCCTGGCACATAATTGTCACCTAATAAATGTTAGTTTCCTTCACTCTTATTTTCTGACAGGTGGCAAATTAGAGTCTTAATCCTAATTACATTTTCCATCTAGAAACAAGTACATCAACAAACAGTATGAAAAACAGCCTGTAATGTGAGTAACTGCAAGGGTTGAGTTGCAGGATAGAGAAAACTAGGTAATTCTTTAGTTCTTGAAGTTGAGTCCTCAGAATTTGACTTGACAGTATCTTGAAGTCCCTCGATGTCCACACACCTGTACCGCCTGGTAAACAAAGCTGTTTCTGTTGTCATATTGGGAACAGTTCTCTTTTCAGTTGGCTGTTGACTCTCTGAACGGGAGTTCTTAGTGGTCTCGCATGATTCCACAACCTGACTGCACCTCTCTGTCCACTCTCTAGTCCTGCATCGAGGCCCACGAGAAGGACATGGAGCTCTCGTTCGCGGTGCAGCGGAGCAAGGACATGGTGTGTGGCATCTGCATGGAGGTGGTCTATGAGAAAGCCAACCCCAGCGAGCGCCGCTTCGGGATCCTCTCCAACTGCAACCACACCTACTGTCTCAAGTGTATTCGCAAGTGGAGGAGTGCTAAGCAATTTGAGAGCAAGATCATAAAGTGAGACTCCTCCCCAATCTTCGTTTGTGCTTTCTATTTTGGGGAAGAATTTAGTATCTTGTGCCAACTTTCAGCCAGATGGACCGCATTTAAATGCATGCATTTTATCTCGAAACTGGGGTATTCTTCTAATTGGGAGTTCTTCTTTGTATTTCAGCTAGCTTCTAGATTAGTTGGTATATCTACTTTTATTTGAACGAGGAAAACCCTGTGTATCAGTTAGTAGAATCTTCGTGCTTTTTTCTGAGGAGATTGTGTTTAATGGATTAGCCAGTTTAGGCTCAGAGAAGCGTATCTAGCTCTGTATGTATGTTTCCTGGCATTTTACATTTTCCACTTTCCTATTCCATCCATTAAGCTAGCCAATAATCCACCATCCTTTAAAAATTGTTCTCATAACTGAACAAAAACTACATAATCTAAACAGAGCAAAGTTACAAGAAATAAATTTATTTAAACGAAAGAAAAAGGAGTCTGTGTGAAATGTCTTCTTTTTGTTGTTGTTTTTTTTAACCTAAAGTTATTTTTTTAAATGAACTGGCTAGCCATTGAGTTGAACTTACAAAAAAAGGAAATGGTCAGTTGTGTGGAACCCTTGCAGGAAGTGCCCATTTGCCTTTCAGTTAAGTCTTTAAGTCTGGAGGTGACACACCAGGGTGTGTCCTTGAAGGAGAGTGGGCCTGTAAAGGGGAATTTGCATTGCAGCCTGTTCATTGTTTCCCAGGTCCTGCCCAGAATGCCGGATCACATCTAACTTTGTCATTCCAAGTGAGTACTGGGTGGAGGAGAAAGAAGAGAAGCAGAAACTCATTCAGAAATACAAGGAGGCAATGAGGTATGAGCACTGCAGCCTTTTCTCAAGCTAAGATCCCAGCGTGTCGCTTGGGCTCACTTTGAAAAGAAACAGTGCTGCATTATACACTCCTACCTCCTTCCTACCCTTTCTTTAACTTCCCAGTACGGTTTGTCACCCCTGATGACGTTTACCCGGTGTGTATCTTGCTGTAACACAGTCGCTGGGGTGCACGCCCAGTGGCTGTGTTATAATGAAGCCTGCACTGCTGGTCTGGCTAACGCCCCAGGAATGGGGTCTGCCTTATCCCGAGTCTGTGTCATAGTTGTCCTACTGTATTCTTGTGTGTGGACCTTCTCGAAGGCTCTCTCTCTGCTGGATCTGCGATTCTAGGGCTGTTAAACAGCTCGACTTGAACAGTTTCTGGTTCTAGTCAGTGTTTTCATGCGTGGCACACACATATTTAAGAACACACCTTGGGGAGGGCTGTTAACAGACGTACCGGTTCTATTCCCTCCCCATTTTAAAGAAACCCTGGATGATAGTCGAATACAGACCTGAAATCCACCGTGAATAAGGGTTGCGATATTTTCCTTTCCAGCAACAAGGCGTGCAGGTATTTTGATGAAGGCCGTGGGAGCTGCCCATTTGGAGGGAACTGTTTTTACAAGCATGCGTACCCTGACGGCCGTAGAGAGGAGCCACAGAGACAGAAAGTGGGAACACCAAGCAGACGCCGGGTAACTCTCACTGTTCTTTTAAAGGAGGGGAAGTGCCGCACGCTGAGCCCGAGGCCGCACAGATAGGGGCAGGGGAAGGTGAAGACCCAGGGCGAGGAGTGCGAGACTAGACGATTAAAGCAGACCAGCCTCAGCAGACCGGGAGGGCTGTGAGAGGAAAAGCTAGAACGCTTAAGGCTCTAGACTAAACGGTGTGCCGAGTAACCAGCGGGGAGGCGTTGGTAAAAGTCGAAACCCTAAATCAGAAGTCTTGGTTCGTCATGCCCTCTGGTGTGCTGGACGTTTTGCCTTAGAAACCACAGACTAGAAGATGCTGCCCGGCAGTGCCACCCCTATCACGGCCTTGTTTTTTACAGGCCCAACGAAGGAACCACTTCTGGGAGCTCATCGAGGAACGAGAGAACGGCAACCCTTTTGACGACGAAGAGGAGGTTGTCACCTTTGAGCTGGGCGAGATGTTGCTTATGCTTTTGGCTGCAGGTGGGGACGACGACCTGACAGACTCTGAAGACGAGTGGGACTTGTTTCACGATGAGCTGGAAGATTTTTATGACTTGGATCTATAGCAGCTCGGCGGGGCGCGCGAACTGGTCTGCCGAGCCTCAGGCGGCAGCGGGCCTCGGGGGTGGCGGCCATGCCCAGGCTGCTCTCCTAGGCAGGCCTCTCAACTCCAGGTGCTGTCGTAATCATTTTTACCCAGGGCCTGTCTTCTCAACCCCTCACCTTTCCCCAAGGAGTATGTTGTTTGTTTGAAAAAGTTACAAAAATAAATCTGAAAGTTAGTTTTTTTGTAACATGAATTTAACTGTCAGACAGTTAGTGTAGGTTTGTTGCATCACGTTTTTCCACCAGATCCACACAGTTCAAGGGGAGCATACCTGGATTTCCAGGATTCGTTTTGGAGGACCCTGGGTTCAGCAGTATCAGCACTGGCCCCTGCCTTGGGGGTCCAGGAAGTGGGGTGATGGGTGAAGGGTCTGAACTGTAGCCTCCTCCTGCTCTAGGCTTGGGAGGTAGGTGCTTGGTTTCTGGTGAAATCTGCGCATCTGTGTTTTTCTGTCTGGCCCCTGTCCCGTCACCCCCGCCCTGTGCGCTCGTCCTGTGGTTTTGGTCTCTGTTTCATTGCACACAAGTAATAATACTACTGGGCACCCAGAACCAGGTGTGAATGTATTTGAGATTTTTACCGTCTTTAGTGTGATAGGAAAATTGTGAAAGAACACATATAAAAAAATGGGAGTGGAAGAAAATAATGCAGAGTTGGAAGCTGACTCCCCAAGGCTGATGGACTTGGGATATGTGAGTGTGAGTGCGTGACAAGCTTCCCATCCCTGCGTAGACGCAGTGTTTTGTAGCCTTAGCGAAAAAACTTGGTTTAGTGGTTTCAGCCTCGTGTGGCAAATAGATCTTAAAGGACAAAGCAGTTTATTGGTAGCTGTTAATAGAGCAGTGCTAGCTCTGTCTGTATAAATAGAGAAATGGGCTTAGCCATGGAAGTGCAAACTACCTGGTTATCCCATGTATTAACACAACCTAGGGCTTGGGTCCATAGTTGTGTTTAATGTTGTATGATCTCCTAGACTTCTCAGTCCAGGCACTTTTTGACAAACTTTTGTCCTCATTTGAGGCGTTTTTTGTCAGGTTTTGTGTTCCTTTTTTGTGGGTATTTGCCTCATTCCATCCCCAAGCTTTGCAGCTAGACAGTGATATTCAAAACTACGTTCTAAGGTGTTTCCTGTAATGGAGGCATTGGTTGGCAGTATAGTAAGTCAGACTTTTCCACTGAAAGGGGAAACAGAGGGTGGTTATCCAGAAGATAAGCTGATGTTAAATTGTTAGAGGAATTCCTCGATCGGAAATTTTAGCTTTGCGTTTTGTTCGTCTTTCCTGAAAATAACTTGGAGGTGCCCCGGATGTGTCCATCTACTGCTCTGATGCCTCGGATATCTCTCGTTCTTTTCACTTAAAGAAAAAAAGATAAAAACAAAGCAGTAATTGTTGCAGAGGTCTCTGTATTTTGCAGCTGCCCTTTTGTAAGATGCACTTTTCCCAAATAAAACAATTTTTAAAACCCATGATTTGGCTTCCTGTTTTGTGTAATGGGCCGTTCTGAAATGTGCAGATGTCAAAGTGTGCTACTTGTTTCTTGCATCGCCTCTTGGATCAGTTCATCCACGAGTCAGATTTCTGTGGACATAGTTTCATTGAGAAAAGCTGACATCTCTCCTAAAATATCTAGCCTACTGAGAAATGTTTGAGAGGTAGAGGACAACCTTAGGATGGACTTGGGGTATGTGAGTGTGACAGTGTTGTATTTTAGAATTTGCGAGACTAACCCTTAGGCCTCCTTTATTGGCCAGAGGCACTGTCAGTTTCTGCTGCCATCCTCTGGTAGTTGAACTTGCTTCGGATCCACAAATAATAGTGTTTTTGTTCCCAATTCTATTATATACTTTTTTCTTTTTTTTTTGCCATATCTTGCCGCTCTTGGGATCCTAGTTCCTTAACCAAGGATTGAACCTGGACCTTCAGCAGTAAGTGTGTAGTCCTAACCACTGGACTGCCAGGGAATTCCCTATGATTTTTTTTTATTAATAAAAACCCTTCCACCACTCTCATGGAAGACCTTAAGTAACCTTTTACAGTGCTTATTTGTAAAATAGTTTAATATCTATAATTAAGAGTAAATAATTATATTGCCTATATTAATAATCCTTGCAATTGGAAGATGTTTCCCCATCTAGGAATTGTGTGATGGGAACTTAACTGTAGTCATCATTGTAGCTGGAGATCCACTGAGGAGTCTGTTTCTGTAAGCTCCCTTCTGGTGGATCTTCAGCTGAAGCTGCTCCCTTCCCAAAGTACTCAGAGTTCGTACTGATGAGGCCTTGCTGGGGATCACACATACTCCGAGAGGGATACTAGAGAGCCTCGGAGGTGAGGTGGAAGTGGTGGGGATCTGGGGGGGCAGAGAAAGACTTAACCTCTGGTTTTTGGTGTCCAAAAAGTAGGAAGAGGCTCATCAGTAGCTGCCTTGTTGGCGTGTTGGTCCGTGGTGGGGAGAATGGCTTGGGCATGACCCAGGTGGTGGTGCTGGAGTTCAGGTGGGTTGATGTCTGAAGCAGCTTTTCTTTGTGTCTTTGTGGAAAAGATGGTGGAAATTTATGTATAAGCCATCCCTTCATTCATGTTGCTGCCCTGTCCCTGGCTGCACCGAGAGAGAACTTTTTCTGTGTGCTTGTTAAAGGTTGGGTGAAATATGGCTGAAGGTGTGGGGGAGGGAGGAGGGATGCCATCCACAAAGGTATTTGTCGGCGGCCTTGGTTGTGCTCTTGGAATCAAGTCTGCTTTCTGGGTGCATGGTATGGTTGCAAAGAGCATCTAACTTTCATGGGCTGGGGAAATGCAAGCAGAAGGGACACGATGTCATCTCCAGTGAAACATTTAAGATCCAGCCCACGGTTTTCCTCATTCTCCGATTTTCTAAGGTGATGGATAATATTCCAAGGAAGTGGTGGTTCAGTCGGCCAGGGTCTCTGTATGAGGAGGAGAGGTGGAGTACACTTACAGCTCACTTCTAAGGGACAGGGGACCCAGCTGTGTACAGGGTGAAGAGCTGCTGAGATTTCGAGTGTTTGTGTTGTCACAGCATCATAGCCTGTCCCATGTTGATAGCCTCTGTCTATTTAAAGGAACTGCCATTTTATAAAGAAAACTAAATAAAAGATTGAGTATTTAAAATACTTTACAGGCACCTCTATTCAAGGAAATAAACAGTAAATTGTAACGTGATCAAGTACTGATGAACAAACATCATCATAAATTTGCTCTTTTAAAATTGATAACAGGTGTACAGATATTAGTAGGAAATAAACTGTTACAAACCTGTTTTTTTGCCTACTCTGATAAATATTACTAATGAAAACATGCTATCTTTTAGAATAATGAGATTTTGTGCTGACTTTTGTTGTTGAGTCGCTAACGTGTATCTGACCCTTTGCAACCCCGTGGACTGCAGCATACCAGGCCTCCCTATCTCTCCCTCATCAGCTATAGTGTTTTCTTTGGCCATGCCAGGCAGCATGAGCGGGATCTTAGTTCCCCAACCAGGGTTAAGGCCTGTCCCTGCTGCCTTGGGAGTTTGGAGTGCAGAGTGTAACCACTGTGACCACCAGGGAAGTCCTGTGCTTTGTCAGAAGCCCTCTAGTTAAATTGTTGCAGATTGGGTAGCTAGATGCTAAGTTTTTAAGTAATCCTCAAACACCTTTTCTGAGGGTTATATAGGCTCCTGTTCATTTCAGTTCAGTTGCTCCTGTAGGAAAGGAATTTAACCTCTAAGTGGGAAAAGAATCTAAAATTTAACAACCCAGTGCTTATTCTTTGTATCAGATGACAGGAAGAGATCCATTGCTAAGATCTTACATCACCAGAACTAACCAGGTCTTCATGACAGAACGTTGTGCTCAGTTGTGTCCAATTCTTTGCAACCCCATGGACTGTAGCCTGCCAGGCTCCTCTGTCCATGGGATTCTCCAGGCAAGAATACTGGAGTGGGTTGCCATTGCCTCCTCCAGGGGTTCTTCCCGACCCAGGGATGGAAGGGTTCTCCCTTAACAGTACGTAGAAGAGATACACCCTGTAGTATTTGAACAAATAAGTTTTTAGGTTCAAGTGATATGCTTTATTTTCTTTTTAATTGAAAACCTGTTCCCCTCAATAAATACTTAGAAACTGACTTACAGAAAGCTTGTACCCACTCTGTCTTTGCCAACAGTGATCATAATCTAAAATGAAAGATGATGAATTTCTAAGAAAGAGATGTGTTTAAAGGAAGACTGAGGATGTATTTGCCCTCTTATAAAGGGCTGGTTGTGTTTTCACTTCTATGCATGCAGGTGCACTTAACCCACTTTCTTCCCCTACCCTTGCCTTCTGTGTTAATGGATAACATTTTAATAAGATAAAGGTAACTTTATTTTACAGGTATTCGAGTCCTTGCCAGCACTGAGCTAGCACTGAGGTGCTGTGAGCACCCAACTGGCAGGAGCAGTGCCATCCAAATAATCCTTGTGATCTCTATTTCCAAACTTTGGGACACCCCTGACAGCCCAGTGGTTAAGCCCCTGCACTGCCAAAGCAAGTTTCGATGCCTGGTGAGGGGATTAAGATCCCGCATGGCATTCTGTGCAGCGAAGAAAATATAAATCATCTCCAGCCTTCTTTGCAGTTAAGCCGGTGCCATGTGACTCACTTGGACCACGTGCTGCAAGCCTCCTCCATCCCTCCTGCTGTGGAGATGGGGGAAGCCACGTGCTAAATTGACTGTTACAGGATGGTAGTTTGGAGGGATTCTGGGGTCCCCAAGTGACTGAAGAAGACAGCCCCTCCACCCCAAATCAGGTTTTGCGTGAATCAGAGATGCATTGAGATTTGCAAGCTTGTTCTTTGTTTTTTCCCGATGCTGTGCTTGTAGTGCTTTTCTTCATGGAACTCATTATTTGTGGGACTGTTTCTTATAGTTATGATAAGTACTATAAAGGTGTAAAGTGAGCTTTCAGTGGGAGGCCTGGCTCGTCTCTGGCCGGGGAAAGCTGATCTGAGCTGAGATCTGAAGGGGAGAAGGGCACCCTCCCTTCTGACCAAAGACATGTGCCAGGGCCATGAGGCCGGCAAAGACAGACATATGACACCCTCTGTGGCCCGCAGGATGTGCCCATCTTAGCTGAAACTGTCTTTCCTTTTAGGAAAGTATGTCAATACAAGTGTATTGGTAACATTTATAGGGATAATATTGGTTGCCCTGATATATCAAGATGATCTTCCTAAGTTAGTACTTTTAGTAAGATGTGACACATCCAGCTGGTCCTCTTCTTAGCCTAACTCGAGCTTAGCCCTTCCCCCTAAAGTTCACTGCACCCCCAGAATCCTGTCCTACAGGGACCTCAACTATCACTCTTCTAAAGCCACTTGCACGTTACTGGGTCACCTGGGCCATAATTTGAAGTCCTATCACCTGGCCATAACACTGTCTTCAAAAGGAGAACTTGGATGATGCTTTATGAAAAGCTTTCTTTATGATTTAAGTAATTTATTTTTTGATGGTGCTTGGGCTTATCTGCTGCATAGGGTTTCCCTGGTGGCTCAGATGGTAAAGAGTCTGCCTGCAATGTGGGAGACCTGAGTTCGATCCCTGAATCAGGAAGATCCCCTGGAGAAGGGAATGGCAACCTATTCCAGTATGCTAGCCTGGAAAATTACATGGACAGAGAGCCTTGCAGGCTACACTCCTTGGGGTCTCAAAGACTTGGACACGACTGAGCGACTTACTTCACTTTCTTTCTTGTTACTTCCTGTGTAGGCTTTTTCTTTTTTCTTTAGTTTCGGCAAAATAGGGGCTACTCTCTAGTTGCGGCCTTGGGCTTCTCATTGGGGTGGCTTGTAGAGCAGGCCCTAGGGCATGTAGGCTTCCGTAGTTTTGGTTCCTAGGTTCCAGAGTGCAGGCTCAATAGCTTTGGCACGCGGGCTTAGTTTCTGCACAGCACGTGGGATCTTCCCAGATCAGAGATTGAACCCGTATCTCCTGAATTAGCAGGCAGATTCTTTAACACTGAGCCACCAGGGATGCCCCTAAAATTTTTTTCTTAATGGATCCTCATAAGTCTGTAAAGCAGTTAAGGCCAGTATTTGTCTAATTTTGCAAATGAGAACACTGGTTTCAGGAAGGAATCCTTAATGGTTTTGGACTCCACCTCTGGGTCTTGACACAGATCCGCCACCATTTGCTTCCTGTCTGGATTCTTCGTCACCACCGTCTCTATAGTCGGCCTTTCTGACTTGAATATCTGTTTTCTCTTGACACTGTGGAGTCCTAAAGCCTTAAAGTTTAGGGGGAATGATTTTTTGTTGTTATTTCTAGCTGTGAAATAACACCAGGAGATTGAAATATAAGAAATTTAGTTTTCTTATAGAGAATATGCTTTGTTTAAATCCTGCGGACTTCAGAGATGGCCAAAACACAACTCTTACCCTCTAACTTACAGTCTAGTTCAAGTGTCTGAGTCTCAGTGTGTTGAAGTGGCTGGCTTGCTAATACTATATAAACCAAGGAGTGGCAGGCCTGGGAACCTCCCTTCCAGAGTGGTGCTGTTCACTGCAGGTGATGGATTCATGGCTTAGGAGAACAATTCATGGTCCACAAGTAACATTTAAGCAGATGAATGGTATATCAGTGCATCTCATGTGATAAGGTCATGTTTTACCAGCTAGAAATGTAAACTGTTTTCTAATAGCAATGATAGTCAAAGTTCTATAAACACTGGTGTTTTATCCTACAGTCTTAGGGACGCTGAAGGTCGTTCAAACAGAGACACAAGTCTACGCACTGCAATTTGAGACAGTGCGTTAGAAATATTGGTGCCAAGACAGTTAGGAAGAAAGAAAGGGAAGGATGGGCACCGAAATGAAGGGAGGGTGCTCATTTACATGGTGCCTATTCACCGGCTGGTTACCAAAGAGAAAGTGGAGAGCTGGGCTCCAGCTGGCTTGGCTGAAAACAAACACCCATGTCAAACACCATGTGTTGAGGGGGACTTCCTTGGTGGTCAGGTGGTTAAGACTGAGCTTCCAGTGCAGAGGGTGTGTGAGTTCAGTCTCTGGTGGGGGAACTAAGATCCCACGTGCCTCGTGGCCAAAAACTCATAAAATAGAAGCAATATTGTAACATTCAATAAAGGCTTTAAAAATGGTCCACATCCCCAGAAAATCTTAAACTGGCAGGAAAACAAAGACCTCAGTCCTACAACTAGAGAGGATGGATTCCTCCAACAGCCAGTGGGTTTGGAAGAAGCACCTGAGACCCACAAGAGACCTGACACCTTGCTTTCAGCCCCATGAGACCAAGCAGAGAATCCACCTAAGCTGTGACTGCACTTCCACAGAAACTATGAGATAATGTGTTTTAAACCACTAAGTTTGTAGCAATGTGTCATTCAATAATAACACACTAATATATCAAGAAATAACTCTTCGGTTTATATCTTTCTAATACCATTTGTAGCTTTCTTCCTGTGTATATCTCCTTTTCTGTGTGTGTATTAGAATATGCTTTCTTTTTAACCTTTTATTTACCCTATTGGTGAACATTTTTTACCCCATTAAACAATTTTACCACATCATTTTTTCTTTTTTTTTAATTAGAGTAGAAGGGAATGGCAACCCACTCCAGTATTCTCGCCTGGGAAATCCCATGGACAGAGGAGTCCGTGGGGTTGCAGAGTCGAACACGACTGAGTGAATAGTTGATTTACACTCTTGTGTTAGTTGCAGGTGTTCAGCAAAGTGAATCATTTATACAGATATCCACTCATTCCCATACAGGTCATTATAGAGTATTGAGTAGAGTTCCCTGTGCTATACCATAGGTCCTTATTATCTACTCCATATATGTTTCGTGGCTAAATCATGTCTGACTCTTTTGGGATCCAATGGACTGTAGCCCAGCACGCTCCGCTATCCATGGGGTTTCCCAGGCAAAAGTACTGGAATGGGTGCCATTTCCCTCTCCAGGGGGTGTTCCCCACTCAGGGATTGAACTCCCATCTCCTGTGTCTCCTGCATTGCAGGTGGATTCTTTACCACTGAGCCACCAGGGAAGCCCATATTTATTTCAGTTCAGTCACTCAGTCATGCCCAACTCTTTGCGACCCTATGAACCGCAGCACGCCAGGCCTCCCTGTCTATCATCAACTCCCGGAGTCCACCCAAACCCATGTCCATTGAGTCAGTGATGCCATCCAACCATCACATCCTCTGTCGTCCCCTTCTCCTCCTGCCCTCAATCTTTCCCAGCATCAGGGTCTTTTCAAATGAGTCAGCCCTTGGCATCAGGTGACCAGAGTATCGGAGTTTCAGCTTCAACATCAGTCCTTCCAATGAATACCCAGGACTGATCTTCTTTAGGATGGACTGGTTGGATCTCCTTGCAGTCCAAGGGACTCTCAAGAGTTTTCTCCAACACCACAGTTCAAAAGCATCAATCCTTCTGCGCTCAGCTTTCTTCACAGTCCAACTCTCACATCCATACATGACCACTGGAAAAACCATAGCCTTGACTAGATGGACCTTTGTTGGCAAAGTAATGTCTCTGCTTTTTAATATGCTATCTAGGTTGGTCATGACTTTCCTTTCAAGGAGTAAGCCTCTTTTAATTTCATGGCTGCAATCACCATCTGCAGTGATTTTGGAGTCCAAAAAAATAAAATCTGACACTGTTTCCACTGTTTCCCCATCTATTTCCCATGAAGTGATGGGACCAGATGCCAAAATCTTAGTTTTCTGAATGTTGAGCTTTAAGCCAACTTTTTCACTCTCCTTTTTCACTTTCATCAAGAGGCTCTAGTTCTTCTTCACTTTCTGCCATAAAGGTGGTGTCAGCAAAAACAAGACTGGGAGCTGACTGTGGCTCAAATCATATATAGTCATTACTACATTTTTAAAAGCTGTATAGAATTTATGTAACAATCTTTTTTTTTTTTAAGTTTTATTTTGGCTCTGCTGGGTCTTCATTGCTGTGCAGGTGTTTCTCTAGTTGTGGACAGCAGTGGCTGTTCTCCAGTTGCAATGCTTGGGCTTCTCTTGTGGAGCACAGACTCTGGGGTGCTTGGCTTCAGGAGTTGTAGCTTGTGGGCTTAGTAGTTGCTGCTCCTGGGCTCTAAGAGCACAGGCATGATAGTTGTGTTCTGTGGGCTGAGTTGCTCTGTGGCATGTGGGATCCTGCCAAACCAGAGATCAAACCCGTGTCTCTTGTGTTGGCAGGCAGATTCGTTACCACTGAACCACCAGGGAAGCCCCAATTCTGTATTGTTGAAGATTATTTTTCAGGTTTTCACTGTGATTAGCAGTATGGGTTCACACAATCCATGAAGAATTCCTGAGTCTAACTACCTAGAAGTAGTCTTCCCAATATTTAAAAAAACCTTTGCTTGTCTCCAGCTACCAACTAATTCTTCCATTCTCTGTGTGAGAGCTCTCGAACAAGGGGTAACTACCATTTATTGGATGCATGGGGTGTCAGGCCCTGTGCTTACCACTTCAGTTCTCATATACCCCTCAGAGCAATCTGAAGTGAGTGGTGTCTCTGGTTTACAATGGTGGAAACTGAAACTTGTGTTACATCATTTGCCTGTGGTTTTCACAGTTGATAAGTGGTGGAGCAGGCTTCAAATGTAACACCTTCTGATTAGAGGCTAGACTCAAGGAGATTGTGCTGCATGTAGCGGACTTGCCTCTACCTTCTCCCAAAAGGGCATTGCCAAGGGCCACCAGCGAGGGTCCTGCCAAATTCAGGAATTGCAGGCACCTTCATCTTTGGCTTTTTGCAGCAATAGGTGAAATAGGTCACTGTTTTCCCCAATCTTTAATGTTATTTTACACCTGTGTAAAGTCTTTCAAATGGTAAAAAGACTAATTGTTTTTAAAAAAAAGAATTCCAGGGGCTTCCCTGGTGGTCCAGTGGTTAAGAATTCTCCTGCCAATGCAGGACGCAGATTCGATCCCTGGTCAGGGAACTAAGATCCCAAATGCTGTGGAGCAACAAAGCCCTTGCACTCTAGAGCCCATGCTCCACAACCAGAGAAGCCCATGCACTTCGAGAAAGACCCAGCACAGCCAAGAAAACAAATTCCAGTTCATCATGGTCCAGAATTTCTGTGAAAGGCAAATAAATTGTTAGGAAAATTAGATGGAAAACATCCTTCAAAGTACAATTCCAAAGTTGTTGTTATTGATTTCAACAGACCTAAAATTGGATGTTGTGGTAATTCCAAATTGATTCTTGTCCAACTCTTAGTGACCTCATGGACCATAACCCACCAGGTTCCTCTGTCCATGGGATTCTCCAGGCAAGAATACTGTAGTAGGTTGCTGTGCCCTCCTCCAGGGAACCTTCTCAACCCAGAGATCTAACCCATGTCTCTTTCGTCTCCTGCATTGGGTAGGTAGGCTCTTTACACCAGTGCCACCTAGGGAGCCCACCAAATTGTTGTTCAGTCACTAAGTCATGTTGTGTCCGACTCTTTGCAACCCCATGGACTGCAGCACGCCGAGCGTCTCTGTCCTTCACTATCTCCTGGAGTTTGTTCAAACTCATGTCCATTGAGTCCATATTGCCATCCAACCATTTCATCATCTGTTGTGTCCTTCTGCCCTTCTCTTTCCCATCATCAGGGTCTTTTCTAATGAGTCAGCTCTCCACATCAGATGGCCAAAGTATTAGAGATTCAGCATCAGTCCTTCCAATGAATATTCAGGACTGATTTCCTTTGAGATTGGCTGAGTTGATCTCCTTGTAGTCCAAGCGACTCTCAAGAGTCTTCTCCAACACCACAGTTCAAAACCCACACCACTTTACAGGTGGATTCTTTACCAACTGAGCCACCAGGGAAGCATGGAATTGACTTGCCAGGTTCATATTGTAAATGGCCAGCAAAGGACTTAAATCCCTTGAGGGGCTACCTGAGTAATGGCTACATCTCTGCACATGTGAAAATGTTATGGAAAGTCAATGTACAGAAAGTCAGTGTACAAAGTCATGTTGAGAGGGTCACTGTTTGTTGGGATCTCAGCTTTTCTGTAATTTTTTCTTCAGTGTGCAGCAGAAGAAAAAAATTCCTGAAAATGTTACACTGGGAAAAAATATGAACTTTTCTAAAGCCAGTGTTCCTTACCTCTTTTTCTTTTCCCAAGTGACAAATCCCTTTCTTAGTTTTTCCTCAGTAATATATAATCTTAGTAATTCCCTTAGGTATTTAAAAATGCTTCAGTGTTTTTGTATGATATACAGTGGTTAAAGTTAAAAAGCAACACTAATGGCTGATAAATTATTAAAGTTATAAAATTTATTTAAAATGCAGTTATCTTTTCCTTAGGCCCTTTTGAGCTCATTTTAAGATTCTTTTTTACAACTTTCAGTTCAGTTCAGTTTAGTCGCTCAGTCGTGTCCAACTCTTTGCGACCCCATGAATCACAGCACGCCAGGCCACCAACTCCCGGAGCTCACTCAAACTCATGTCCATCGAGTCGGTGATGCCATCCAGCCATCTCATTCTCTGTCGTCCCCGTCTGCTCCCATCCCCAATCCCTCCCAGCATCAGACTCTTTTCCAGTGAGTCAACTCGTCGCATGAGGTGGCGAAAGTATTGGAGTTTCAGTTTTAGCATCTGTCCTTCCAATGAACACCCAGGATTGATCTCCTTTAGAATGGACTTGTTGGATCTCCTTGCAGTCCAAGGGACTCTCAAGAGTCTTCTCCAGCACCACAGTTCAAAAGCATCAATTCTTTGGCGATCAGCTTTCTTCACAGTCCAACTCTCACATCCTCACATCCATACATGACCACGGGAAAAAATAGTGAGACGTAATTCATATACCACACAATTCACTTATTCAAGTACACAGTTCAATGGGTTTTGTTATAATACATTTTTTAAAATTGTGGTAAAATAATAAATATCAAAAATGTTAAGGGTATAATTCAGTGGCATTAATTACATTAATAATGTTGTGCATTTATCACCAACAGTGTCTTACGTTCAGATATACTAATTTTTTCCCACTAAAATGATGTTCATTCAGTTATTTTTATTTATATTAAAGCATTGCTGAATTTTAAAATAACCTATGTTTTGGGCTGTGATTCATGGGGTCGCAAAGAGTCGGGCACGACTGAGTGACTGAACTGAATTGAACTGAAGACAATAAAATACTGACAGACAACTGCCACACACACACAAGCTTTTATATGGAGAATGCCTATATTTTTTGAAAAAATAACTGATTTGGTATTTCTATAAGTGTTAATTTTATTTCTGTAATTGAAATTTCATTTCTAGATTAGATGAGGTTTCATGCTGCTATTTGTAATCGACTTTCTCAAAATTAACACAATTATTACACATTATTAAAATTATGTGTGGGTAATTTTTATTCCCAAATGAATAAAAAACTCATTGAGTATAATTATCACTCTGTGATCTCTTTTAAAGGTTGGTCTTTTCAAGTTCTAGAGACATCTTGATATACTATGTAAGAATAAGTAAACGATAGTGGCAGTGATGGTAAAAAGCAACTTCTCTTCAGGTGAAGAGCAATCTTTGAATGACTTTGCAGAATTATCACCTATTCTGTGCTGCTTCTTAACTTGCACTTTAATTTCAGCATTCCTGGAGCTTCCAGTTTTTGGCAATTATTTTGCGGTATAAATTAAACAATGGATGGTTCAGAAGAAACTGTATGATGTCAAGAACACTTCAGCAGCTTCCCTTCTGCTAATGGGAAACCAACTAGTGAGTCGTTTGTGAACTGTGAGATTTATACATGTTCATTCAATAATCGATCACGATCTCTCAAACAGATTATACTGATATTGTTGAAAATGAAAGAAATTCAGCAGGCACTGTTATTGCCTTTGGTGATATGAATCCCCAGAACCTCTTGTCAGTCTCAGGGAGGTTTGCAAAACACCTATGGGAGCCCTGAGGCGTGCTGCTGCGCGAGTTCTCCCTCCTCTAAATCTAAGCCTTGGGCTGTGATGACTCTACATCAGGCTGGCAGAAGCCACCCTGGTTGGCCCTGGATCACAACCTTGTCACCTTACATAGAAGGGAACTGGAATTTCTACGTCATCCCTGTTCAAAAGGCAGAGCACTCAGCCTGGGCCAGGCATATTTCAGGCACAGCTCCTCCATAACTCCCCCGAAGTTAGATGGGACTCACCCAGTGCCCCCAACTTGCTACCCTTTCCCCCACCCTGCCCTTTCCTCACTGCCTTTTCTCCCCTTCAGCTTCTTGTATAGAGAGAGCTGCACGAGTGTTCTTTGAAGGATATGAAAACCTATGTATCAGAGTTTATCTTGCAAGTTGTATGTTTGTGTGTACGTGTGTGTGTGTGTAGAGGGTGATGAGGGGGTTAATGTGATAGAGCCCAAATCCAATACTGATCATTGTCTGAGAAAGCATATAGCATAATTGTTGAGTGGGCTCTGAGTCGGATGATTTGGGTTTGAATCCTGGCTCTGCCACTTATTAGCTGTGTGACTTTAATCTCTCCATGTCTTATGACCTCATTTTTAAGATAGGAATTACAAATAATACCTACTTCAAAAGATAGCGGATAGGATACACTGAGCCATGGCTTCCTTGGCGGCTCAGTGGTAAAGAATCCGACTGCCAAGCAGGAGATGTGGGTTTGATCACTGGGTTGGGAAGATCCTCCCAGAGAAGGAAATGGCAACCCACTCCAGTATTCTCGCCTAGGAAATCCCATGGACAGAGGAGACTGGCAGGCTAGAGTCCGTGGGGTTTTAAAAGAGCCGGACGTGTCTTAGAGAGTCAACCACACAGTATACATAACATCCTTGAGGACTTTCCTGGCAGTTCAGAGATTAGATCTCTGTGCTTCCACTGCAGTGGGTTCAGGGTTCCATCCCTGGTTGGGGAACTAAGATCCTCCAAGCCGAGCTGCCGAAAAAAAAATCAAAAAGTTTGGTACAGTGTCAGGCATATAGTAACTGCATAGTAATGTGTTTGCCGTTATTATTACCATAGTAGTACTATTACTGTTACTATTAGTACACCTTTTTAGTAATAGAATGGGGAAGAGATATAGGAATAATCTATGAACAATAATTTTTTAAAGTTTATTTATATTGGTTTTTGAAGACTTTTGGCCATGCCCTGCAGCATGTGCGATCTTAGTTCCCCCACCAGGAATTGAACCTGTGCCCCCTGCAGTAGAAACATGAAGGCTTAACCATTGGTCTGTCAGGGAAGTCCCAACAGTGAATTTTTTAAAAATTATTTATTTATTTATTTATTTGGCTGCGCTGGGTCTTAGTTGTGGCAGGTGGGATCTAATTCCCAGACCAGGAATCAAACATGGGCCCCCTACATTGGGAGCCCAGAGTCTTAGCCACTGGACCACCAGGAAAGTCCCCCAACAATGAAATATTAACTGAAAAATATTCTTATACAAGGAAATGTACTTGACACTGGCAGACGAAATAGAGGCATTCATAATCTTTTTATTCTTTTCAAAATGTCCCTTTGGAACTTAATTTCATATAACTCACTTGTTAACAACCATACAGTTTTGTGGATGTGAGAAAATCACCAGCAGTCAGTCAACGCAGAGCCTTCCACCACTATAACTCTAAAGCAGAACCCACCTGGGTGAGCTTCTAGTGCCCATGAGCCTGTGCTGAGCTTCAGAAAAGCCTGCACCTCTTTCCAAAGAAAAGCAGTGCCAAAGAATGTTCAAACTACTGCACAATTGCACTATCCCACACAGCTATCAATGTAATGCTCAGTCCTCCAAGCCAGGCTTCAACAGTACGTGAACAGTGAACTTTCAGATGTTCAATCTGGATTCAGAAAAGGCAGAGGAACCAGAGATCAAATTGCCAACATCTGTTGGATCATCGAAAAAGCAAGAGAGTTCCAGAAAAACATCTGCTTTATTGACTACACAAAAGCCTTAGACTGTGTGGATCACAACAAACTGTTTAAAATTCTTCAAAAGATGGGAATACCAGACCAGGTGATGAGAAATTTGTATGCAGGTCAAGAAGCAACAGTTAGAACTGGACATGGAACAACAGACTGGTTCCATGGGAAAGGAGTACGTCAAGTCTGTATATTGTCATCCTGCTTATTTAACTTATATACAGAGTACATCATGCGAAATGCTGGGCTGGATGAAGCACAAGCTGAAATCAAGATTGCTGGGGAAAATATCAATAACCTCAGATATGCAGATGACACCACCCTTATGGCAGGAAGTGAAGAACTAAGCCTCTTGATGAAAGTGAAAGGGGAGAGTGAAAAAGTTGGCTTAGAAAACTAAGATCATGGCATCCAGTCCCATCACTTCATGACAAATAGATGGGGAAACAATGGAAATAGTGTCAGACTTTACTTTTTTGGGCTCCAAAATCACTGCAGATGGTGATTGCAGCCATGAAATAAAAAGACGCTTGCTCCTTGAAAGAAAAGCTATGTCCAACCTAGACAGCATATTAAAAAGCAGAGACATTACTTTGCCAACAGAGGTCCGTCTAGTCAAAGCTATGTTTTTTCCAGTAGTCATGTATGGATGTGAGAGTTGGACTGTAAAGAAAGCTGAGCACCAAAGAATTGATGCTTTTGAACTGTGGTGTTGGTGAAGACTCTTGAGAGTCCCTTGGACTGCAAGAAGATCTAATCAGGCAATCCTAAAGGAAATCAGTCCTGAGTGTTCATTGGAAGGACTGATGCTGAAGCTGGAGCTACAATATTTTGGCTGCCTGATGTGAAGAACTGATTCACTGGAAAAGACTCTGATGCTGGGAAACATTGAAGGTGGGAAGAGAAGGGGATGACAGAGGATGAGATGGTTGGATGGCATCACCCACTCAATGGACATGAGTTTGAGTAAGCTCCAGGAGTTGGTGATGGACAAGGAAGCCTAGCGTGCTGCAGTCCATAGGGTCGCAGAGTTGGACGTGACTGAGCAACTGAACTGAACTGAAATTTTCAAAGTAGACCTCTGTGTGCCCTCAGCCAGGAAAGCTGCTCCACTTCCAACCCTTCTGTCCCAGCACTGTCATTTCAACAGAGCCCACACTGGCTAATTACAGGTTGCTGGTGTTCAGATGAACTTGTTCTCACATATATAAACCTGTTGGTAGGAGTATTTAATTCCAGATAACCCGCAGAATGCATCATCCTAGAAGCTAATGAGGCTTTCAAGTGTTGGTTAAGACTGATATACAGATAAATGAAGGAGGATTGGTGTGAACCCTTCACCTTACACCCTGCTCAGCCTCTTTCTTCTCTGCCCACTTTCCCCTGATCCACTCAGCCTTCCTTCTCCTTCTTAATGACTGCCTGCTCACTGTCTCTTCTGAAAATTGCTCAGTGGTTTGGTATAGGTAAGGTATATTGCTGATCTGCCTTGTGAACTTCTGCTTTGCATAACCCTTTCTTTTCTTTTTAAAATTTATTTTTGGCTGCAATGGGTCTTTGTTGCTGTGTACGATGTGCAGGCTTCTCATTGTGGTGGGTTTTCTGGTTGTGGAGCACAGCCGTGTGGCCTCAGTAGCTGTGGCGCATAGGTTTAGTTACCCTGAACTATGAGGAATCCTCCCATACCAGAGATCAAACCGGTGTCCCCTGTGTTGACAGGCAGATTCTTAACCACCAGACCACCAGGGAAGTCCAGCCCTTTCTTTAGAAGGAGAATATGTATGTCAAAAAGGTTAATCTGCTTTGATGCATTTGTTCCTTCTGGCTTATAATAGATTTCCTTCCTGTTTCCAAAAAGTAGGTTGTTTTGTTTCCACAATAAATATATATTGATGTGAACTAAGATGTAATTAATTCTCTGTTGGTTCACGCCCACCCTCACCTACCCTCTGTATACTAGTAGTTCTCAAGATTTAGTGTGGGGAGAATCACCTGGCAAGCTTGGTGAAGTGTAGGTTTCTGAAAAGATTCTGATTCAGTGGGTCAGCCTTGGGTGTCAGGAATCGGAGATAAACATCCCCTGGCCACTCTCAAAGGTGTGGTTGGGGAACCCCACTTAGAGAAGTGTTGCTCTATTATACAGTCCAACGGCTAGATGGTGTGAGCTGCACATGTAATTTAAGATTTCTAGTTGTCACATCATAAAAAGTAAAAAGAAACAGCTGAAATGTTAATATATATTTTATTTAACCTAGAAAATCTAAACTATCATTTTAACATATAATCAATATAAAAATTACTAGGAAGATAGTTTACTTTTTTTTTTGGTACTGAGTCTTCAAAATCTGGTATATATGGGGTGAGAAGTGGGAGAGAGGTTCAAGAGGGAGGGGACATATACCTATGGCTGATTCATGTTGATGTAGGGCAGAAACCAACACAATATTGTAAAGCAATTATCCTCCAATTAAAAATAAATTAACAGAAATTTAGAAAAATCTGGTATATATTTTACATTTAGCTCATCTCAAATTCAAATTCACCACATTTTAAGTGTTTAGTCATCATACATGGCTAGTAGCTGTTTGTTTAGAGCTGGTCTCAGCCTATGGATAGTGATGCTAAGGCTTGAAATGCCTGGGAACCCTCACCTGCACCCTGGGTGAGCCCCCCATAGACATTTCCCCTTTTAGAGCTAGTTTTGTGGCTGGACCAGCCCTTGTAGTTCTTATTAGGACTGCAAGACACCCTCAGCAACAACCTTTGGGGAGCTTTGAAAAAATGAGGTTTATGACTTACAGGTTCCACAGGGTACATGGCTTGCCCCAGCCACACAGTGAGGTTAGTAGTGGTTTGATACATGTCTATGAGTCAATTTAATTTCAATTCAGAACTAATTTTTGATCCCACAGATAACTGGGTATTTTAGAAAGAAATCGTATGCATCTCCCACATCCTAGGAGTCTGGTCCAATCAGCCCAACTAGGATAAAGTGAAATCCAATTCTCTCTGCATCACATGGCTCCTGACCATTTGGCAAGACAGTGTTTATGGTCTTCAGCTCAAAAGGCTTTGCTCCCCAAACTCAGACTTGAAGTGTGAATGTCAGGAAGCAAAAGTTAACAACATCTGGTCATCATGGCAGGCTTTTCCCCCATCCTCCTGTGCCCACACTGTTTTAAAATCACTCTAGAATGTTCCAACATCCTCTTCCCTCTCGATAATCCTCTCTTCTTCTTTCCTTCACTGCTCACTTCTCCATGCGAGAGGCAAAGTTCAGTAGAAAATAGCTGGAGGGTTGGGGAGACAGAAAAGGGAAAGATGCACAAAAAGGGAAAAAAAGAAGAAATCTTGTCCTGCCACCCCTGGGCCTCGAGTCCTAGGAAAAGTCAAGAGAAACAGGGGTGTCCTCGGTTATCAGAATCAGTGTTCCCTCCTCTGGTGTGAACTGAGGCAAAAGGGCACCCCCCTGACCCCACCCCAGCAAGAAGGAGTAGAACCAGAGGCAAGTCCGTTTACTCAGCTAACTCGAGGCCAGCAGCTGCCCTTGGTTTCAGAGGTGGCCTCTGCTGGGTGCCAACTGCCTGGGGAACCTCCTCAGCAGGTGCACTGATTCTTCTGCCTCGGAGCTGGGGCCATGAGGACCGGAGTGGACTCCAGCGGGAGGCTGCCTGGGGCGCCCTCCCCGTACAAGGGCAGGCTGTGGCGGGCCATCAGCTCCCTGGCCATCAGCACGAAGACCTCGTCGATGTTCTTGGACTCCTTGGCAGATGTCTCCAAAACAGCCAGGAGGCCATATTTCTCAGCCAGGATGCAGGCATCCTCAAAGAGAACGTGGCGTTTGTCCCACAGGTCACACTTGTTCCCTGGGAGTGAGAGAGCAGCAGATATTCCGGGGAGTAACTTACTCTGTTTTTTTCAAAAGGTGGACTTTAAAAAGAACATTTTAGTTTAGCAGATGCCAAAGAAAGATAGGAGACAGAACATCCACCTAACCTAGGAAAGGAAGAAAGTGAAGGTGAAGTTGCTCCGTCGTGTCCGACTCTTTGCGACCCCGTGGACTGTACCCACCAGGTTCCTCCATCCATGGCATTTTCCAGGCAAGAGTACTGGAGGGGGTTGCCATTTCCTTCTCCAGGGGATCTTCCCGACCCAGGGATCGTGTTTGCGCTTTACCCTCTGAGCCACCAGGGCTTCTAAACCCTTACACCGAGGGAGTAAGAAGAGTTAAGAAGTTAGAGAAACAGAGCAGAGGGGAAGGAGAAAAAGATGAGAAGCAGCGGTCTCCAGGGGGAGAGCAGGGCGTCTTATGAACGGTGTTCAGGAATTCGCGATGAGGTAGTACGCCGAGGGTTTTAAACCGGGACCGAGGAGCTGGCCTCCCTGCGAACGGCTGGAGCCGAAGGAACACGACAGCTAACGCACAACCGTCTCTTTGACTTTTGTACAGTGGTGACGTGGCCTCGAGGGGCTGGGGTAAACTTTGGGAGAGAAAGACTCCTTTGTATGAAGAACCGTGGAGATGGAATGGAAACTGCGGTGGAAGGGCAGGGACACCTCTGTGAGGGAATGACACCGCTGACTATCCAGATTAACGCGAGGAGGCCACCGACCGAAAACGACAGCAAGACCGTGGATGCGTCACAAACCGGAACACCGGGGACACTTCCAGATCATCTCTGGGGGCGTTTCTGGAACCAGTTAAGAAGTGAGGGCAGAGACGGTTGTTACAACAGACGCACGAGGGAGTAAATGACCAAGAAACAGTTGTGAGATTCCCGGAGATCCCCCCACGTCTTGGCATCTGTTCCCCGCCTCTGCCCCACCTGTTTCTGCAGAGGAGGGAGGAGGGGTGAAGGGCGGGGCCAGAGGGGGCGGAGCCAGGAGGCGGGGTCACAGGAGGCGGGGCATAAGGGGGCGGGGCCAGCAAGGGAGGCGAGGGCGGTGCATAGGGGACTGGTCCAGGCAGGGCGGCTTGGCAGGGCAGCTTTCGAGGTTCTTCTGCTCCAAGATATCCCGGGAAGCCTGCGAATTTAAAGGATCCAGCCCACCTTCCTGGGGAAACCTCCCAGTGAGATTAGAACTGCGTGGTTCCGCTCGGTGAGGTGCATGGGATTCGCACCTAAGCTTCCTTCTCTGGGAGCTGTCGTTGGTGGGGTTTCCTTCCCTGCCTAATCAGCTCTGTCATGGAGGGGGTGAGGGGGGCTCGGAGCCTCTCATTCAGCAGGGCAGGACAGTTTCCCTGGATTGAGGTCTCAGCACTATGCTAAGTGCTTTATGTGTTCCTTTGTTTAATCCTTTCAATTCAACCATACCTTTGAAGCAGGTGCTAGCTTTATAGATGAGGAAGTCAAAATTCAAAGAAAGGGATGAACCCAAGTTCAGACAGGCAGGACAGAGAGGGTGATTTGAACCCACATCTGTCTAACTGCAAAGTTCAGGCACTAGAGTGGATGAGACACTGCTTCAACCAGAGCTTCGGGGGCCCTGGGTGACTGTTAGCCTGACCAACTGCTGGAAAGTGTTTGGAAAGGAACTGACCCCACGGAGGCTCTGGTTCAAACCCTGCCTCACCTGTCATTAAGTACCTTGGCTCAGTTACTTGGGACCATATTCAACCTCCAGAGGCCTCGATTTCCTCAGCTGGGAAATGAGGATGGTGGTCTCTGCTTCTTAGAATGGTTGTGAGGGTTAAATGAAGGGACTCAGGAGCGGATTCAGAGTGGAGTTTAGTAAATGTCACCTGTCACTACCTCTTCCTATCAACCCTCCTGGTTCTCATACCTCAGGAGCAACTATCATGAAAAGTGTCAGAAACCTCAGCCAGTGTCCTCCCTGGTGCTTCGAAGAAGTGGTTATTGAGGACGAAATCTAGGCCTTTTGGGGTGGGGGGGAAAGATCAGTGATAATTTGTGTAAACACAGAAGAGGTGCCTTTAGAAGTGTCCAGTAGATCAGAAGTCAAATCAAAAAAGTATCTGGTCCCAAAGGGGACCTTTGGCTGAGAAGTAAAAAGAAGAGACACTCTTTGAGTAGCGAAAACTAAACCAGGTTGCCAAAATTAACCAGCCACCTGGTAGACAGTAGTGTCTTCAGGGGGGGTGGGGCGCTGCTTGCAAAGCTGACACTATAGGGAACTGACAGTACGTTGTGCTTGGTCAAGTCCGACTTGTTGCAGCCCCGTGGACTGTGGCCCACCAGGCTCCCCTCTCCATGGGATTCCTCAGGCAAGAATACTGGAGTGGGTTGCCATTTCCTGCACCAGGGGATCTTCTTGACTTAGGGATTGAACCCATGTCTTGCATCTCCCGCGTTGGTAGGCAGATTCTTTACCACTGCGCCACCTGGGAAGTTACCCATTTCTGAATATACAATGGGACTGCACCTATTTCAAGCTGTGAGTTCACTTAGTGTAGTTGAAGTTTATGTTAATTTTGATGTTAACTTGTTATTAAGATTTGTTTAGGATCTTAGCCAGAGAAGGCAATGGCACCCCACTCCAGTACTCTTGCCTGGAAAATCCCATGAACGGAGGAGCCTGGTAGGCTGCAGTCCACAGGGTCGCCAAGAGTTGGACACGACTGAAAGACTTCACTTTCACCTTCATGCACTGGAGAAGGAAATGGCAACCCACTCCAGTGTTCTTGCCTGGAGAATCCCAGGGATGGGGGAGCCTGGTGGGCTGATGTCTATGGGGTCGCACAGGGTTGGACACAACTGAAGTGACTTAACAGGATCTTAGCAGATGTGAGAAGTCATTCAAGAGTGTTGTCAGTCACAGTCATCTGAGTGGCTCCCTTGGGGAGTAAGAGCCATCTGAAGCTGTGAACACACTACAGAGTATTTCCTGTGTAGTCTGCAAATATGTGTGTTGAATCAGCCAGGGTGCACCTTCATCTATATGTCTCAGGTTTTTGCAATGAGAAACTCTAGGGTGGGGTATTGGAGTCTATATTCTTTATTTTTTAAGTCCTCGCTGTGCAACATGTGGCATCTAGTTCCCCAGCCAGGGATTCAATGAGTGTGCCCTGCATTGAGAGTGCAGTCTCAACCACTGGACCGCCAAGGAATCTGTGTTCTTAACAAATTCATGCCACCCCCACTATCATGCTCAAGCAAACCTGATCGGAATTTCTGGCCCAGATGCTTTCTGAGGTCCTAGCCTCCATGTGTGCTTTTATGACTTCCTGTTCCACTGTCATTGGAAACCCAGAAAAAGCTGAGCGTGGGGCCGTAAAGGAAAGTGAAATGCCTTGAAATCCACGTACCAATCAGCATGATGACCAAATTCGCGGCTCCGTATTTCTCTATCTCGTGAATCCAGTGAGGAACAGACTCGAAAGTGGACCGCCGGGTGAGGTCGTAGGCGATGATGGCCGCGTGGGCACTGCGGTAGTAGCTCTGGGTGATTGTCCGGAAACGCTCCTGGCCGGCGGTGTCCCACACCTGCATCTGCAGAAGGTCGGGCAAGGGGGTCTGCATGAGGAATTCCCATGTGTGATGCTTACCTAAGTTGTTTCCTGGGTCTCACTTCTAGAGATCCAGACTCACGAGGTCTGGGGTGGGGCCCAAGAGTCTGCTTTTTTCACAGGCTCCCCACAGTCATCTGGATGTGCTTTCAGGTTGGGAGTCATTACCTAAGAGACCCTTCAGCCTGAGAGGTGGATCCAGGGTCCTACGGTGTGGTGTCCTTTGCCTTTCCAGCACACTCATCTCCTTGTCTAAATTTTGATGGTTATGTTTTGATCCTGGTAAAGGAGAGGGCATTGGCTGAACTGCTTTGATTCTGAAGGACCGCTAAGTTGTCCATGTTTAGAAGTGTGCCCATAATTGTTGTTTAGTCATGTACAACTCTGTGACCCCATGGACTGCAGCCTGACAGCTCCCATGTCCATGGGATTTCCCAGGCAAGAATACTGGAGTGGGTTGCCATTTCCTCCTCTAGAGAATCTTCCTGACCCAAGGATCAAACCCAAGTTTCTTGCATCTCCTGCATTGGCAGGCAGATTTTTTACCACTGGGCCACCAGGGAAGCCCTTGTCCTCATAAAACTACCTTCCAAATTAACAACCCAGGCAGTGGCACCAATTTATATTCCCTCCAACAGTGTTTGAGGGTACTTATTTTTTCTTTTAGCTTTAAAAATTTTTTTTAATTTCATTTATTGATTTATTTTTGGCCATGTTGGGTCTTCACTGTTGCGCAGGTTTTCTCTAGTTGTGATGAGTGGGGGCTACTCTCTAGTTGCCATGTGCGGGTTTCTCCTTGAGGTGGCTTCTCTTTTCCGAAGCCCGGGCTCTAGGGCACTTGGGATTTGGTAGTTGTGGTCCCTGGGCTCTAGAGCACAGGCTCAATAATTGTGGCACACGGGCTTTGTTGCTCTGCAGCACATGGGATCCTCCGGGACCCGGGATCGAATCCATGTCTCCTGCATTGGTAGGCAGATTCTTTTCCACTGTGCTACCAGGGGAGCCTTGGTACCTGTTTTTTTCATACTCTCACATTATTTATAAAGTTTGTTTTTTAAAGAAAGTTTTCAAAGATACACAAAACTAGAGAGAATAAAACATTGAACCCTCACATAACCATATAATTATCAAGATTTTGCTACTCTTGCTTCATGGAACCCTTTCTGTTGATTTATTTGAAATATTATTTTAAAGAGAATCCCTGACTTTGTGTCATTTCCTGCCTGCTTACATACTTCCTTAATAAATGGACATTGTCTTTCATAACCATAACACCATTATCACTGCTAATAATCATTTCAATAACTCCTTAGTATGATCTAATATTCAGACCATATTAAATTTTCCTAACTGGTTCCAAAATATCTTTCTACTATTGTGTTTAATAAGGATCCCAAGAAAAACCCATTTATTACATCATCACCAATACTTTTTGATCCTTTTTAATCAAATGGGTAAAAGGTTTCTCACTGTTAATTTCATTGCTTTAATTGTAAGTGACAGTGGGTACCTTTACTTCTTTGCATAAATATATGAGCCAGTTTGCATAAAAACTATGAAGTAGTAGTTTTGTCAAATCTGTAGTTTTGCCTACTTTTTGTGTTTGGTTGTTGGTCTTTTCTTTGATATTTATCAGAGCTTTGCTGTGTGGTATGCAGGATCCTAGTTCTGTGACCAGGGACTACTGAGCCCATGCCCCCTACAGTAGAAGCATGGAGTCCTAACCACTGGACTGCCAGGGAATTACCTTATCAGAGCTCTTTTCATGTCAAAGAAATTAGCCTTCTGTGAGCTCCATATTGGCAAATGTTTCTTTCCAGTTTGTCATTCAGCTTTTGACTTTGTTTATGGTATTTTTGAGTGTGTAGAAATTTGACCTTTATATGATTATACAGAAGACTATAAACTTGACCTTTAGATTTAGATGGAGCAATATTTTCCTTTATGGCATGTGGCTTCTTGTCTTAATTTTAAGCCTGATTTTCCCCTTCCTCAGTGAGAAAAAGAAATACTCCCATGTGTTTTTTTCCTGGTATTTTTATGATTTCATATTTTATATTTACATCTTTTATTCCTCAGGCCTGTGTTTCTGGGTTAGGGTCTGTGGGTGAAAGAGGCGGTCCCACCCCTGTGCTCCTCTGACCTTCACTTTCTTGCCATCGATCTCCAGGGCACGCACAGTGAAGTCCACCCCGATTGTGTTCTGCTGTGCCTCCGTGTAGAACCCGGACTTGAAATGCTGCACGACACACGTCTTGCCCACATTGGAATCCCCGATGAGAATAATCTTGAACAAATAATCAAAGTTCTCATCCGCTGCCCTGGCTGCACTGGAGAATTGCATGGCTCTTGCCACCTAGGATCAAGGAAGAAAAGAAGGAATTCAGCCTATCTTTAGTGAACAGCTGCTGGTGGCCAGGAACTATTCTTGGCACTCAGGATTCAGGATGGCACAAGACAGAGGAAGGTCACTGCTTTCCTAGCACGGACATCCTTGGGAGGAGAAGGACATTAATTACTGGTCAGGTAAAAGGGAGCTGCCCCCACAAACCCCGCCTGTCCTTGGTGAGTTGATACTATACTACTTTAGGAGTGAGCTTGGGATGAAGGGGTTCTACTGTCTGGGCCCTCTCTCAGATGGTAGCGTTGACTGGGACTTCCCTGGTGGTCCAGTGGTTAAGATGCTGCGCTCTCAGTGCTTCCCCTGCAGGGGGCGAGGGTTTGATCCCTGGTCTGGGAACTAAGATCCCACACACCTTGTGGCCTGGCTCGGCAGGTGTGTTTTACCTGCCACTTATCAGGTGGATTGACTGGTTTCTAAAGGAAATCAACTCTGAATATTCATTGGAAAGACTGAAGCTGAAGCTCCAATATTTTGGCCACCTGATGCAAATAGGAAAAGACCCTGATGCTGGGAGGGATTGGGGGCAGGAGGAGAAGGGGGCGACAGAGGATGAGATGGCTGGATGGCATCACCGACTCAATGGACATGAGTTTGAGCAAACTCTGGGAGATAGTGAAGGACACTGCAAACCCATGCTGCAGTCCATGGGGTTGCAGAGAGTTGGACACGACTGAGCAACTGAACAACATCAGTTACGAAAGGCAGGCCTAACTGTCAGCCTGTCTCCATGTCACACGGGAGGAAGACTACTGGAAGTCTGAATGTCCAGGCAACCAGCAACAAACACCAAGGACGCTTGACAGAGAAGTCAGTTTCAGAAAGGCTTTTCTTGTCTGGGAAATTATGATTTTGAGAATACTCAAAATGAAAACTGTGGGGAATTCCCTGGCAGTCCAGTGGTCAGGACTTTGCACTTTCACTGCCCAGGCCTTGGGTTCCATCCTCATTCTGGGTACCAGAATCCCACAAGCTGTGCAGCGTAGCCAAACAAAACAAAAGAAACAAACAAACGAAAAACCCGGTGGTTCGAATGTTTGTGCTGTATTCTGCCACAGGCTGGAAAAAAATGTTTCTTATGACAGTGTCTCATCCCAACTGACTATCAGAATTACCTGGGAAGGTAATTAAGTAACGAAATATACAGTGACCTCCCTGTGGCTCAGTGGTAAAGAATCTGCCTGCCAATGCAGGAGACACAGGTTCGATCCTTGGTCGGGGAGGATCCACATACCTCGAGCAACTAAGCTCATCTGCCATGAAGCCCGTGTGTCTGGAGCCTGTGCTCTGCAACAAGAGAAGCCACCACAATGAAAACCCCGAGCACTGCAACTAGAGACTAGCCGCTGCCTACTGCAACTAAAGAAGGCCTGCATGCAGTCACGAAGACCCAGCACAACCAAAAATAAATGAATAATAAAAGAATTAAAAAAAATATATATATACATACATATTCCGGAGCCCATCTCAGATCTGCTAAATAGAGGTAAAAACATGCACACACTCCCAGGTGATTTTGATAAGCAGCCAGGTTTGGGAAGCATCGACCAGCACAGTCAACCACCTGAAACTTTATTCTTGCCCTCAGCAACTCTGCTTAAACATCCATCTACACTTCAACATCTCAGATCACAAGGAGCTCACTGCTGCTGCTGCTGCTAAGTCACTTCAGTCATGTCCGACTCTGTGTGACCCCATAGATGGAAGTCCACCAGGCTCCCTCGTCCCTGGGATTCTCCAGGCAAGAACGCTGGAGTGGGTTGCCATTTCCTTCTCCAATGTGTGAAAGTGAAAAGCGAAAGTGAACTCGCTCAGTCGTGTCCGACCCTTAGCGACCCCACGGACTGCAGCCCACCAGCCTCCTCCATCCATGGGATTTTCTAGGCAAGAGTACTGGAGTGGCTTGCCATTGCCTTCTCCGAAGGAGCTTACTACCTCCTGACAAAAATCAATTTTGTGTGCACAGCTCTTACATAGGGTTGAAATCTATGTCCTTGAGGTTAATAACCGTGGACCCTCATGCTACGCCAGGATTCTTACTCCACACGACAGCCCAGCAGACATTTGGAGCAGCAAGCAGGTCCCCCAGAAGCAGATACCCCAGACCCTTTGACTGTTCTTCAATTGTGTTGCGTCTCCTCATCAAATGTCTCATAAAAATACATGAAAGCTTATCCCGTGTGAGAACTAAATTTGATGTGCTGCAAATTGCCCCAGTCTATGACACCCTTCTTCATTTCTCCCAGTTTTATTTTCTGGTCTTCTCAAAAGTCATCAAAACATAACAAGTCTGTATCATCACACAAATTCAAATCTATACTTAAAAACCCTAAGCTTTAAATGAATGAAGGAGGTTCCCTGAAGCTGCTGTGGCTGCATGATCCAGCAAAAAAGACAAACAGCCAAACCACTTTTTCCCCCCTCTGGCTTTTCAAATAAAGAAAGCCATTCTACTTCCGGTGTCTAACCACTGTCATGTGAGCTGAAATCTTACTTCTCCCCTGACCCCGGCCACCTCCCCCAGTAAGTCCTCAGGGTTTCCGCAAAAGCCCCCTTCACACGCCCTGCAAGGAGAAAAGAGCCATGTCCAACCCCCCCAAAACCCTCCATCCTGCAACCTACACCTGTTGCTTACCTGTTGCTCACGTCTGCCAGCAGGTGTTCGCGCTTTCTCCTGCTTTTCCTTTTGGCCCTCCGTGCCCCTTCTTCCTCCTGCCTCGAGGTGTGGTGGGAACTGTAGTTCTGTCCCCAGGTGTCAGGTTTAGTGGCTCAAGAAACCGAAAGGAAAGTGTAAACCTTCCGTCCGTCTCCCCCTCCCCCGCCATCCGGAGGAGCTGCCACTGGGTACAAAGCGCGGGGTGAGGTCCTGGCCACACCCGCCACGCTAAGTCAACTTTCCTCTGAGCGTGGAGCATCCCCTGTCATCCATCAAAGCCCGAAAGAAAAGGACTAGCCAGCTGTTTCAGCCAACACCTACTGAGCCACCCTGTTTCCTTTTTCTGCTCGCCTTCTCTTGGGCGGCCCCAACCCCCATTTTTTCCTGGTGTCCCCTGTTTGTCTGGGGTGGGGCTGGCTAAGTTGAAGGACAACAAGTTAAAGGAGATTACAGATCTGGGTTTTGAGTCATTTTTTAATTGTTTTGTGGACTTGAATAACCTTTGCTGAGGAGTCACTGAGCAAAAGGGGGTGATCCAAAGAGAAGATTAAAAACTAAATTGGGAAGATTCCCTGGAGAAGGAAATGGCAACCCACTTCAGTATTCTTGCTTGGAAAATTCCATGGACAGAGGAGCCAAGGCAGGCTACAGTCCATAGGTCGCAAGAGTTGGACATGACTTAGCGTTATCTTTTCTTTCTTTCAAAGCTGAAAAAAATATTTCCTTCCCCACTCAAAATCTACCCCAAAACAAAGATTAATTTCTAGGAAGACCTGACATCCGTCAGTCCCCAATGGTGGACATGGAAGCATCGAGCTGAGTTTAATTTTCCTTTTTGACTTTCTCCCCACAGAGTCTGGAAGAGTCTGCTTCCCCTAGCCTGGGGACTAGCTCATCTCCATGACATAGAATGTGCCGAGCAGGCAGTTAAGCTGCAAGCACCACATGCAAAACAAAACATCTGGATTGATAAAATATGAAACTGCTATAGTGTTTTCAAACTGTGGGCTGAGACTCATTATGAGTCATGAAGTCAATTTCAGTGGGTCGTAACCAGCATTTTTACAGAAGAGATGAGGAAAACAATTCAGAATGCAATTCTGTTCTCATGAATTGTTTGTGTCAGTTGCGAACAGGGAGGTGTGTGCCGGGGGTGATGTAAGATGTACTTCTTACTGCGTGTAGAGGCCTAGCACTGAAATAGAGGACAGTTTATTCACTACACAACAACATTTCTTTAGAGAAACTGTAAATGATGATTTATCTTATCCGAAATTCCATTTGCGCATCACTTGCAGGAACCTCTCTTTTTTAATTTAAACAAAAATTTTTGATTAGAGTATAATTGCTTTACAATGTTGTGTTAGTTTCTGCTGTACAACAACAACATTAATCAGTTATATGTGTTCTTACATCCCCAGGAGGGCTTCCCAGGTGGCACAGTGGTAAAAAATCCACCTACCAATGCAGGAGACACAGCAGACTCGGATTTAATCCCTGGGTCGGGAAGATCCCCTGGAGGAGGAAATGGCAACACACTCCAGTATTCTTGCCTGAAAAAATCCCATGGACAGAGGAGCCTAGAAGGCTATGGTCCATGGGGTCACAAAGAGTCAGACAAGGATGAGCAAGTGAGCACACACGTATCCCCAGGAGCCTCTCAGGGAGGATAAACCCAATGTTGGCAGGTAGAGCAAGAAAACAAACAACAACAACAAAACCACTGCCAAATACTGCTGCTGCAGATCGTGTTCTGAAAGCCATGGTCATGTATATGGGGCTTGAAAATGAAGTATAAGTCAAGATCCATGGCAAACGTATGGGTAGGGGCAGGAAATAGAACCCGTGAGATGTGTCAATGAGGTTAGCTGTACAAATGTTTTCTTCTTCTGGTATTGATTACTGATAAGGGAAAATAGCAACAACAAAAACCAGCTGACTCAGACGTCCCACTTGGGAGGGTGTCTAGAAGTAGAAATCAAATGGTAAAATGCCTGAAAGTTTATGGACGTAAGGAGAAATGCTGCTTTTCCCTACCCCAACCCTGTTCACCAGTGTTGACTATAAGTGCAAAGAGCTGAGCTTGGGTTATGAGGGAGGTGCATTCTGACATGGGTGGTGGTGTCACAGGTTATATACTTATTTTATACACACACACACACACACATGCATGCGTGGTAAGTCGCTTCAGTTGTGTCCAACTCTTTGTGATCCTTTGGACTGTAGTCCAGCAGGATCCTCTGTCCGTGAGGATTCTCCAGGCCAGAATACTGGAGTGGGGGACTTCCCTGGTGGTCCAGTGGTTAAGACTCTGTGCTCCCAATGCAGGGGGTCCAGGTTTGATCCCTGGTCAGGGAACTAGATCCCACATGCCAGAACTAAGACCTGGCACAGCCAAATAAATAAATAAAATTTTTAAAAGGGTTTCCAGATCTATTAAAAAAAAAAGAATACAGGAGTGGGTTGTCGTGCCCTCATCCAGGGAACCTTCCCAACCCAGGGATCGAACCCACATCTCTTGCGTCTCCTGCATTGGCAGGTGGGTTCTTTACCACTTGTGCCACCTGGTGAGCCCCATATATGTGTATACACACACATATATTTCCCGATGTATACATTTTACTATTTGAACTATTTTTAAGTGTGTCGTCCAATGGTATTAAATATAGTCACATTGTTGTGCAGCCATTACCACCATCCATCTCCAGAACGTTTTCATCATCAACTGAAACTCTGTATCTGTGAAACAACTCCTTACTCCCTCCCCCAGCCCTTGGTAACCACTATTCTGCTTTCTGCCTCAGTGAACGTGACTACCCTCCCTAGGTACTTCACACAGGTGGAATCACACAGTATCTGTCCTTTTGTATGTGGCTTATTTCACTTAGCATGATGTTTCCAGGGCTCATCCATGTTGTAACATGTGTCACAATTTCTTTCCTTTTCAAGGTTGAATAATCATCCAAAATTTGTTTTTTACAGTAAATGTGAAACATCTGGTGGATTTACTGTTGCTCACTATCGTATCACATTTCTCTAGTCACACCCTCTGGTGACTGTAGAGAAAACTACCCCTGAATTGTGTAAAGGCTGTACAAATGAAAAATAAGAGACAGTTCTCCTTGATGAAAATAAGGAAAGAGGACCTCCTCCTTTTTTGTTCAAAATTTCTTTCTTTGTCCTTTTCAAATATATGTGAAAATGAATGTCATTCAGTCCCGTCCGACTCTTTGCGACCCTATGGACGGTAGCCTGCCAGCCTCCTCTGTCCATGGAATTCTCCAGGCCAGAATACTGGAGTGGGTTGCTGCTCCCTTCTCCAGGGGATCTTCCCAACCCAGCGATTGAACCCAGGTCAGTTAAATATATGTACATCTGTATAATGGCTAAACAATCTCTGCCAGCCTCACAACTCTGGAAAGTTTCCTTCAGGACCTGGGAGCCATCTTTTGAAATACAAACATCCAGGGAGATATCACCCCTAACTCCCAGTTCCTATGGGAGGAAGGGCCCTAAGTTTTCCATGGGAGCCTTGCTCCAGTTTGCTAAACCATCTCCTGTCCTAAAGGTGTGACAAATTTGTTTCTTCTCTGGATAAGCCAGTATAGATGGTCTTCCCAATGACTGTGATGAAGTTAGGAGAACTATGTGTGACATAAGGTCCTGTTGAGTCCTCTTGAAACCGTGTAACTCAGATTGGGACTCGAACCCCTGGTTTTTTAACTCAAAAAACTAAAATCATGGCATCCAGTCCCATCACTTCATGGCAAATAGATGGGGGGAAAGTGGAGACAGTGACAGATTTTATTTTCTTGGGTTCCAAAATCACTGTGGATGGTGACTGCAGTCATGAAACTAAAAGATGCTTGCTCTTTGAAAGAAAAGTTATGACAAGCTTAAACAGTGTGTTAAAAAGCAGAGACATCACTTTGCTGACAAAGGTCCATCTAGTCAAAGTTATGGTTTTTCTGTAAGTCATGTATGAATGTAAGAGTTAGACCATAAAGAAGGCTGAATGATGAAGAATTGATGCTTTTGAATTGTGAGTCCCTTGGACAGCAAATAGTCATGTATGGATGTGAGAGTTGGACCATAAAGAAAGCTGAGCACTGAAGAATTGATGCTTTTGAACTGTGGTGTTGGAGAAGACTCTTGAGAGTCTCTTGGACTGCCAGGAGATCAAACCAGGAAATCAACCTGAATATTCATTGGAAGGATTGATGCAGGAGCTGAAGCTCCAATACTTTAGCCACCTGATGTGAAGAACTGACTCACTGGAAAAGACCCTGATGCTGGGAAACATTGAAGGTCGGAGGAGAAGGGTACGGCAGAGGATGAGATGGTTGGATGGCATCACTGACTCGATGGACATGAGTTTGAGTAAGCTCCAGGAGTTGGTGATGGACAGGAAAACCTGGCGTGCTGCAGTCCACGGGGTTGCAAAGAGTTGGACACGACTGAGTGAGTGAACTGGAGGGCAAGGAGATCAAGCCAGTCAATCCTAAAGGAAATCAACCCTGAATATTCACTGGAAGGACTGATGCTGAAGCTGAAGCGCCAATACTTTGGCCATCTCTTGTGAAGAGCCGACTCATTGGAAAAGTCCCTGATGCTGGGAAAGTTGAGGGCAGGAGGGTGACAGAAAATGAGATGGTTGCATGGCATGTTGCAGTTTATGGGGTTGTGAAGAGTTGGACATGACAGCAACTGAACAACAACAACACATACCTGGTCTCAGGACTTGATAGGTCAGGTTCTTGATGTCTCATTGCAGAAAGAATTCAGTGAGAGACAAAGTAATAGGTAAGGAGAGGATTTATTTAGAGAGAAACGCTCCACAGAGTGTGGACCATTTTAGAAGGTGAGAGGCCCTGAAATGTTGTGTGGTTAGTTTTTAACGGGCTGAGTAATTTTAAAGGATGAGTGGGAGGATTATTCCAACTGCTTCAGGGGAATGGGCAGGGATATCCACGAACTGGACTACCACTCACCTTTTGGTCTTTAAGGTTGGACTTAGAACTGTCACGGCGCCTGTGGGTGTCATCATTTAGTGTGCTGATGTGTTACTGAGGCTCAAAGTCTGTTGCTGTTGTTTAGTCACTAAGTCGTGTCCATGTCCGACTTTTTGCAGCTCCTGGATTTCAGTTCACCAGGCTTCCTGTCCCTCACTTTCTCCTGGAGTTTGCTCAAACTCAGGGCGCCTGTGTGTGTGTCTGTCATTTAGCATGCTGATGTGTTACAATGAGCATATACTGAGGCAAAAAGTCTAATGGAAGTCAACTCCTCTGCTATCTGGGACCTTTTTGGTCCTAAACAGTTCATGTCGTGCCTTTGGGCTACGTCACTCTTTTGAATGGTGTGCCCTGCCCCCTTCCCTCCTGTTTCACTCTCACTTGAGGACTAGTGATTATCTGAGAACTTGTATGGTGAGGGTAGAGTCTGCTTGGCTATGTAAGGGAAGGTTTCTTTCTGCCTTGGTGACCGTTTAGCATCGCAGAAGTCACATCTGTGCGTCACAGTCTGGTTCAAAGCTTATTCAATAATAAAATTTTCTTAATCTGCTATCTTTATGGAGTGGTTTTCTGAGTTGGAAGACTTGGGGAAAAAAAAAATTCCCTCGCTGTCGAAAGAGAGCCCAGGAGGGCAGAACACCCTTGTTTGATGTTGTGTGTTATAAGGCCTTTAATTTTTGCTTGAGTTTCAGTCCTTACTATTCATTGGAAGGACTGATGCTGGAGCTGAAGCTCCAATACTTTGGCCACCTGATGTAAAGAACTGACTCTTTGGAAAAAACCCTGATGCTAGGAAACATTGAAGGTGGGAGGAGAAGGGGACGACAGAGGATGAGGTGGTTGGATGGCTTCACGGACTGGATGGACATGTGTTTGAGTAGGCTCCGGGGAGTTGGTGATGGACAGGAAAACCTGGCGTGCTGCAGTCCATGGGGTCGCAAAGCTTCTGATAGGACTGAGCGACTGAACTGACTGACTGCCAGGATCTTAACATTTTCATTTATTGTTTGAGTGACTGGGGATGCAATGTACAACAGTGAATGATACCAACAGACTAGTAGCCCTGTCTTTATCAGCAACTGCATTTATTAAAAAAAAAAAAATCTTACGCTCTCATGGCATGTCAGTGGCACACAGTGTGAGTCTCTCAAAACAAAACACAGAATAAAGTTTTTTTGAAAAAAGATGATCTATACATCATTTCTTCGCAGATTGTAACTTCTCTCTCCTGCCCTGCCTCTTTTTCTAGGAGTCCTGGCCGGTGACCGTCCGTCCGCCCCCTACTTCTCCCTCAGACCCGCCGGTTCACCCAGGCCTTGCCTGGAGGCCGGAGGTTAACTTTCTCCGCTCCTCTCTCTGTTCCCTCCCCTGCGGCCCGCAGGTAGAGAGGCGCGGTCGGACTACAACTCCCAGCATGCCGCGGGCACCGGGTGTCACGTGAGCGCCCGGAAACCCTGGCCGCGGCGGCCCGGGTGAGGTGGCGGCGGGAGCGGCGGGGTTGCGGGCGAGGTTGAGCGAGCAGAGCGGCCGGCCGGGAACGTGACGACTAGTGCGGGTCTCGGGTGAGCGAGCGGCGGTGCGTAGGGCCCACGCCCAGAAGGGCGGGAACCTGGCGTGGGGCAGGGGTGGGGGCGCCGCAGGCGAGGGCCGGTCCGAGGGGCTTCCAGCGACCAGGGGGCCGGGGCGAATAGGCAGACGGTGGCCGCCGGTGGGTGTGGCGCGGCAGGCCAGGCCGGCCGCCGCTCGTTCCCTCCACGCTGGGCCTGGCTTCTCGGCTCCCAGGTGCTCCGGAACCTGGCGAGGCGGGCGAGGACCGCAGGGGAGCGGGACGGAAGGATTGCAGGGCCTCGGGCGAGAGCCTGGCCCCCAGCCAGCGCGGCGGCGCTTGTGCAAGTAAAGGGCTCCTCGTCTAGACCAGGTGAAAGGATCGCTCACAGGTAGGGCGAGGAGGCTTTTGGAAAGGATGTTTGGAGGCCAGAGAAGGAACACAGTCTTAGTGGAATAACTGGGTTTTGCTTTTTGGCAACAACCGTAGTCTCACTCAGGAATTTGATCTGGTTGCTTTTTCGTCATTAACTAGATATTCTTCTTTGCCGAATGTGGTCTGTTTAGTCTCACTTTGGACGGGATTTTGGGAATGTGCCTGCAGAGCTTTTGGTGTTTCCAGAAATTAGGCGATCGCCTGATAATTTACAGAAATGATTATAGGGAGTTTGTGGGGTCGGCAAAGTCTGACTCTTAATGGCCATATGCAGAGGAGCAACTAAGCCCATGTGCCACAACTACTGAAGCCCAGGAGCCTAGAGCCTGTGTTCGGCAACAAGTGAAGCCATTACAAGGAGAAGCCTGTGCACAGCAACTAGAGTGGCCCCTGATCACTGCAACTAGAGAGTGGCCCGCCCCCGCTCCCCCATCACGGCAGCTAGAGAAAGCCTGCACGCAGCAAGGAAGACCCAGAGCAATCAAAAATAATAAATTAATAATAAAGATTAAGAGAAGGCTGTCATCTGGACTTCACATGGCCCACACACACAGCATGAAAGTTCCAGCTAGAACAGCTTTCTTCAGTGTTCTGATGCCTGAATGATTTTTTTTTCCATTGTTGAATGTTTGCTGTATGGCAGGCACTATACTTCGAACCCTTTTTAAATGATCTCATGTAAATCATTCAGTGAGGAAATTGAGACTCAAAGAAGTGAAGTCAAGTGTCTTGGATTCTAGCTGGAACTTTCATGCTGTTGTGTGGGCCATGTGTGACTTCAGATGACAGTCTTCTCTTGATCTGTTTTTATTATTAATTTATTTATTATTTTTGATTGTGCTGGGTCTTCCTTGCTGCCTGCAGGCTTACTCTGGTTGCCCTGATGGGGGGAGGCGGGGCTCCTCTCTAGTTGCAGTGATCAGGGACCACTCTCTAGCTGCGGTGCACAGGCTTCTCCTTGTAATGGCTTCACTTTTTGCCAAGCACAGGCTCTGGGCCCTTGGGCTTCTGTAGCTGTGGCACATGAGCTTAGTTACTCCTCTGCATATGGAATCTCCCTGGACTGGGGATCAAACCCATGTCCCCTGCATTGGCAGGTGGATTCTTATCCACTGCTCCACCAGGGAAGTCCTGTTAATCTTTGATTTCAGTCTCTGCATCAGAAAATAACCCCAAAAGGATACTTGTAGAAGCTCAAAATCAGTGTGGTGAATTGTTGCTGATTAGCAGTGTGTATTAGTCATCGTCTCAGGTTCTGATTTGTCTTGTTCATCAGTGATAAGGAAATGTCATAGCAATGACCTTTAACTTGACTGTAAGTTCTTTGTCTCGGAGAGGGAAAGATTTCTATCTTGAAAACTATTGTCTTTGGAATATGTTCAGAATAGGTAGGAAGAATGTGGTTTGGGGAATACTAGAATGAGCTGAGAGAATTTTCTAGAAAAATGGTAAGTATTTTACATATGTGAGTGAGTGCAAGTCGCTCAGTCGTGTTCGATTCTTTGCGACCCAATAAACTATACAGTCCATGGAATTCTCTAGGCCAGAATACTGGAATGGGTAGCCTTTCCCTTCTCCAGGGGATCTTCCCAACCCAGGGATTGAACCCAGGTCTCCTGCATTGCAGGCAGATTCTTTACCAGCTGAGCCAAAGGGAAGCCCGAGAATAGTGGAGTGGGTAGCCTATTCCTTCTTTTTTTTTTCCCTCACTGCATTATGCACAATTTTAATTCAATTCTTGGAACACCCAAATAGGTGAGTTAGTGACAATGTTAACAGAGGATCTTCCCAACCCAGGAATTGAACTGGGGTCTCCTGCATTGCGTGCGGATTCTTTACCAACTACATCTGTGGTAAGGAACAATTTGAGAAGAGAGAAAATTTACAGGAAGGCTTGTGTATGTGTGCTAGATGTAAAATAGTGAAACCTTGCAGGAGGCTGTTGCATTAGACTTGATGGAAGAGATGGGTGGTTGATTTTGGTAGCAGCGTGGGGATGGATAGAAGAGGATGGATTGGGGATGAACTTTGAGGTGAAAAGGATGGATTTAGCAATGGGTTGGATGCGGAAGCTGAGAGGTAGGGAGAAATGAGGGCTATGTGCTAGTTGCCTTGGTGGTACCATATTCTGAGGACAGTGCTGGTGAGGGACAGGCTTAGAGGGAGACAGTGAAGAATTGTGTTGTAGCTCCAAGGATGGCCAAGTGGTCAGTTGGCTGTCGTGTTGGAGTTCTGGAGGGTCTGGGTTAGAGCTGGTGCTCTGGGAGTCATTGGCAGAAAGCCGTGGAGATGACCGTGGCAGATGACGGGGAGACAGAGTTTGAAGTTGAGAGAGAGCCGTTTAAATGGTTATCTTAGAGGCTGAGGAAGCAGGTCATTAGGGAAGTGAAGACTTGCTGGGCAGTGTTGCATGCCCTTTGAGGTTTGTGGTTTTGAATCTAAAAAGCAAAACCAGCCCGCTCGTGTGATTTTTCTCTGGCAAAACTCCACCACTTAGGCGCAGAGGAGGCGGTCAGAGGCCAGCAAGGAAAAAGGGCTCATAAAGCAGATAAACCTAGATTCTAAGTTGGGAAAGAAGAGAAGGAGGACACGAGCAGGGTCATGGATGAAAACATGGGCAGGTGACCGAGTTGGGAGCTTGCTGAGGTAAAATGACTGTTCGAGTGGAGAGCCTGAAGTAAGCAGTTTTCTGGAAGGAAGGAAAGTTGGATGTTTGAAATCCAGTTTGAGAGGTGAAAAGACAGACATGGCTCAGACGGTAAAGAATCTGCCTGCACTGTGACAGACCCAGCCAGGTTTGATCCCTGGGTCAGGAAGATCCTCTGGAGAAGGAAATGGCAACCCACTCCAGTATTCTTGCCTGGAGAATACTGGATGCACTTAGCGCTGACTGGTTGATGCACTTACTGTTAACTGGAAACTGGCTGGGTTTTGACCACGGAGTGGGTTTTTCTTGTGCAATAGAAGAAAAGATTGATGGGGAGGAGGCCAGGGGACTGCGGGGTTATCCCCTTGGGTGTGGACAAGAGATAGAACAGGCGGACAGTGGAAGAACAGGGGACAAGAGCTGGGAGGGGCAGTGGGCAGCAAGGCCCAGGAGCTTCAGAGAAACTGGGGTTTCGTCAGGAGGAAAAGTGGTTGTGAGAAGTAAGATTGCTTCTCCCTGAAATACCCCGGGGGAAGTGGTGTTATCTCGGGGCACGCAGGAGTCCACCAGGGTAAATAAGAAAGGCAGGAACTTGCAAAACAGGGTCCTGATATACAGAACTTGATTAACCACTTCTGTCCATTTCCAGAGAGCATGTCCTTCCTGCAGTGGGGTGGGGTGGCTGGGCGAGGTTGGGTCTGATGAGATGGAGGTGACAAGTGATCACCTTTTCTGCCTTTTTTTTTTGTCTTTCCTCTTTGCAGTCTGTCTCCCTCCAAGAAAACTTTAATTCTTATTATATTTGAGCTGGAATGGATTCTAAATATGTGTGGAAAGTGAAATTTGTGGAATGTCTTATATTTCAAGGCAGTGTTTATAAGGGGGAGATTGCTCTCTGCCTGGATGTGTCACAGTTGAAGCCATCTTTCATTCAGCCTGGATCACACGATACAGAGTATTCCATCCTGGGAAGTACCTTGTGTGGAAGATCCTGTGGGTCTCCAGAAAGCTTCCTGACAAATCAAATGAGTTAGTGATCTCGATCTTGCCTTGAGAAGTATTACAGAACAGGGCTTGATGGTTCTTTCTGATGGCAAGGACCTAACTTCTTATATATTTAATTTTTTTAAAGATCATTCTTATTCTCCCATGACATTTCTATATTCAGTATTCATGGATTAAGAAAATACTAAATGACCAACTTCTATTAATTTAGAAACACTTGAATTTTGGTTATATTGATTATTATAGCACTTACATACACTTGAAAAATGTTAGATTTGTTTAGTCTATACTAAGAGCCAGAAAGAAAATGTGCTTGATGGACTCAGACTTGGTAAAAACTCTGTGCTTCCCAAGGGCCCCAGAGCTCACAGATGATCAGAAATCACTTCTATGATGTAGGGCATATAAGTACGAGGTATTGTTAATGATTATAATTACCTAGGACCAGGTGTTGTAATAGTATTCAATTTAAATGGCTTTCTGCCAACATCAGGTGAATGTTTAAAACTCTTTCCCATTGTAATTATGAAGCATTTTCTCTCACGTCACTGTAGCTAAGGAAAAAGTGGTTTATTTAGGAACTAAATCTAGGCAGTCTCAAACATCTTAGTAGTGATTTAAAACCATTGGGCTTCCCAGGCGGCTCAGTATGTAAAGAATCCGCCTGCAGTGCAGGAGCCTGCCTGCAGTGCAGGAGACCTGGGTTTGATCCTTGAGTTGGAAAGATCCCTCGGAGAAGGAAGTGGCAACCCACGCCAGGATTCTTTCCAGATGGTAGTCATTTAAAGCCATTATTGTTGCTTACAGCCCTGAAATCCTCAACCATTATTACTGAAGCAACGTAATCGAGGTCTGTTGGAGCATATATTTTTGGAATTATTATCTTACCTGATTAGTTATAGAATTTTGTAACCATGCCCTCTTCTGAAGTATTCAGTCCAGCGTTTTGAGTTGTGAATGTGTTCAGTTCAAAGAACTAGGATTTGTAAAGAGTGGTTAAAGCTTGGAGTTGTTTCACTTGGGTGTCACGTTTAATTTGGGGGTTGGAGGTAAATTTAGCAGTAACACTAGTAGCTCTTGGGTTCGTCACTTCCTGGAATTATAGACAGAAAGTTCATTTACGTTTTTGTGAGAGGAAATTTGTAGTCTTACTTGGCTCATAATTTTGTTAACATTTTTCAAGGAGAATGAGTATATGAAATGAGCTACATCTTCCTGTTATGGGGTTAACCGTGGGCAAATCAGTGACCGAAATAATTATCTTAATATCTTGCATGTGTTGTTTATTGTGGTCTCATAACTCTCAGAAGAGACAGGCCATTTTACAAATGACGTATCTGTGAATCAGAGAGACTGACTAGTCCCAAGGCTCACAGCCAGTTGGTGAATCAGCTATCGTGTTTATATAATTTTAACCACCTCAGCTTTGTACTTTTAATTGCAAAGTTTCAAGAATAGCCTTTCAACTGGGTCTCTTCAACTTTTAAGGTTTTCAGTTCACCTGCCAAGCGGTAGTATGCATTATAATAGAGAACAGGATTATAAATAGCAGGTACAGGGAACACAGCCTTGGGCAAAGTCCTATGATAAATTGACTTTAGTGTTGGGAGCTCTTGAGTTTGTCTCCTACCTTGACTGTTTATAATACAAGATATTTATATGTTTAAAATACAAGATGCTTTGTTAATTTTATTTTTTCCTACTGTGCAGATAAATCATAGAACTTTTCCAACACTGTGGATGTTTTCCACAGTAAGATACACGTTTATTGTAGAACTTTTAGGAAAGTATATAGAAAACTAAAACTACCTATATTTGTGCTACCCAGAAAGAGCTATATATTCCTTATTTACTTGTAAATATTATATAAACCTAGAGTTCGGTTTGGAGAAGGCAATGGCAACCCACTCCAGTACTGTTGCCTGGAAAATCCCATGGACAGAGGAGCCCGTTAGGCTGTAGTCCATGGGGTCGCGAAGAGTCGGACACGACTGAGCGACTTCACTTTCACTTTTCACTTTCACACATTGGAGAAGGAAATGGCAACCCACTCCAGTGTTCTTGCCTGGAGAATCCCAGGGATGGGAGAGCCTTCTGGGCTGCCGTCTAGGGCGTTGCACAGAGTCAGACACGACTGAAGCGACTTAGCAGCAGCAGCAGGAGAGTTTGGTTGATTACATTTATACGTCATATGCTACTTTTTTCGCCTGACATTTTGTCGTGTTATGCAGAAGTCTTAATTGCCTTCCAGTGCAGGGGATGTCGGTTCGATCGTTGGTTAGGAAACTGAGAACCTACGTGCCTTGAAGCAACTCAGCCTACTGGCCCCAACTAGAGAAAGATCAGGCGGCACAGTGAAGACCCAGCACAGCCAAAAAAAAGAAGTCTCAATTATCATGTCAAACGATGCAGTGATAAAATCTTCAGCCAGATGTAATTCAGCCACTGTAATTTAATTGCGCCCATCTTATTACATGTTTAGGTTGTTTCTGCAGACTCATAACTGGAGACATTGAGTTTAGATGCTTTATGCTTATTACTCTTGGGCTTCAGAGCCTGGGTGAGACTTTCTGAGAGGGCAGAGGAGAGGTGAGAGGAAGTAGTGGAATGAGATGGCAGAGGAGTGGCCCTGTTTCTTTCCCCTGCTCCTTTATGACAGAGTTCGTTTCTTCATATAAGAAGAAATGACTTTTTGGGAAAACTTCCTTATGTATAGAGTTGAATGTATCTTGTATTTCTTTAGGAATAGCCCTGACAGTTGAATTCTTTCTTTTTTTTTTTTTTTGGTCAGTGGCTCTTGAGGAACACGGCCAGATCATCTTCCTGTAAAATGTGTTAATTTTCACTTCTGTCAGCAGTGTATGAGAGTTTAGGATCTTTAGATCTTGAGCTACATTGAACAGTCTTTAACTGTGCAAACTTTTTTTTATTACCATAATTGTCATTTCTTATGTTCTAATAAGATTAGAACTTTTGTTTGATAAGTTTAACAGCCGTTTCATTTCTTCTAAGTTGTCTATTCATTTCCTTTGCTCATTTTCGGGCCTGAATTAGTGATTTTCCTGTCAGTCTGTGTGAGAGTTCATTCTGTTAGGATGTAATCTTTTGTCCAGGATTTCTTTTTAAAAGGCTGGCTAATAGCTATAAAACATAATTATCAATCTGATTTTCTGGTGTCAACTAATCCATGTGATCCCCACCCCCGTCAAGGTCTGATTCTATAGTGTTTAGTCTAAATAATTCCATTTTTGGATAATATGCCTATTATGAGTAATGTTAATTATATGTTTTGTCTTTCCAGAAAGAAGAAATGATGTAAGCCATTCACTATCCAGACTTTAAGGTCACGGTGAGAAGGAAGGTCAGGAGGAACATGGCCTGGCCAAATATTTTTCAAAGAGGAACTCTGCTCTCCCGGTTCAGCCATCATCATGTGGTCGTGTTCCTGCTCACCTTCTTCAGGTAAGTGGACCTCTGAAACTCTGCTCTTCTCGTTCTTGTTCTCCTTTTGAAGGAGTTGTTTATTGCATGGCAAGGCTGGCTTGACTAATGGTCTCCTGTTCTTTGTGATAGCTCTAGTATTGCGGTTCTTCATTCTCGCCTGCATTTGGCAATGTTTGAAGACATTTTTAGTTGTCACGCTGGGGGAATGGGTGCTGCTTGTATCTAGTAGGTAGAGACCAGGGATGCTACTAAACATCTTACAGTGCCTGGGACAGCCCCCCATGGTAGAGAACTTGGGGAGCCCAAAATGTCAGTACGGCTTCCCTGGTGGCTCAGACAGTGAAGAATCTGTGTGCGATGCCGGAGCTGCAGGTTTGATCCCTGGGTTGGGAAGATCCCCTGGAGAAGGGAATGGCAACCCCCTCCAGTATTCTTTCCTGGAGAATCTCATGGACAGAGGAGCCTGGCGTACTACAGTCCATGGGGTCGCAAAGAGTCGGACATAACTGAGCCACTAACACAAAATGTCAGTACTGCTGTGATTGAAAAACCTTGATCTGATATAAAGTCCTTAAATAGTTAAAACCAGGAGCTTGAAAGCAAAGGATGTGCGTTTCCAGGGAGTGCTCTGTGCCTCACTGAGCAGTAGAGATGGTAGGAGACCTCTGTGAGGAACTCTGGTTGCTCTTGTGAGAGCCTGGCCTGTCAGCATGACCGAGGAGTCGACCGTGTCTGACTCAGGGGCCTTTGGTGGCTCTCAGTAGTGGCCTGTTGATGACGTCAGCCACACTTTTTGGTGTTAGGGGCACAGTATTCACAAATTCTGTGGCTCAGTATTTGGATTATTTCCTCTGAATAGATTTTATTATTGTTTATTGAAGGCACCACAAATGATAATTTTTTTTTCAAGGCAGAAACTAGGAAAATGGTTTTCTAATTATATAAGAGTTGATAGGTAATTTTAGATACTTGCTTTACAGGAAATCCACTTGTGAGGGGTTGAGGAAAAGACAGGCCTCAAGGAAAGAGCTACTGAATGGCTAGCGTAGGGAGTGGCCAGAGGTTGCTAAAGGCTTGGCCTTACGGAACTGCAAATGTGATTTTAAGGGGTTGGGATCTGTCACATCTCCACCTTCTAGGTCCAGGGACCTGTTGCAAGTGAACATGGGGGTTTATATGGAAGAAGACAAATTAATTGCTTCTTTGCTTAGTGGAGGCTGTTTCAATGGATAGTTTTTATAAAGCAATATCTTTCTTTTTTAAAAGAGAAGAATTCTAAGATTGGATAAAACATGGCAATACATCTGTGATTTTGTCGAATGTGTTTTCTTTTTTATGCATTCAGCTGTATTTCCTCTTTCTTTTGTAGTTACTCATTGCTCCATGCGTCAAGAAAAACATTTAGCAATGTCAAAGTCAGTATCTCTAAGCAGTGGACCCCAAGTGCTTTTAACAAGTCAACTGAATTACTGCCTGTGGAGGTAAGCAGAGGAAAGAGCTGGGATGAATTTAAGAAGGAAACCTTGCCCATCCATAAATTAAGTTCTGTTTTATTTCATTCATCCTTTGGATGACTTACTCTTTCCTGTGGTATAAAATCCAAACTGTTCTGCCTGCCTTCTTAGCTTGCTCTGATTTAGGTCTGTTTTACCATTTCAACCAACTTATTTCTCACTGTTCTGAAATCACACAGTTCTGTTTTTCTTATTGTTTAGTGGCTAAGTCACGCCTGACTCTTTGTGACCCCATAGACTGCAGCACACCAGGCTCCTCTGTTCTCCACTGTCTCCTGGAATTTTTGCTCAAATTCATGTCCATTGAGTCAGTGATGCCATCTAACCATCTCATCCTCTGCTACCCCCTTCTTTTGCCTTTGGTCTTTCAAAGCATCAGGGTCTTTTCCATGAGTCGGTTCTTTGCATCAGGTGGCCAATGTTGAAGCTTCACCTTCAGCACAAGTCCTTCCAGTGAATATTCAGAGTTGATTTTCTTTAGGATTGACTGGTTTGATCTCCTTGCTGTCTAAGGGACTCTCAGGAATCTTCACCAGCACCACAGTTCAAAAGCATCAGTTCTTTGGTGCTCAGCCTTCTTTATGATCCAACTCTCACATCCGTTCAAGACCACTGGAAAAACCATATTTTTAACTCTACAGACATTTGTTGGCAAAGTGATGTCTCTGCTTTTTAATACACTGTCTAAGTTTGTCATAGCTTTCTTTCCAAGGAGCAAACGTCATGGCTGCAGTCACCATCCTAGTGATTTTGGAGTCTAAGAAAATAAAATCTATCACTGCTTCCAGTTGAAGTGAAGTGAAGTGAAAGTTGCTCAGTCACGTCCAACTCTTTGCAACCCCGTGGACTATACAGTCCATGAAATTCTCCAGGCCAGAATACTGGCGTGGGTAGCCTTTCCCTTCTCCAGGGGATCTTCCCGACCCAGGGATCGAACCCAGGTCTCCCACGTTGCAGGCAGATTCTTTACCATCTGAGCCACAGGGAAGCCCAATAATACTGGAGTGGGTAGCCTATCCCTTCTCCAGGGGATCTTCCCAACCCAGGGATCGAACCCGGGTCTCCTGCATTGCAGGCGGATTCTTTACCAACTGAGCTATGAGGGAAGCCCACTTTCTCCCCTTCTATTTGCCATAAAGTGATGGGACTGGATGCTAGGATATTAGTTTTTTGAATGTTGAATTTTAAGCCAGCTTTTTCGCTCTCCTCTTTCACCCATATCAAGCAGCTCTTTAGTTCCTCTTCACTTTCTGCCATTAGTGGTATCATCTGCTTATCTGAGGTTGTTGATATTTTTCCTGGCAATTTTGATTACAGCTTGTGATTCATCCAACCCAACATTGCGCATGATGTACTCTGCATGTAAGTTAAATAAACAGAGTGACAGTATACAGCCTTGACATACCCTTTCCCACTTTTGAACCAGTCCATTGTTCTATGTCTAGTTCTAACTGTTGCTTCTTGACCTGCATACAGGTTTCTCAGGAGGCAAGTGAGGTGGTTTGGTATTCCTATCTCTTTAAGAATTTTCCACAGTTTATTGTGATCCACACAATCAAAGGCTTTAGCGTAGTCAGTGAATCAGTAGTAGATGTTTTTCTTGGAATTCCCTTGCTTTCTCCATGATCTAGCTGCTTCTGCTGCTGCTAAATCACTTCAGTAGTGTCCGACTCTGTGTGACCCCATGGACTGCAGCCTGCCAGGCTCCTCCACCCATGGAATTTTCCAGGCAAGAACACTGGAGTGGGTTGCCATTTCCTTCTCCAGTGCATGAAGGTGAAAAGTGAAAGTGAAGTCTCTCAGTCGTGTCCGACTCTGTGCGACCCCATGGACTGCAGCCTACCAGGCTCCTCAGTCCATGGGATTTTCTAGGCAAAAGTACTGGAGTGGGGTGCCATTGCTTTCTCCTCCATGATCTAGCAAATGTTGGCAATTGGATCTATGGTTCCTCTGCCCTTTCTAAATCAGCTTGTACATCTAGAAGTTCTCAGTTTATGTACTGCTGAAACCTATCTTGAAGGATTTTTTAGCATAACCTTGCTTACATGTGAAATGAGTGCAGTTGTGCAGAAGTTTGAATATTCTTTGACATTACCTTTCTTTGGGATTGAAATTAAAACTGACCTTACCAGTTCTATGGCCACTTCTGAGCTTTCTAAATTTGCTGGCACATTGAGTGCAGCACTTTAACAGCATCATCTTGTAGGATTTGAAGTAGGTCAGCTGTAATTCCATCACCTCCACTAGCTTTGCTCGTAGTGATGCTTCCTAAGGCCCACTTGACTTCGCATTCCAGGAGATCTGGCTCTAGGTGACTGACGACACAATCATGGTTGTCTGGGTCATGAAGACCTTTCTTGTATAGTTGTTCTGTGTATTCTTGCCACTTCTTAATCTCTTGATTCTGTTAGGTCCTTACTGTTTCTGTCCTTTCTCACGCCCATCCTTGCATGAAACGTTCCCTTAATATCTCCAATTTTCTTGAAGAGATCTCTAGTTTTTCCCATTTTATTGTTTTCCTCTATTTCGTTGCGTTGTTTATTGAATAAGGCTTTCTTGTCTCTGCCTGCTGTTCTCTGGAACTCTGTATTCAGTTGGGTATATCTTTGCCGTTCTCCCTTGCCTTTCACTTCTCTTTTTTCCTTGGCTATTTGTAAAGCCTCAGACAACCATTTGCCTACTTCCATTTCTTTTTCTTTGGGATGGTTTTGATCACTGCCTCCTGTACAGTGTTATGAACCTCTGTCCATAGTTCTTCAGGCACTCTGTCTACCCTTGAATCTGTACGTCACCTCCACTGTGTGAGATTTGATTTAGGTCATACCTGAATGCATAGTGGTTTTCCTTACTTTCTTTAATTTAAGCCTGAATTTTGCAATAAGGAACTCTAGTTCTGAGCCGCAGTCAGCTCCAGGTCTTGTTTGTGCCGACCATATAGAACTTCTCCTTCTTGGGCTGCAAAGAACGTAATCAATCTTATTTTGATACTGACCATCCATTTGGTGATGTCTACGTGTGGAGTTGTCTCTAAGGGTTGTGAAAGGATATTTGCTCTGATTGTTGTGTTCTCTTGACAAAACTCTGTTAGCCTTTGCCTGCTTCATTTTTGTACTCCAGGGCCAAAGTTACCTGTTATTCTGGATGTCTCTTGATTTTCTACTTTTGCATTCAAATCTCCTGTGATGAAAAGGACATCTTTTTATTCTGGTGTTAGTTCTAGAAGGTGTTGTAGGTCTTCATAGAACCGGCTAACTCTAGTTTCGTCGGCATCAGTGGTTGGGACATAGACTTGGATTACTGTGATGTTGAATGGTTTGCCTTGGAAAGTGAACCAAGATCATTGTGTCATTTTTGAGGTTGCACCCAAGTACTGCGTTTTGAACTCTTTTATTGACTATGACTTTTGAAAGGCAAGCTGTTAAGACTAGATGGCTAGATTTCTTGACTGGGGCTTGACCAGTGCTGTGTGCATAGTGAGTGTGTTTGATCATTCACTGATGTGTCATTAACCCTAAAGATGAAGTGGCCAAGAGAGGAAGCATCAAATTCTTTCTCAACCATCATTGAAAAGTGACCACCCAACTTCTGCTTTAGTACTTCAGGGTGAAGAAACTCCTTGTTTTCTCAGGTGGAGAATTACATTTTTATTTAACTCTCATTATTCAGAAGTTCTTTCTTATGCTAAAGGGTGAGTGTTCTCTTTTATTTTGATCTTAGCTTTTATCCTGAGCCTTGCGTACTAAGTTGATTCTTGCTGCCTCTCAAATATATGCGGAAAATCCGTCTCTCGATTCTGGGTGTTCATTGGAAGGACTGATGCTAAAGCTGAAACTGCAATACTTTGGCCACCTCATGCGACGAGTTGACTCACTGGAAAAGACTCTGATGCTGGGAAAGGTTGGGGGCGGGAGGAGAAGGGGACAACGGAGAATGAGATGGCTGGATGGCATCACCGACTCTGTGGACATGAGTTTGAGTGAACTCCGGGAGTTGGTGATGGACAGGGAGGCCTGGCGTGCTGTGATTCATGGGGTCGCGGAGAGTCGGACACGACTGAGCGACTGAACTGAACTGAAATTTCTCTTGTTTAGGCAGAACATCTGTGCTTCTTCTTCAGCTACAGTTTTCTGACGCCAAGCTCTAAATGTGCTATTTCAGATACAGGCTGATCAGAATATAGAATAACAGGATTGATTTAGGCACTACGCTTTTGGTTATACTGCCTTTGTTTTTAAGGTAGTTGATTGAGGGTCCCCAAGACCACCCTCAGATTTGGTGATTCACTAGAGGGACTCACAGGACTCAGCAAACGACTCAAAACTATGGTTTATTACAGTGATAGGATACAGAGCAATGTCAGCAAAGGGAAAGCACACAGGGTCAGGTCCAGAGGAAAGCAGGCAGAACCTTCCAGGAGTCATGTGTGTGTGTGTGTGTTCCAAGAGTCCCGCGTGTGTGTGTTCGTGTTCCAAGAATCCTAGGAGTTGTGTGTGTGTGTTCCAAGAGTCCCACGCATGTGTGTGTGTGTGTGTTCGTGTTCCAAGAGTCCTGCATGTGTGTGTGTGTGTGTGTTCATGTTCCAAGACTCCCAGAAGTCGTGTGTGTGTGTTCCAAGAGTCCTGCGCATGTGTGTGTGTGTGTGTTCATGTTCCAAGACTCCCAGAAGTCGTGTGTGTGTGTTCCAAGAGTCCCGCGCGCGTGTGTGTGTGTTCGTGTTCCAATAGTCCCAGAAGTCGTGTGTGTGTGTGTGTGTGTGTTCCAAGAGTCCCGCGCATGTGTGTGTTCATGTTCCAATAGTCCCAGGAGTTGTGTGTGTGTGTGTGTGTGTGTTCCAAGAGTCCCGCGCGTGTGTGTGTTTGTGTTCCAAGAGTCCCGCGTGTGTGTGTGTGTTCGTGTTCCAGTAGTCCCAGGAGTTGTGTGTGTGTGTTCCAAGAGTCCCGCGTGTGTGTGTGTGTTCGTGTTCCAATAGTCCCAGGAGTTGTGTGTGTGTGTTCCAAGAGTCCCGCGCGCATGTGTGTGTGTGTTTGTGTTCCAAGAGTCCCACGTGTGTGTGTGTGTTCGTGTTCCAATAGTCCCAGGAGTTGTGTGTGTGTGTATGTGTGTGTGTGTTCCAAGAGTCCCGCACATGTGTGTGCGTGTGTGTGTGTGTGTTCCAAGAGCCCCGCGCGCGCGCGTGTGTGTTCATGTTCCAGTAGTCCCAGGAGTCGTGTGTGTGTGTGTGTGTGTTCCAAGAGTCCCGCGCGTGTGTGTGTGTGTTCGAGTTCCAATAGTCCCAGGAGTTGTGTGTGTGTGTGTGTGTGTGTGTTCCAAGAGTCCCGTGCGCGCATGTGTGTGTTCGTGTTCCAAGAGTCCCGCGTGTGTGTGTGTGTGTTCGTGCTCCAATAGTCCCAGGAGTTGTGTGTGTGTGTTCCAAGAGTCCCGTGCGCGCGTGTGTGTGTTCGTGTTCCAAGAGTCCCGTGTGTGTGTGCATGCGCGCGTGCACACTTAGTCGCTCAGTCGTGTCTGACTGTGTCATAATTGTGCTTCATTCTTTGAGCAACCACCCTGGTGAGGTATTGTCTACCATGGAGTCCTGTTGGAGACTTGGTGGCAGGATTTTTATTGGGGCTGGTCATACTGGCATCATCTGCCTGGCATGTATGAAAATTCCACATTCCCATAAGAAAAGCAAGTGTTAGCCCAAACCATATTATTGGGACAGGCAGTGCAGGCACAGGGAGCCACTCTTAGCCGGGAATGATGGGAACCTTCCCAAGTCCCAAGGTTCCAGGGGCCAACCTTGCCAGATAGATCTGTTTAAGGATACGTATCAGGTCTGTTATGTAACTCTTTCCTGCCGGTAACCAGGTCCTGTTGTTAGTGCATGTTGAACTTGCATTAATTTTCCTGCTAAGATATTTATTTATTTACTTATTATAATTGCTGCTTATTAAAATGAGTTTCATGGGAAATGACCCTGATGCTGGGAAAGATTTCAGGCAGGAGGAGAAGAGGGTGGCAGAGGGTGAGATGGTTGGATGGTATCGCCAACTCAGTGGACATGAGTTTGAGGAAACGCCTGGTGATAGTGAAGGACAGGGAAGCCTGATGTGTTGCCATCCACCGAGTCACAAAGTGTTAGATATGACTTAGCGACTGAACAACACCAGCAGATTTTGATTTGTTCAAAACTGTGGATTCAGGAGTTCAGATGGATTGGTTATGTAGAAGTCAGGTTCTGACATATCTGGGGATCTTTGTATTTCTGTACCTGCCCTGGTGGAGAGCAGTGCCCACTTTCCATTCCCTTTTAGACGTAAACATCCATGTTTTTTCTTTCCTGAAGGCTGCTGCTGGGATCAGAGTGGCTGGGGCAGTATTTACTTCGACTCTTCCTGTGTTTCTGTGTCTATAACTGTCTTAACTCTAGCTTTCCTCCGCGCCTTACTTTCTCGTCCAAAGTGGAAAGATTCTTAAAACCAGAAGTATGTGTAAAATCTGAAAAATGTTTTGTTTACATATATTATTCAATGTTTCTTCAGTTCAGTTCAGTCGCTCAGTCGTGTCTGACTCTCCGCGACCCCATGAATCACAGCACGCCAGGCCTCCCTGTCCATCACCAACTCCTGGAGTTCACTCAAACTCATGTCCAGCGAGTCGATGATGCCATCCAGCCATCTCATTCTCCATCGTCCCCTTCTCCTCCCGCCCCCAACCTTTCCCAGCATCAGAGTCTTTTCCAGTGAGTCAACTCGTCACATGAGGTGGCCAAAATATTGCAGTTTCAGCTTTAGCATCAGTCCTTCCAATGAACACCAAGGATTGATCTCCCTTAGAATGGACTGGTTGGATCTCCTTGAGGTACAAGGGACTCTCAAGAGTCTTCTCCAGCACCACAGTTCAAAAGCATCAATTCTTCGGCGATCAGCTTTCTTCACAGTCCAACTCTCACATCCATACATGACCACGGGAAAAACGATAGCCTTGACTAGATGGACCTTTGTTGGCAAAGTAAAGTCTCTGCTTTTTAATATACTATCAAGGTTGGTCATAACTTTCCTTCCAAGGAGTAAGCGTCTTTTAATTTCATGGCTGCATTTAGCATCTGCAGTGATTTTGGAGCCCCAAAAAATAAAGTCTGACACTGTTTCCACTGTTTTTCCATCTATTTCCCATGAAGTGATGGGACCAGATGCCATGATCTTTGTTTTCTGAATGTTGAGCTGCAAGCCAACCTTTTAACTCTCCTCTTTCACTTTCATCAAGAGGCTTTTGAGTTGCTCTTCACTTTCTGCCATAAGGGTGGTGTCATCTGCATATCTGAGGTTATTGATATTTCTCCCGGCAATCTGGATTCCAGCTTGTGCTTCTTCCGGCCCAGTGTTCCTCATGATGTACTCTGCATATAAGTTAAATAAGCAAGGTGACAATATACAGCCTTGACGTACTCCTTTTCCTATTTGGAACCAGTCTGTTGTTCCATGTACAGTTCTGACTGTTGCTTCCTGACCTGCATACAGGTTTCTCAAGAGGCAGGTCAGGTGGTCTGGTATGCCCATCTCTTTCAGAATTTTCCACAGTTTATTGTGATCGACACAGTCAAAGGCTTTGGCATAGTCAATGAAGCAGAAATAGATGTTTTTCTGGAACTCTCTTGCTTTCTCCATGATCCAGCAGATGTTGGCAATTTGATCTCTGGTGCTTCTGCCTTTTCTAAAACCTGCTTGAACATCTGGGAGTTCACGGTTCACATATTGCTGAAGCCTGGCTTGGAGAATTTTGAGCATGACTTTACTAGTGTGTGAGATGAGTGCAATTGTGCGGTAGTTTGAGCATTCTTTGGCATTGCCTTTCTTTGGGATTGGAATGAAGACTGACCTTTTCCAGTCCTGTGGCCACTGCTGAGTTTTCCAAATTTGCTGGCGTATTGAGTGCAACACTTTAACAGCATCATCTTTCAAGATTTGAAATAGCTCAACTGGAATTCCATCACCTCCACTAGCTTTGTTCGTAGCGATGCTTTCTAAGGCCCACTTGACTTCACATTCCAAGATGTCTGGCTCTAGGTCAGTGATCACGTTATCGTGACTATCTTGGTCGTAAGATCTTTTTTGTACAGTTCTTCTGTGTGTTCTTGCCACCTCTACTTAATATCTTCTGCTTCTGTTAGGTCCATACCATTTCTGTCCTTTATCGAGCCCATCTTTGCATGAAATGTTCCCTTGGAATCTCTGATTTTCTTGAAGAGATCTCTTGTTTTTCCTATTCCGTTGTTTTCCTCTATTTCTTTGCATTGATCACTGAGGAAGGCTTTCTTATCTCTCCTTGCTATTCTTTGGAACTCTGCATTCAGATGCTTATATCTTTCCTTTTCTCCTTTGCTTTTCACTTCTCTTCTTTTCACAGCTATTTGTAAGGCCTCCTCAGACAGCCATTTTGCTTTTTTGCATTTCTTTTCCATGGGGATGGTCTTGGTCCCTGTCTCCTGTACAATGTCACGAACCTCCGTCCATAGTTCATCAGGCACTCTATCTATCAGATCTAGTCCCTTAAATCTATTTCTCACTTCCACTGTATAATCATAAGGGATTTGATTTAGGTCATATCTGAATGGTCTAGTGGTTTTCCCTACTTTCTTCCATTTCAGTCTGAATTGGGCAATAAGGAGTTTATGATCTGAGCCACAGTCAGCTCCTGGTCTTGTTTTTGCTAACTGTATACAGCTTCTCCATCTTTGGCTGCAAAGAGTATAATCAATCTGATTTCAGTGTTGACCATCTGGTGATGTCCATGTGTAGAGTCTTCTCTTGTGTTGTTGGAAGAGGGTGTTTGCTATGACCAGTGCGTTCTCTTGGCAAAACTCTTATTAGCCTTTGCCCTGCTTCAATGTTTCTTAAGTACCCAAATAGTGTCTTCATAAAGTACTTACTATAGCTCTCGTGTTTATGTATAGCTATCTTAGGTGCTTTACAAAAGACGTTAAGCAGACACAGTCTCTGTACCTTGAGACTTTATAATGGATCCCACTGACATGGACAAACATTGTAAGTAGTAAGAGAACATAATATAAAATCTGTGTTTGTAGATAATGGAGAGGAAATGGTTGAATCTAATATTTGAGGACAACTTGACTGAAACTTATAAACAAATTTTTTTTTTTATACAAGAATTTTTTTTTCTTTTAAATTAGAAAGTCTTACCACTCCAGACAGCACAGTCCTTCCAGAGTGCAGAGAGTCTAAACTGCTTCTCTCTAGTCTAAAGCAGGATTCAAAGCGCCCTCAGCATTCCAGCTCAACCTTGACCGCAGCTGCTCTCAACTCCGGTTCTCAGGGCACCTGATAGCAGAGCCCTGTACACACGCCAGCTTCAGCTCATCCTCTGCGCACTGCTTCAGGAAGCTCCTTCATGTCAGAAGTTCCCCCACCCCCAGGCAGAGCTGTCACTCTGTGATAAACATTCTCGCTTAGGAAACCCACACCGCGACCTTTCGTGCTTCCAGGAAGTGTCCCAATGCGTAGCAATCATTGCAGCTTAATACAGGCCCTCCCCCCACAAGAAGAGCAAGAAGAGCCTCCATCCGTGCAGGCCTCTGCAGGCCGGCCCTTTCACACGGCAGCTGTACGTAGGTGCAGGCCAGCATGTGAGACTGTGGCAACTTTAAGTCACTTTGTCAGTGACTTTTAGGCTCACTTCCTTCTCTTTTCAGAAAATCTGCCAGTAAACAGATCTGAATAACTAGAGTTCGTCTGTCAGTTCCTCTTACAAGGAAACATGACCTTTCAACTTGCAACCCACACAGTTTTCCTCAAGACAGTCATCTTGTCACCTGTTAGTATAGTTGTCTTGATTGGAGTGTGTTATTGATGAAAACTTTCTTCACCAGCCTTGTTTTCTTTCATCCTATTTTCTGAATCTTTTTGTTCGTCCTGCTTTTTTCTTTTGGGTTTTGGGATTTGTTTGCACTTGTGAAGGAGGCAATCAGTAGTATCTTCAGCTGAATCCTGGCAGTGAAGCAGAAAAAAGCCGTTTAAAAATCTGTCCATTTTTGTGACAGCCACACCTGCAGGGAGTTTTCCGTGGCTTCTCATGAGAGTGAAGAAAAAACCCTTGAAACCTGGAGCAGCTGCTTGAGTGTGAGCTCTGGCTCACGTTGGCTTGTGCCCCACAGGGCTTCATCCTGGGTCCTATTGAGCCTGGACGGGATCAGGGGTCAGAGCTTGTGGCTCGAGAGGAAGGTGGTGAGGTAACTCATTGGAAGAATCGGGCCCCAAGTTGTCACCCTGACGTACAGATGGGTCTCAGTTGTGAATGTCTCTTCTGCTCCTGAAAGCAGAGTGTGAGTGTTAAGGTATCAATGGCAAGGCAGATGGCACAAGCCACACAGAAATGAGTCACTGGACTGCAATCACAGTTTATATATTCTCTTGACAATTTGGGGATTTTGCTTTCTGTGAAGCGATGATGTATTTTCAAAGTTGTTGCTTGTGGTGTTTCTCTTTAATATTCTTTTTTTTAAAATCATTTTATTTAGTGAGTTATTTTATCTTTGGCTGTGCTGGGTCTTTGTTTCTGTGCTAACTCTTTCTTTAGTCGTGGAGAGCAGAGGCTACTCTCTAGATGCGGGGCACAGTCTTCTATCTGCAATGGCTTCTCGTTGCCGAGCACGCCGGGGCTCTAGGCTCACAGGCTTCAGTAGTTGCGGCACGTGGGCTTGGTAGTTGTGGCTCGCAGGCTGTAGAGCACAGACTCAATAGTTGTGGCACACAGCGTGTGGGATCTTCCTGGATCACGGATCGAACCCCTGTCTCCTACACTGGCAAACAGATTCTTTACCACTGAGCCACTGGGGAAGACCCTCTTTTTAATATTCCGAAGTCAAAAAATTTTCTTTGTGACAAGATTTTTTTTTTTTTTTTGATATGGGCTACTTTTAAAGTCTTTATTGAATTTGTTGCAGTATTGCTTCTGGTTTATGTTTTGGCTTTTTAGTGCGCTTATGGGGTCTTAGCTCCCTGACCAGCGATCGAATCCTTACCCTCTGCATTGGAAAGCGAAGTCTTAACACTAGACTACCAGGGAGATCCCCAAATTTTCTTTCCTATAATAACCTATCTGAGAAATCATTTAGTACAACTCCTTGATCTGGAGATCCCAAAGAGCTATGAGTTTGTATTTATAGAGACTTACTGCTTCAGAAATTAAAACCGAGAAATTTAAAAAATACATTGGTTTTAAGTTATTTAAAAATGAACTAAGTAACCCATAACATGTTAACATAAATAACATTTTATGAAAAACGACTTTTTCAGAACAACAAAAAGAATCGCTTGCTAAGGAGAGGGACACTGACTTACATTTTTGCAAATCTCTTCATGTCTGACTTAATAGAAGACAATGGATTTTCGTGTCTGCTTCTGAATTCAGTCTCTTGTAGCAGGATCCTTTATTTTTTTATTTTTTTTTAGCAGGATCCTTTGAAGGGTATGAAGAGAGTTTGGCTTTCAGAGATATATAGTGGAAAGGGAAAAAGTATTTTAATAGCCTTTTTAGTTAATTGTGGATATTTGTCTTTGATACTATACCAGAATTTGACAAGAGGCAATTTCTTAAAGGTTAGTGACAATGTGGAATCTGAAACTATATTAATTAACTTTTTATCCTCTTACATTAAGATCCATTTGTCTGTCTTGTCCTTTGAATGGGTCTTGGAAGTGACAGGCTCATTTCATTCTTTTCGGAGGAAATATCTGCCAGAAACCCAAATCTGAATAACTAGCTTTTGTCTGTCAGTCACTCTTTCAAGGAAAAATAACATTCCAGCCTGCAACTCACAGTTTTCTCAAGACAGACGTCTTTCTTTGGTGTGCTGAGTGCTAGATGCATATTTTCTATTTCATGGCACAGATTATTTTAATAAAAAGGGGGGGGTGGGGACTCGGGCCAGATTAATAAGATTAATAATTTTTTTTTTTTACCATTTACTTATGAATGTGTAAAACTCAAGAAAGTCCACATTATTCCTACAACATGTTGAAAGTGCGTCAGAATTCACACAATACTAATTTTCTTTTGGTTCTGGTTAAATTATATATACCAGTTTATCACAAATGGTAAAATCTGTAACTCTGTTCAAAGTTTTATTTATTTATTTTTTTTAAGTTTTTTTTCCCCCAAAAACAATTTTAGGAATCTTTACTTAAAAACAACCTTATCTTAAAATGGAGTAACTTTGGATTTACGAGCAGCAAGCAAAGTACAGAAGCAAAAATGCATTACAGGAGCATTAAGTTCTATATTAGGTCACAGTGTCTAATCTGAAATCACACCCATAATATCATTTTTCAGGATATCTGGGAAATAGTTATTTCCCAGGATGTCTGAACCATAGCTACTCGATTTTGACTTTTAATGGTAAAAAAAAAAAAAAATTGTTTTTTAATAGCCAAAGCAGATTTCACCATTAATGACGTCAGTGTTTTTCTAGGTATGAGAAAATGCAAGAATTGGAACTCATAAAACCTTTTTCTGAAAAGATCTAACTATCTGAAGGCCTGTTCTGCCAGGTTTTTTTTTCTTTTTTTTTCAGAGCACAGAGTACCTCATTCCTGATTTTCACCCTGAACTTCTTTCAGGGGGTGTTGACGGTCAGCAGCGTGCAATGGTCATGATGTAATCTTTGTAGAGGCAGCTGGCAAGTACCAACTTCCAGTTAGCAGGGTCCCTTCATAGCCACATATCTGACCATGTGACACCATTTCATGGCCATTGTGTCCTGCGGTGCTGGGAAGGCTCACTCCCAGGTCTAGGGAAGTGATGGGCCACTCAGTGTGCTAAAATTGGACCAGGCCTTGCAAGTAGCAAAAGTCTCTGGACCACTGTCTTACTGGCCTCCTGGTCCAGGAAAATATTTCCTCTTGTTGCTTTTTCCCATACCCAGAGTCACATTATTACAGTTATTGATCTCATATGGAACTGTCAGTTCAGCATTATATCACAGGCTCAGTGAAACAAGTGACATAGAAAATAATATAGCCATAGAAAAACATCTATTTCTGCTTCATTGACTATGCCAAAGCCTTTGACTGTGTGGATCACAATAAACTGTGGAACATTCTGAAAGAGATGCAAATACCAGACCACCTGACCTGCCTCTTGAGAAACCTGTATGCAGGTCAGGAAGCAACTGTTAGAACTGGACATGGAACAACAGACTGGTTCCAAATAGGAAAAGGTGTACGTCAAGGTTGTATATTGTCACCTTGCTTATTTAACTTATATACAGAGTACATCATGAGGAACGCTGGGCTGGAAGAAGCACAAGCTGGAATCAAGATTGCCGGGAGAAATATCAATAACCTCAGAAATGCAGATGACACTACCCTTACGGCAGAAAGTGAAGAGGAACTCAAAAGCCTCTTGATGAAAGTGAAAGAGGAGAGTGAAAAGGTTGGCTTGAAGCTCAACATTCAGAAAACAAAGATCATGGCATCTGGTCCCATCACTTCATGGGAAATAGATGGAAAAACAGTGGAAACAGTGTCAGACTTTATTTTTTTGGGCTCCAAAATCACAGCAGATGCTGATTGCAGCCATGAAATTAAAAGACGCTTGCTCCTTGGAAGGAAAGTTATGACCAACCTTGATAGTATATTAAAAAGCAGAGACATTACTTTGCCAACCAAGGTCCGTCTAGTCAAGGCTATGGTTTTTCCCGTGGTCATGTATGGATGTGAGAGTTGGACTGTGAAGAAGGCTGACCGCCGAAGAATCGATGCTTTTGAACTGTGGTGTTGGAGAAGACTCTTGAGAGTCCCTTATACTGCAAGGAGATCCAACCAGTCCATTCTGGAGGAGATCAATCCTGGATGTTCATTGGAGGGACTGATGCTAAAGCTGAAACTGCAATACTTTGGCCACCTCATGCGACGAGTTGACTCACTGGAAAAGACTCTGATGCTGGGAAAGGTTGGGGGCGGGAGGAGAAGGGGATGACGGAGAATGAGATGGCTGGATGGCATCACGGACTCTGTGGACATGAGTTTGAGTGAACTCCGGGAGTTGGTGATGGACAGGGAGGCCTGGCGTGCTGTGATTCATGGGGTCGCGGAGAGTCGGACACGACTGAGCGACTGAACTGAACTGACTGAACTGAGCTAGCAGTTATTAGTAAAATAAGAATTATAAGTCAAGAACTTTCATTAGATAAAGCCTGGTATACCCCAAGTCACCTGACTTCATTCATTAAATGATTATAGTCTGGTGTTAATCTCCTGGTTGTACATTATGGAGCATCCGACCTTTATCTGAAGATTGGTTACTGATATAAGCCTTAGAAACTAACCTAGAGTGTCCTTTTTTAATAACTTAATTAAATCTTTTAGCAGTATCACGTAACAAGGAACTGTCTCAGCAGTGAGTCTTAGTAAACACTAGACATTAACAAAACTAGAAACTTAATTTGACAATTTACAAAACTTAATATTCCGTGATTTTTCATTATGGAGGCCCTGTAGCCAGGGAGGCTTTAACCCATCAAATAAAAAATGACGTTTGTCAGGGAGCTGGGAAAAGCCAAGCAGCCATCTTGGATTTCACATAGCCCTGACTCTGCTGTTCAAAGTTTTAAAAGATTACTTAAGGATGGTTTCTTGTATTTCTATGCCACCTTTATAGTTCTGGTTTCTCATTTCTTAATTAGTAAATTCAGCGTGCAGGTTCTATCCCAGGCTAATTTATACACTTCCAGAAGGAATGGCCTCTTGAATCCACAGAGTGTTGAGGTGGGGAGCCTCCAACCACGTCAGAGTCATTTCACATATGATAATATACATGTTTCAATCCATTCTCCCAAATTATCCCACCCTTGCCCTCTCCCACAGAGTCCAAAAGACTGCTCCACACATCCGTGTCTCTGCTGTTGTCTCGTATACAGGGTTACCGTTATCCTCTTGCTATATTCCATATATATGTGTTAATATACTGTATTGGTATTTTTCTTTCTGGCTTACTTCACTCTGTATAATAGGCTCCAGTTTCATCCACTTCATTAGAACTAATTCAAATGTATTCTTTTTAATTGCTGAGTAATACTCCATTGTGTAAATGTACCACGGCTTTCTTATCCATTCGTCTGCAGATGGACATCTAGGTTGCTTCCATGTCCTGGCTATAATAAACAGTGCTGCAATGAACATTGGAAAAAAAGGGGGGGTGGGGACTCGGGCCAGATTTAATAAGATTAATAATTTTTAATGCTTGACAAATATTTATTGAGCATCTAGTGTGTGCCAAGGACCTTCTTCAGTGAAATAGACCCTTTTTGGGGACTGTGAGGCAGTAAAGATACAGTGCTTAATAGTACAGTTTGGTGTAACTGCCTCCATCCATGCTCAGGCACAGGAGTTTTACCCACCACTGCTTTTGCACCGTCAGTGGAACAGTTAAAAGGGAAGAAGCAGATATTATTTTAGTGTTATTATGCAAATAAATCGTTGTGGCCTCAGGGACCTGTTTGCGTATGGGTTTCCTCAGGTACAGAGTGCTGATTTGCTCTTTTCACCCTCCCCAGGTTTCCGTGAGGGTGGGCGGAGGTGGTTCCAGAAGGTGCTTCGGCCCAGTGAGGCCTAACAGGTTCTTGTTGTTGTGTGACCGCAGGTTTGGAGCAGCAACCATTTGTTTCCCAGTGCAGAGGAAGCTACTCTTTTCCTCGGAACGCTGGACACCATTTTCCTCTTCTCCTATGCTGTGGTAAGTTTTAGAACACTCGGCTTTTCTGTTGAGGAAAGACATAAATGACTCCACATCCTACCAAGTTGGTGAGGGATTTTGAATGTGCTGACTGAGGAGAGCTCAGTTTCCCTGGAGTTTATATTTTGTGTCCATCCATCTATCCATCTGTCCATCCCCGTGACAAATATTTCGACAGTGCCTAGTGTATGCCTTGTCGTTTTCTTGTTGAGGGGAATTCATCAGTGAGCAACACAGGAAAACTCCCGACCTTTAAAAAGCTTCTGTTCTTGACTGGGAACTGAGAGAGACAAACTAATACAGTGCCATAAGGAAGGACATTACTGAGTGTGTTCCAAGGCGTTAAGTGCTGTGGAGTAGAACCAGGCAGGGAGTGAGTTTGTCCCATAGGTAGGATGGCCAGGAAGGACCTCGAGAAGAGCAGAGAGCCCTTGGCATATAGATGATTGTTTTCAAGATTGGATGAAAATCAGCAAGAGAGTTGATGGGAAGAGAGGACAGGGAGAGTTGGTGAGGTGGGAAGACTGAGCTGGGCCCCGGGAAAGGGATTCCCACGTTTCCAGCTGGGGAAGATGAGGGATGGGGCGGGGAGGCTGGGAGGGAGCAGGAGATCCACAAGAGGGCGGCCGGGGCCAGCTCTGACTGAGGTAGTATCCTGGAATCGGGCAGCGGAAGTCCCTGGCTGGTCATCAGGAACATCTGTGGTGGCTGCACATGTGGCTTGGTGGTAAAGAACCCGCCTATCAAGCAGGAGGTGAGGGTTCGATCCTTGGGTGGGCAAGATCCCCTAGAGAAGGAAATTGCAGCCCACTCCAGTATTCTTGCTTGGAAAATCCCATGGACAGGGGAGCCTGGCAGGCTACAGTCCATGGGGTCACCAAGAGTCAGACACGACTGAGCGACTAAACAGCAGCAGCTGTGCATGTGATGTGAAATCCTGGGTGAAGGTCCCAACGTCATCTCCGCATGTTTATGTGGGTGATTATTAGACTATCCTTTCTGTGAAGAGGAAACTTACACACAGTTGGAGATCCTCAGCCCAGCCTTTCGGTATAGAATTCCGTCCAATAGTGCTTCTCCTTGAGCCTTTGAAGAAGTGTTAGAGGAAGTCTTGTGGTCTCATGGTGGCTCAGTGCTAGCAAGTAGCTATGATAAATTCAGTATCAAATGGAATTTAACATTTTTTTGGATCATTTCCTTATCTATAGAGTTATGATGATAATATAGTTGTCTATAGGATTAAATAGGTTTAGGAGATAAAAGATAAGTGCCATGGAAAATCAATGATCGGACTTCTCTGGCTGTTCAGCATTTAAGACTCTGTGCTTCCAGTACAAGGGATGGGAATTTGATCCCTGGTCAGGGAGCTGAGATCCCACGTACCATGTGGTGTGGCAAAATGAAAAATTAGGGATCATAGCTCTTTATATTGAACTGCATTTCTTTCTGTAACTTTCAAGTGTTGTTCTGGGTGTTTGGAGCAGTACAGAATAAATTAGGTCTCTAATGTGAAACACAATTGAGAGATTTTCTTCTCTGCCTTTACTCTATATAAGGTTGTTATTGTTTAGTTGCTCAGTTGTATCTGACTCCTTCGTGACCCCATGGACTGTACCTCATAGGCTCCTCCATCCATGGAATTTTCCAGGCAAGAATACTGGCATGGGATGCCATTTCCTCCTCCAGGGGATCTTCTTGACTCAAGGATTGAACCCTTATCTCCTGTAGTGGCAGGTAGATTTTTTACTGTTGAGCCACTAGGAAAACCCTGTGTATAGCATAACACCATGTAAATTGGAGCTTTAGAACGTAAAATCTTCTCTAACGCTGGTGGGTGCTTCTTTTGACTTAGTGAAAGGTTGACAGTAATGAGGGAGAAACATTTATTATGATGTTTATCATCTAAATTTTCTCTTATGTGTGTATGTGAAAGTTGCTCAGTCGTGTCTGACTGTTTGCAAACCCATGGCCTATATAGTCCTTGGAATTCTCCAGGCCACAATCCAGAATACTGGAGTGGGTAGCCTTTCCCTTCTCCAGGGGAATCCTAACCCAGGCATCGAATCCAGGTCTCCTGCATTGCAGACAGATTCTTTACCAGCTGAGCCATAATATATCTATTATATGTATAATAGAGTCAATTTATTAGAAACACTTGTATCTGAATTCAGGTATTAAAACATTTATTCATTTTACATGTTTGTGGCAGAAAACTGAAGTGTATTGCCCTTAGCTTTTTGGTCCGCCTTCCTGCTGTGAGTGTGTGTTAGTTGCTTAGTTCTGTCTGACACTTTGCAACCCCATGGACTGTAGCCCGCTAGGCTTCTCTGTCCATGGACTTCTCCAGGCAAGAATACGGGCGTGGGTTTGCCATTCCCTTCTCCAGGGGATCTTCCCAACCCAGGGATCGAACCCAGGTCTCCTGCATTTGCAGGTGGATTATTTATTGCCACCAGGGAAGCCTGGAAAGTCCTGCCATGAGCTCAGCCTTTTAATTCCTACCACTCAGTGGGAGGAAAGCAGAAGGCAGAACACTTGTACTTATCTTCAGCTAATTACCGTCTCTGCCTCCCTGTTCTCCGTGCCTCCTGGTGTGATGAAACCCAAGGGTTAGATTAAACAGGCAGGGCACGTGCCCCGAAGCTTCTGTTCCGTAGGACACATTGTAACATCTTCATTCAGAATGCAAATAGCTAAGAGGAATCCCTTTTGGGAAAGCAGATATTGATGTTGGAGTTCATCTGTTCTAGAAGATAAAGTATATTTGTGTGCTTGTTTTATTATAATTATTCTTTTTTTCCCCTAGGTGTCTCAGGCAGTTAGGGGGATCAAATAGAAGGAAAACTTGCACTGAATTGCACTGTCTTGGTGCATAAAATGTTTACAGTGTGCAGAAGCAGTTGTCATTTCTTGAAACACTGGTGAAACTGATGCAGAGGTTAGGCTAAGCATGAGAGTGAGGTTTAATTTTTGTGTTTTGTTTGCGTCATTTGCTCTGGAATGTGTCTTACTTTTTCCAGGCTGTGTTGTTACCCAGCGCTGTCAAATGAAATGCTTTCTCCTTAGGGCCTCTTCATCAGCGGTATCGTCGGGGATCGGCTGAACTTGCGATGGGTTCTGTCCTTTGGCATGTGCTCTTCTGCATTAGTGGTGAGTTGAAAAGTGTTGTTGTTTTCATTCCAGTTACTGTTATCTTGGCCAGGAATTTTAGAATCCAAGCAAGCCCCCTACTTCCGTCTGCTGCTACTGCTAAGTCACTTCAGTCGTGTCCGACTCTGTGTGACCCCATAGACGGAAGCCTACCAGGCTCCCCCGTCCCTGGGATTCTCCAGGCAAGAACACTGGAGTGGGTTGCCATTTCCTTCTCCAATGTGTGAAAATGAAAAGTGAAAGTGAAGTCGCTCAGTCGTGTCTGACCCTTAGCGACCCCACGGACTGCAGCCTACCAGGCTCCTCCATCCATGGGATTTTCTAGGCAAAAGTACTGGAGTGGCTTGCCATTGTTATCTTGGCCAGGAATTTTAGAATCCAAGCAAGCCCCCTACTTCCGTCTATAGAATAGAAAAGTAAAATGAATCTTTGGTTTTCTGATCCCTGTGTGCCTTTTTGGTTAAGGGACATCTTGAGAGTGTGATTTTAGTCACACCCCTTCCTTGATTCTCAGTCACCAACGAAAGTCACAGCATAACTCGAGTGGCCTCCACTGCTCTCGAGAACCCGGTCCCAGCTGTCTTCTACAGTCGCGTCTGCCCTGCGCGTCACCACTCTGCTCTCCCAAACCTAGCTGCCTTCCGTGGCCCCCACGTATCCCGCTCCCTTCTGCCTCACTGCTGTTGTTCCTGCTCTTCTTCCTGCCCTCAGTGTCCTCCGCTCAGCTCTTCATAGTCTAACTCAGCGTCTCCTTCAAGTCACTGGCCAGATGACCCTTGTTTCCTCATGCCTGACTCTGTCCACCCGGCTCCTGGAAGTTGTCGCTCCCTGTCCTGAGCCCCCGCCCCTGACTTTCCCTGAAGGCACTTCCTTTGTCTGCTGCTCAGCCTGCTTGTTTCAGGTCGGCCCTGTTGTCCCTAGGCGTCTACAGCAGGGTGGTGGAGACCATAGACTCTGCAGGGCTGCACTTCCAGGCTTTCAGTCATTCCCTGAAGCTTCCAGCTGTGGTTTCTCCATGCTTCAGGCTCCGCTTTTCAATACCTGCACTCAAGGTTGCAGTGAGGGTTCTGTGAGTTACTGTGTGGGGGCATTTAGAATGGTTCTTGGCATATTCAGTGCTCCAGAGGGCAGGATCCATATTTGAATCATCTGTATTTGTTCATAAGCATTTGTTGATTGAATAAAAGCATGGGGCTTAGTTAGACTCTATTGTTTTTCAATGTCTGCCATTGGTGTATGGGGAAAAAGTTATTTTCCTTTATACTTCAGAAATTGAAGCACTTTATTCATAAGCTGCTCACCCACATATATGTACAGACTATTTTAGAACCTGGTTTAGGGTTTTTCCCTAAACCCAAATGAACTTCTTGGCCAACCCAATGTTTTCTTTCCTTTTTTTTTTTTTAACACACTTTTAGAAAAGCTGAAGTACGTCTGTAAACTCATCCTTTTTTGTGTTTTTGAATTTTGACAAGTGACTATAGTTGTGTAACTGCCACCTGCCTTCTGTCCCCGGCCTCTGGCAACCTCTGCCCATTTTTCCTTATGGTTTCCCTCATTGCAGAATGTCATATAACTGGAATCATACAGTATTAGACATACACCATTTTTAAACCCACGCCAAACAGTCCCAAAGGAGATTGACTACAAATAAAACGCCCACCCCGAGCAGAATGCCTGGAAAAAAGCAGTCACTTGATACATGCCACCAAATGACTGAGTCAGTCACAAGTTATGCTGATACACTGAGTAGCCACGGTTAATAAAAATAGCTGGTGCTTTCTGGCCCCCACAATGTGCCTGGAAATTTACACATGTTCTGGTGGGAATCAACACATGTGAACTCCAGTAGTCTCTTTAACTGCCCTCCATAAACAAGAGGAAAGGGAAATAGATGTAAGATGAGATCACACAATGGGGACTCAGTCTTTTAGAGTTGAAGATGCAAAGCTAGAGGGATGGTCCTCGCTGTGTTTTGAGCTGTTTGCCGTCTCTGCCTCTCTGGTTGGGGGTGGTTTGATGCTTGTCTTGCTCAGGGCTGCTCTGAGCAAGGACATCTGAAGAGTCTGCTGCGAGTCTGTCAGGCTCCAGACATTGAATGTGTCTATCACGGAGGGTCTTGAGTCGGGGTGTCCACGTGGACATGACACACATCTCGTTCTTTCTTCTTCCCTGAGGTGTTCGTCTTTGGCACTGTCACGGAATGGCTGCATTTCTACAACAAGGGGCTGTACTGTAGCCTGTGGATCGTGAACGGCCTGCTGCAGTCCACCGGCTGGCCCTGCGTGGTTGCTGTTATGGGCAACTGGTTTGGGAAAGCTGGGTATGCCACTTCCTTCCTGTTTCATTTCCCTTTTTGATAGTAGTTTGAATATCAGATTTGTCAGAGTCAATTTTCTCTATCTCCCCTTTTTTTTTTTAATTTAAAAATTTTATTACTGGGGTATAATTGCTTTAAAGAGCTACATTGAAATGAATACACATATCCCCTCCCTCTTGAACCTGCCTCCCACCCACCCCCCACCCTGCCTCTCTAGGTCATCACAGAGTGCCGAGCCGAGCTCCCTGTGTCACAGCAGCTTCCCACTAGCTGTCAGCTTTATACGTGGTAGTGTATATACGTCAGTGCTGTTCTCCCAGTTTGTCCCACCCTCCTCCCCTTACCCCTTTGTGTCCAGATGTCCGTCACTCGATCTTTTCAACACCACCCATGTCTTCCCTCTATTTTAGGAAGTTTAGCAGAGAGAGGAGGTTTCACATTAAAGGACATTGGCGATGGCGTGGACTCTATAGAGAAGGTCTGGCCCGTGAGACACATTCACAGCACTGTTCTGACTATGGTCAGACTTTGAGTGTGGCTGAGACAGTACATCTCAAGTTTTTGTTTTCAAATCTTTCCTTTAGAGAACACAAATAATACATCGTAATAATAGATATCTTGCATGCTATCTCATCATGTATCTTCCTGTGGGTTTTGCCTTCCCTGTTTTTGAGATTCAGTGATCTAGTTTGACCTTCTTAAATTAAAGATGAGGAAAATGAGCCCAGAAGTTATCCTTGGGACTTGCATAGGGTCACAGAGCAAAGGCTTTAAGAAAATGCAGATGAAGAATGCCAGACTTCCAGCCTTAGTTAAATTGGCCATTTCCCCCCTAACCCTTCTGTTATTTATCAGTTGTATGTGAGTTGTTGTGAGTGATGGGGGCCATGACATATGGATGGGCACCTGCTGATGGATCTTCTGGGCCACCCAGGAAGACCCGTACTTAACCTACAGGATGGAAAATAAGAAGAGATACCTGTTTCTTGTTACCATTCATGACACTCTGCCTTTGTTGTTTATCGTCATTTTTGACTCTGCCTTCAGGGACTGTTAATTTGGATTTCTAGCTTTTGTCCTGGATAAATATCCATGTGTTGTGAAACACACATTTATGTCATTGATAGCTCTGTCTTTTTTGTTTACTCTCTTACGTAGGGGCCAGTGTACCCAAAAGATATTACCCACCGGCTGTGGTGATCAGTGCATGCTTTAGGCAGCTCCTCTTGGTTTTCCAGCTTCCCCATTTTCCTAATGGGAGTAATGGTGCTTGCTTGATAATGGTCTGTATTTGTGGTGAAATAATGTTTATAGTTCAGTGTGCTAGTGATTTTTTTTTAAATACTGTTATTTATTTTTGTTTATGCTGGGTCCTTGTTGCTGTACGTGGGCTTTCTCTAGTTGCAGTGCTTGGGCTGCTCACTTGGCTTCTGTGTTTGCAGAGCACAGGCTGTTGGTGCACAGGCTTCAGTAGTTGCGGCTCTCCGGCTCTGGAGTGCAGGCTCAGTCGTTGTGGCGCACGGGCTTGCTTGCTTCTCGGCATGTGGAATCTTCCTGGACCAGGGGTTAAACCCGTGTGCCCTGCATTGGCAGGTGGATTCTTACCCACTGTACCTCTAGAAAAGCCCTGTGCTAGTGATTTATGTTTCCTTCCAACTCTGCTGTCACTGGTTTAATAGAATTGATTTTCAGAGGTACTAATTCCCCAGTGATACTTTAAAAAGTTTATTTATTTATCAACTGCACCAGGTCTTGTTGCAGCACGTGGATCTTTGTCACGTCTTGTGGGATCTTTCCTTTCAGTGCAGGAACTGCCTAGTTGTGGCGTGTGGGCTCCAGAGGGCGTGGGCTTCAGTAGATGAGGTGCACGGGCTTAGTTGCTCTGCGGCATGTGGGATCTTAGTTCCCCAGACATGGATCGATCCCACATCGTCTGTATTACAAGGCGGATTCTTAACCCCTGGACCACCAGGGAAGTCCCTCCCCTCTTATACTTTAGTTTTCTTTTGGAGTAGGTGATGCTGTTTGTGTGCTGTTTATTTTTATTAAAATTTTTAAGATAACGTCTTTCCATTCATGATTTTTGAAAATTATACCAGGGCTACTTGATTATTGTTGTGAAGCCAGCTATTTCAAATGAACAAAGAGAAATAAAGGTAAAACCACCTGAAATCCTGTTATTTCAACATAATCACTTTGACATGTATCATTTTGAGATAATCCTTATCTGAGCTTTTCCAAATTGGATGACACTGGGTGTTTGGTAGCAGTGACTGGACAGTCTTAACTCTTCATTATTTCTCTGTTTCAGTCAAAAGACAAACAGCACCCATTACAGTTTACTTTTGAAAGTAAGACAGTCTGTTTTTAAGCGAATAACAACTAGTAAGTGAAATTGATGCTGCTGCACTTGACACAGAGTGACTCTTCCTGTGAAATGTAGCAGTAAACCACAAAGTACCAGTAAAACTGTGACAACTTACAGTCACAATTGTTTTCAGCCAGTTTCTTCCGAAATGTCTTTTGATCAGCATGTTCGTCAGACCCTGCCTGACCTTTGCTCTTCTCTGTAGGATCCTCTTGGTAGGTTTTATGTTTTAAAGGCTTGGGGCGTTATCATACTGGTGAAAATGTAGAGATTGTCTAGTTCAAATCATTTGATTTCCAAGTGAAGAAAGTTAAATGATCTACTGAAGACATTGCCCTGAAAAGCTGTTACCGTGCATGAGTCATACTCCTCCTCCTGTTGTCAGGGGTCATTGTTTTTTTTTCATGCCTCATATAGCATGCAGGATCTCAGTTCCCCCATCAGGGGTTGAACCCGTGTCCCCTGTATTGTGAGCTCGGAGTCTTAAACACTGGATCGCCAGAGAAGTTCTGGGATCATAGTTTTTTAGAACACGTTGAGGCTGGCAGTACTAGTAGATACACCTTTGCAGGCCCCAACTGTCAATTCTGCCACTGCACCCAGGCCTTTGAGGGGCATGGCGCTTTCCAGATGAGAGCATTGAGCCTGGGCCGTGAGCTGCTGGCGATCACTCTGCACAGCTGGAAGTGGCTTCTAAACACGCTTTTCACTGTACAGTGTTGTCTCCGTCTCCGTTTTTGGTTTTGGTTTTTTTGGGCTGTGCCTCATGGCATGTGGGATCTTAGTTCCTCACCCAGAGATCAAACTGGTACCCCGTGCATTGGGAGCTTGTAGTTTTAACCTCCGGACCACCACGAAAGTCCCTGCAGTATGTTTTCTCGTCTCTCTTCTTCCATTCGGCACAGTAATGTTGAGATTCATCCATGTCTGCATCGATAGTTCCTTCCTTTTCATGGCTAAGGAGTTATGCATTGTATCACAGTTTATCTGTTGAGCTGTTGGTGAACATCTACGTTTTTAGTTTTTGGCTTTTACTATTGAAGCCACTGTGCTTGTTCGTTCACAAATCCTTGTATGGACACATGCTTTCGTTCCCTTGGATAAATACCTTGGAGTAGAATGGCTGGATCTTATGGTAGGAGCATGTTTATCTTCTTAAGAAACTGGCAATTTCTTCTAAAGTGGTTGAACCGCTTTGCATTCCTGCCAGCAGAGTGTAAGGGTGCTAGGTGCTGTGCACCCTTGCCAGCACTTGGTGTGCTCAGTGTGTTCTGACTTTGCTCTTCTGTCAGGTGTGTAGTGATGCCTTGTGAGTTTAATCTGCATCTCCCTGATGTTGGATGATGCTGAGCATCTTGTCCTGTGCTTGGTGGTGGTTCAGTCGTTAAGTGGTGTCTGACTCTTGCGACCCCATGGACTGTAGCCCGCCAGGCTCTTCTGTCTGTGGAATTTTCCAGGCAAGAATACTGGAGTGGGTTACCGTTTCCTTCTCCATTCATGTGCTTATTTGCATCTTATTTTATGTGTGTGTGTGTGTAAAGCGTTTGTTAAAATCTTTGCCCCATTTTCAGAAACTTTGTATTTGAGATGATTATAGATTTGATTTAACACTCCTTAGAATTTTATTGCATTGTTTATTTTTCACAGTGTTGAGTTCTGAGATTTCTTTATATCCCAGCAGCAAGTCTTTTGTCAGATAAGTGGTATCCAAATAGTTTCTCCCTATCCATGGGACTTGATTTTTTAAATTCTCTTAACAGTGTTTTTCAGTGAGCCCCAAATTGAACTTTTGTATAATAAAATCTTAGAAGAAGAGAGCTACCCCGTTAAGTGTTTTGCCATTTGGGTGTACTTTAAAAAAAAAAAAACCACACATTGAAATGGAACATTGATTCTGTGTCATGTGAACCTGCACTGTTTGGCCGTTCTGTGCTTGAGCTGCACACAGAACCCCTTCTGACCGTGCTGTCTTCGGCTCTGCTCTGTCCCATCCTAGGCGGGGAGTTGTTTTTGGTCTCTGGAGTGCCTGTGCCTCAGTGGGCAATATTTTGGGCGCGTGTCTGGCTTCTTCTGTTCTGCAGTATGGTTATGAGGTAGGTGTTTTTTTCCCTAGCTTTTTCTTCAGTGTATAAATATATGTTTTATTTTTGGGAAGTAATCCTGTGACCATTTAAAATGACCTAGTGCTGTGTCTGGGAGGGGCAAGGTTTGTATTAAGAGTGGACAAACTTATGGTAAATTAAAACACATTAAAAAAAATTAGTCATGGAAAAACAGCTAAGTCTAAAGACATATAATCATTTGGGGAAAAGTACTTGCAACTCATGTTACAGATAAAGAGCTAATCTCCTTAATATATAAAGAGTGCCCACAAATTGATAAAGACTAACAATGCACGGAAAGACGGGTAAAGGATTTGAATGTGTAGTTCATGGAGAGGAAAGAGAAATGGCTTGTAAACATATGACAGGATATTCCACTTCACTCAGAACTTGTTTATTCATTCAGTAATATTCTTAAGTTCCTCTTAAGTGCCCCAAGGCAGTAGAGGATAGAGCCGTGGCCCAGAGAGCCAAAAATCTCTGCCCTTATAGGAGTTTAGGTATTAAGTGGTAGAGAAATGCAAATTAAAACTACACTGTAAAAAAAGAGAGAGAAAACCTACACCATATCCTTATTGGTAAAAATCCAGAAGTTTGATACCATGTTTATTAGGAGGTGACAGCAGGCATTGCAGGGTGGCCAATCAAATAACTCCTCTTGGAGTCAATATAGGAATGTCTGTCAAAAGCCCAGTCACTTAACTGGGCTTCCCTGGTGGCTCAGACAGTAAAGAATCTGCCTGCAGTGCGGGAGACCTGGGTTTGATCCCTGGATCGGGAAGATCCCCTGGAGAAGAGAATGGCAACCCACTCTAGTATTCCTGCCTGAAGAATCCCATGAACAAAGCAGCCTGGTGGGCTATAGTCCATGGGGTTGTGAAGAATTGGACATGACTGAGCAACTAACACATCAGAATGATAATGGCTCTGACCTAGCAGTTCGACCTCCGTGAATTCATCTGACTGATGAGTATACTTCATCATATACAAAGAGTACATCTGCAAGGTTATTTACTTCAGTACTGTTTGTAGTAGCAAAAGATTGGTAAAAAGAGAAGTAGTTAAACCATGAAACACCTATTCAGTGGAATCTGTGCAGCTGTGAAGTAGAATTAGACAGCTCTGCGTGTCCAGATTGGGATAGAGCTCAGTGATGTGTTAAGTGAAGATAACCGTGTGTTGAGCATTGCCATTTATTTGACATGGAGGAAGAATTAAAGAGTATCTATTGTATTGGCTTGTGTGTTTCCAAAACAAACTTTGGAAAGTACAAGCTGAGTAACAGTGCTTATATGTTCGACAAATAAAAATCGAATGGCTCATATCAACGGATTGTCTGTTCAGTGACCTAATAATTGGGAATTCCCTGGTAGTCCAGTGGTTAGGACTCCAAACTTTCACTGCTGAGGGTGTGGGTTCAATCCCTGGTCAGGGAACTAAGATCCCCGACTAGGGGATCTGCACAAGCCATGCAGTGTGGCCAAAACCAAACAAAATCAAACCTAATAACTGGTAAGTTGCTCTTTTAGAAAGTAGGTAACAGTTTTTAAACAGCTTGCCAAGTGTTTGGTCCTTGAAGAATATTGGTCTAGTTAGGGCCAGTGGGAAGTCCTTCCTGTGTTCATAGTCACCTTTTTCCCAGGTTTTTTAGCTTCACACCTGGATTGTACTAATTGGCTCAAATGGGAATTTCAGGTCACCCTCTGGGCTGCTCCCAGATTTGAATTCTGGAAACACTCATTGACACCTCAGGCTCCATTCTCTCTTAAATAAAATTCACTGATGCCGTCTGTCTCTCGAGTGTCTCACCTGGACCGTTGGAAGGACACTGTTCTTCCATGTGACCCCCAGCACAGCCTTCAGCTCCCCCTGTGCAGAAGGCTTCCCGTCTCCCTCCCACCCGTTGCCGGGGCTTCAGTCGTGCTGGGAAAGGTGGTCACTTGCCAGGATTTTCAGCTCTTCCCTAAAGCACTGTCTCCCTCCTTCAACCAATTTTTCTTCCAAATTCAATTCCTCTGTATGTTTCCTATGGGGACTCCGCCTTCTCATTCATCCAGCTCCATTCTGCCTGTATTAATGTGTGGTGGCTCTTTTTAAAATCTATCTTCATCTAGTTTTTGACTGTGTGAGGTCTTTGTTGCAGCGCTCAGAGTCTTTGTCGCATCGTGCGCACCTCAGTAGTTGCACCAGCTTGGTTGCTCCACAGCATGTGGGATGTTAGTTACCCAACCAGGGATCGAACCCACATCCTTTGCATTGCAAGGTAGATTCTTAACTGCTGGACCACCAGGGAAGTTCCTATCAGTTAATGTTGTGTGTAGTGTGTAACCCTCCTCAACTGGAAACTGTCTTTGAGGGCAGATACTGTCTGTTGCGTGAGGCTGAGTGGTGGCAAGAGCGCTATTTTTGGAGCTAATTCTGACTTCCCAGTTGTAATAGTACCACTCAGTGTCCAGGAGGCCTTAATTATCCTCTCTGAGCTCCACAGAGTCCCTGGGAAAAATTTGTGAGAAAACAAGTAAAACACTTAGCTCAGTGCCTGTCTCAGGCCAGGCGCCCGGCGCTCATTTCCTTCCCAGTCGCCCCGTCCTCCCACGTGTGTCTCTAGCGGCTGTGTGGTTAACGAGCATCCCAGATGTGTCAGGAGTACCTTTCCCCTTCCCACCCCCCCAGTATGCCTTCCTGGTGACGGCAGCCGTGCAGTTTGCTGGTGGGATCGTCATCTTCTTTGGACTCCTGGTGTCACCGGAAGAGATCGGTGAGAGAAGCTGCTTTTCTACTCAGATTGTCTTGCTAACATGGGCAAAGAGAAACCCGAGGCTGAAACAGCCCAGATATTTCTCCCTAGGAGAACTGTGAGCTCCCTTCAGTGAATTAAAAGAGCAGTCTTGCTGTTTTGTGTCCTGTGGACGCCACAGCCTCACCTGGCACAGCTGCAAATGTTTGAGGGAGTGAGGCTCACCTTTTTATAGATTCAGGGGAAACTCATCATTTGCAAATGAGGTTTTATAATGGAGACATTGGCTTGAAATTAGCATGGATGGATTTCGAATTTCGCTTCTTGAAACAGATCTTTTTTTTCTTCAGAAGAATAATTCGGTGAAATACTTATCTGTGGTTAAATACAGATCATACAGGCAGAACGTTCAAGTGAAACCACAGAAGCAGATAGATGTATGATTCTTCTATCTTTTGAGTCTTACTGAAGAGACACGTCAGTTTAATAGTACACAATTAACGAGTTTTTCTGTATGAGAGAGAGATAGCTTGATGTAGTTGAAAAAACAGTGTTTTGAAGCCAGATAAAGGAGAATTTGAGTCCTGGGTTTGTTGCTCATTAGCTGTGTGACCTTGATTGACCTTGGACTCTGAACGTTAGTAACTTTTTCTGTAAAATGCAAATAAAAATAGCATGGACCTCATAAGTAATGGTACATGTAAAGCACTTAGCCCAGTGCCGGGCACCCAGAGGGCACCCTCTCAATGTGGCTTTCGTTGTTGTAGGTATCCCAGGTATCGAGACAGAAGAAAATTTTGAAGAAGACTCACACAGGCCGTTAATTAATGGTGCTGAAAATGAAGATGAAGCTGAGCCTAATTATTCAATCCAAGAAGGCAATACTGTGAGCCAAGTCAAGGCAATAAGCTTCTACCAGGCATGTTGCCTTCCTGGAGTTATAGCGGTAAGGACTGTTCAAATCTCCTCACCGAAGCCTGGAAGATACCATAGCCTGGATAGTAGCACTGCCGGGGATAAGGCATCTTGAAGCAGTTAGCTTCTCTTCGAGACTTCATTTCAGGAACATATGTCCAGAGGAATCGCAAACAGTGGCCCTCAGCTTGTTTATTGACACTACTTGAACTTGTATCTGATACCCAGTGCAGGGGTTAGTACATTTTCTATGCAGAGCCAAATGTAAATGTTTGCAGCTCTGGGGCCACCATACAGTCTCTGCCACAGCCACTCAGCTCAGTAGAGCAGAGGACTCCACAGACAGTATGGAACCGGCGGACCTGACCGGAAGTGGCCCGTGAGCCCCAGTTTGCTGACCCTGATACATACTAGAGTTTGAGTAAGAAGGCAAAAGTGGGTCTTTTTGAATATATGCCTTTTGGCCTGTTGAAGTCTTACAGAATTATAAGTAGATCAAGAGGGGCTTGAGTGGTTCGTAAAGTCTGTCTTCTTTGCCAATGTTCTTGCCATTCTAGGGAAAAAAATAGTTTGTCCTTCTATAAAAGGCCAGAGCAGGCTGCTCCACAGTATCCCTTGGTAGTGCATTCCAGTGTTTCCATAACCTCCACAGTCAGGTTTTTTCCTAACGTCTAAACTGAGTCCACTCTGCCACAGTTTTTCTGTCTTGGTGTTCCGGGCCTCTGGCGCGGGAGTGGAGGCAAGAGGCCTAGGTCATGTTGCCAGCTTAGCCACCACGTCTCTGTGAGGTCTGTGGCGTTCCTCAGCCCTTCCTTGTGTCTCGGTTCCCCTTCCTGTGGATGGAAGGCCTACCAGTACATCCTCCCTGAAGTCTGCAATGTCGAGTTACTATGAATAAACACCTTTTTAATTTTATTGTTTAATGGTGCTTTATGAATACAACCTCTCAACTAGATTCAGAGTCTGCTGGTTGTCCTCTTTCATACTTAGCTGCTCCCTTCTCCCTACCCCAAGCTAAGAGAACTGACACTTGCCAACAGATACAGTTTAAGCGTGAGTTCAGATCGAAGTGCTAGTTCCCACAATTCTTCAACCAAAAGGTGACGTGTCATACAGGGAAATGCATGTTCCCGTTCCCCGCAGGCCTGTTCTTATGCTAATGATTAGTTATTTTTTTTTACAGTAGTTATTAAAATATTCTCCTAGTAAGAATTTAGTTTCTGAGACAGGACTTAGATTTGTTGTGAGTGGTGCTCACTTGCTGTCCCTTTGTATTTCACAAGCTATTGTTCCCCGCCATGGGCAGGGTATAAAGGAAATCCAGTGAACTTAATCCCTTTGTCTTTGTGGCCGGCTGTCTGGACAAAATGCACTCGTGGTTGAGATTTGGCTCTCTAGGGGGCGGCCGTCCTGCTAGGAAAGCTCCTTTAAAACAAGTGATACCTAGGGAATAAGTGGCAGCTCCAGGGAAGAGAATATACTGGCCAGACAACCTTTGAAGTGAGTCTCTCTGTTCCTCCCCCTTCTTCCTTTGATGCTGAATGTCAGGATTTCCTGGTAATAATGTGTTGAACATAGGTTTCTCAGCCTCACTGCCGTGTTATGGGAGCTCCTCAACCTAGAGCCACAAGGCCTGTGACGATCCTGTGCTTTCATTTTTGACTCAGAGCTTTCAGAAACTACCCTATGAAAGTAGTTTTCATGCTGATGCTTTTCTTAGACCTTTGGAACTAGAGTCCAGTCATGTTGCTTTGCATTGGTCATCATATTAACTTTGAAGGAAGTAGAACCTGAAAGGGCTGGCTGCTTGCAATAAAAGCTGTGATGTTTACTGGATTCGTTTGCTTATGGTTAGTGCTCCTCAGTGGCATGAATACCTTTTATCTTTATCTAAATAAAGAAATGTGAGTCCATGCCCTGCCTTATGGTTCAAAACACCCGTTTGCTTCTACCAGAAAGCCGAAAGGAGAAAAAAGTCTGGACAATTAGGGAGTAGTCCTCTGTGTTTTTAATCCCAAGGCTTAATATACTGCCTTTCTAGATGCTAAGTGGGGGGAGAGAGGAGGAAGTCAGGCAATGGGACTTTATAGGAACATTTAATTTTAAAATCAGGTACTATGCAGCCCCAGCTCTTCTGTTTGGTTTGGCTGTTTAATTGTATTAGAACGGTAGTTATGCTGTGCTGTTTGTTCCTTACTGACAGTGGGGTGTTTTCCTTGTAGTATTCACTGGCCTATGCGTGCTTGAAGTTAGTGAATTACTCCTTCTTCTTCTGGTTGCCCTTTTATCTGAGTAACAACTTTGGATGGAAGGAGGCCGAAGCTGACCAGCTGTCCATCTGGTACGATGTCGGAGGAATTATAGGTATGGCTAATGAAGCATCTTTTCCTCTAGCAAGAGTGAGTCACTAGTCAGATTTTATTGGGTTATGAAATCTGGCATCATTTAAAGTTTTATCACTTATTCCACAGCCCTTTTTCCTAAACTGTCCTACTGGTAAGTAGCCAAACTCTTTAAAAAAAAAAAAAAGTCCATAGAAAAGAGGACCCAGCCTGCGGCAGCCCTGTGATGTATAGAGCTCTTTTTTCTCAGCCCTTTGTTGCTGGATCAGTTCTTTGTCCTGGGACGCACCGGGATGTTGCTCTTTCTGATCTCTAAGTGTGAGCCTTTTGTACACTCCCAGGGACTGCTTAGCTCTAAAGTTAAAAGTATGTCAGAGATCCGAGTTACGTTCATTTTACCTATCACCCGCCGCCAAAGAAGAGAAACATATTAGCTTAGTGTATTATAAAGGTAGGAATAATAGCAGGGATTATTTTGTTTTGCAGTTGCTTCCTTGTACACAGCAGATTTTAATAGTGACTTTTTGCTATAGCTGGAAGCATAAACAAGGAAGTGGGAAACTTTAAAATCAGACAGACGTACAGCATGCATGTTAGTGGGTACCACCTGCATGGCTGTGGCAGAACCTTGGTAGCCTTTCTGTAATGTTTACATTTAGACATGTGGACAGACGAAACATGAAAGCACAGTGTACCCTTAGGTGATATGCTGTTATTGTGTTTGGATTGTGTGTCCCATTCTTTCAAAGTTGATTTTATTTATTTATTATTTTTGGCTGTGCTGGGTCTTCGTTGCTGCCTGGGTTTTTTTTCTTCCCTCTGGTTGCAGAGAACAGGGGCTACTCTCTAGCTGAGGTACACAGACTTCTCCTCTCTGTGGGTTCTCTTGTTGCAGAGCACAGGCCCTCAGGCACGTGGGCTTCAGTAGCTGCAGCTTCCGGGCAGCAGAGCCCAGACGCAGTAGTTGTGGCACATGGATTAGTTGTTCCATGGCGTGTGGGATTCTCTCAGATCAGGGTTTGAACCTGTGTCTCCCGAATTGGCAGGCGGATTCTTCACCAGAGTCATGAGGGGAGCCCCACAGCAGACTTTAATAGTGACTTTTTGATGTAGCTGGAAGTGTAAGCAAGGAAGTTGTTGTTTAGTCGCTCAGTTGTGTCTGACTGTTTGTGACCCCATGGACCGTAACCCGCTAGGCTCCTCTGTCTTTAGGATTCTCCTAAAGAATACTGGAGTGGGTTGCCATTTCTTTCTTCAGGAGATCTTTCCAGACCAGGGATTGCACCCATGTGTCCTGCATTGGCAGGCAGGTTCTATACCACTGAGCCACCAGGGAAGCCCAAACAGGGAAGTAGGAATCTTCAAAACCAGATGGATCTACAGAATGCATGGTAGTGGGTACCACCTACATGACTGTGGCAGAACCTTGGTAGCCTTTCTTTGCATTTAGATCTGTGGACAGACTAAACTGCCCTGAGTGTATGAAAACACAGTGTATCCTTAGGTGATAAGCTGTTATTGTATTTGAACTTGTATGCCCTCATTCTTAGACTCAGAGCCAAAGGAGAGGATGCTGCCTTTAGACTTGCATATACTTCTGTGTCCTGAACAGACTTATGATGAGGGTGTACCAGATGTCCCAATGGCCCGAGATTCTAAACAGGACTGTTTTTGAATGTGACTGTGTTGCTTCAAGGATCCACATCACCTCTTCTTCCTTTTTTTTTTTTTTAAACTATTTATTTATTTATTTGCCTGCGCTGAATTTTAGTTGCAGCACTCGAGATCTTCAGTTTTCATTGTGGTATTCTGGCTCTTTAGCTGCTACATGGAAACTCTTCAGTTGCGGCATGTGGGATCTGGTTCCCTGACCAGGGATTGAATTTGGGCCACCTGCATTGGGAGCGCAGAGTCTTAGCTACTGGACCACCAGGGAAGTCCCCCACATAAACTTTTTTTAAACATCTTGACCTATTAGTTTTTGCCAAACCATAATTGCTCCGTTTAATTTTAGTGAATATTTATGTTCACTGCTACTCATAACCTGTGACGCAGAGTCTCATTATTTTTCAAATAAAAAGCAGGGGGAAAAAAAAGACAAGAAAAGGCTTCACAGCTGATCGGAGAAGGGAAAACAGCAAGAAACAGTGAGGGTGGGTCTGATGATTTTTCCTGATTTTTGTGTCTGACTGGTGGTGTCTGCCCCCATCTGCCATCATGTGAGTTGACAGGTGATCTTTCTAAAAGGAAATTATGGAGGAGATTTTTTTAGGAGAGTCAGCTCTCTTGTTGGATAGACCAGTGTTAGGATCTTGCCGGTGGGTGGAGGGTACGTGGTAAGCAAGAGTCAGGTAACTAAGCTAATTTCAAGATGTTGATTGGGTTGCCCTTCTTTGTGTTGGAAGGTGGAACGCTGCAAGGCTTCATCTCCGACATGTTACAGAAAAGAGCGCCAGTGTTAGCTCTCAGTCTGCTTCTGGCCATCGGGTCCCTGGTTGGATACAGTCGTGAGTATTTCCTTGAGTTAAACTGTTTGCCTCATTTCTTAGGACTAAGGCATTTACTTGCCTCAAGTCAGTGATCAGCCCTGGGGAGGTGGTTGAGACCAGCCTCCAGGGCATAAATGGGGTCTTTGTATTGTCCTGTGAACAGCGGTAAAAGTATCATTACGTAGTTTTATTTGCATTGGGGAGGAAACTGGCATCTCTTGTGCTTTGTCGGTTTGTTTAAAAGCTTGCTTGGGAGTGTATATGCTTTGTCCAAGGGTAGGCTCCAGCAGTGCAGCGTTAGAGCCAATAAAACCATAAAAGGGACAAGATTTCAAAAGAGGAAAGATGGTAATTAGTAGGTTTGGTGTATGTCCCTTAAGATGCTGCTGAGATAGGAGTGTTCCTGTAGCTTTTAGAAGTCACAGTAGCTGGAGCACCAGCGAGAGGCAGACGTTACAGATAAGGGTCGGGAGAGGTGGTGGTGGAGCCGCATCCGCTTGCTGTCTCTGGGAGTGGTCTGTGAGGCCATGGGAATGCAGGCCTGTGTGTCCTGTTGGTGGAGACACATGTACGGCGCCCCTCGCGTTTCACCCTGTGTCCATCTTTCCTTGCAGGCTCTCCAGACGACAAGGCCGTCAATGCGCTTCTGATGGCTGTCACAGGTACAGCACAGGCTCCATCTCGCTGTCTTATTCCTCTGTAAATAAAAAGGGAAAAAGGAAACTGATTGCTCCTTCAAGCTGAGTTATTCTAAGCCTTAATTATAGAAAACTCAGGTGGTAAAAGGACAGATGCCTCACCCAGATCCTGCTTCTCTGCTCTCATGTGATCACCTCAGTCCTGGTGTGACAGAAGCGCAGTCCCTTAGAGATTTCTTCCGATTTTTGATCGCAGCCCACACCCGCTCATATCACTCCTGGAAGTGGTGTAGGAAGAATGGCCCATTGGAAACCAGTTCACCAACTTTCAGAAAGTCCAGTATAGCTGGTTTTTCCTCCAAGTTGGAGTTGGTCATTATTTCTTCCCTTGAACCCCAGATGAATCAGTTGAGTGCCATTAGGGACCATGTTATAGAAAAACTCCTATATTCAATTTGAACTCATGGGATAGTTGAAGCTGCTGCTGCTCTGTGAGACTCTTGGCCCTGACCGTGCTCAGTCCTGTGGCAGCCTCGCCGAGAACAGTGGCAGATGGAACCCCTTGCACCGTTTAAATTGCTTTTTCTCCTCTCTCTCTCTTTCTCAATGTTTGGTTGAATTTGGGTATTCAGATACTCTGACTCATCTCTGCCATAATAGAATTTGATAAACTAGTGCAGACAGTTGTCAGTGAACACACACTTCACCGGATTAGAAAGGTCTGTGTTCACTCTGTTTTCTAGAGGAAAGTGGATGCTAACTAAGATGTTACATCTGGGGGAGTTTCCATTTTTACAGGTAATTTTCCCCACTTCTTTCCGTTTCTCTCCAACAGACCAATTAGAGTATTGGGATTAGAGTTTACGTAATTCTCGATAGATTGGTAGCGCATTGTTGAGTAGTGTCTTAATAAGAACCTGTTCTGTTTCTGACTTTAGGATTCTTTATTGGTGGACCTTCTAATATGATTAGCTCTGCTATTTCTGCGGACCTGGGTCGTCAGGAGCTGATCCAAGGGAGCAGTGAGGCTTTGGCGACTGTCACTGGGATCGTTGATGGAACCGGGAGCATTGGAGCTGCGGTGGGCCAGGTGAGAGGGCAGGGAAGGCTGGACAGGGAGTGTTTAGCGGTGGAAGGGTCTACCTGCGCCTGCAGGGCCACGGTAGGTGGCGCTCCTGTGCTGTAGTGCACTGTACTAAAAGCCTTGGGTTCTTAGTGACCTAGCATGGAAGGCCACTCTGCATTTATCAGTTCCTCCTTTCTACTTGTACCTTCAGAGTCTTCCCGTCTAGAAAGAAGCGAACACTTGGTAAGACTGATCCTTCAGTCCCTGCTGCCCGCCACCTCCTCTTCCAGCCTGAACTTGGCACTTCAGGGAGGCCAGGAGACTCATGCTTCTCATTACCCCGCACTTGACACGCAGGCCCCAACTCTCTCACCCTCCAAACACAGATTTACACACATCCTTCCCACAGATCCCCGCCAGAAATCGCCATGGACCCTGCAGCTGCCCTGCAATGCTTCCTCTGCTTCCTACAACTGTGTTTCAAAAGACAGTTCATAAATGTCTTACATCAGAATCAATCGGGAATTCATTAAAGTACAGAACACTTAGCTTACTGTGGACTTGCTGAGTGAGGGCCTGGGGATCTGTATTTCAACAAGCCATCCTGGCAAGTCCTGTGCACGCTATAAAGTTTGAGATCTTCTAGGCAAGAGTGGCCTACTGTAGGTAGTCAGAACTGTTGTCTCTCTTTTTGGCATGTGGGATCTTAGTTCCCTAACTGGGCGTCGAACCTGCACCCCCTACATTGGAAGCGTGGCATCTTAACCACTGGACCACCAGGGAAGTCCTTGTCAGAACCGTTCACATTGATCTTTCTTGCTTTCATTCAGCTTCAGAAAGGCACTGTTTCTCTGGGACAGTCATGAGTATTTGTCTCTCCTGGGGTATACCACTCTCAGTCATTGAGTGCTAATTTTGTAAAATGTAGATTTGAGAATCAACTGTATGGGTAAAATATTTGAAACTGTGGCAGTGATGTGATGTTTAATGGGGAGAGAAAATATGGGCAGAACCTCAGAGGATGCCCAGTGGTCACAGAAAGAGGAAGCCAGAATTTGAGGGGTGGGGGTGTTACTCAGACCACAAATGAAGAGAGGTCAGGAGAAAGAATGGAAGGAAAAAAGGCTTGTAGTTTTGACACTGACGTCTTTAGATGGCCTTGAAAATTGAGGCATTGCTCGCTTAATGGGAGTGGATCACTAGTATCTGATCGTGAGTGGTTAATACAAGAGCAGATGTTGCTGGAGATTGTTGTGGTTTAGTTTGTCGTGTCTGGCTTTTTGTGACCCCCATGGACTGTAGCCCACCAGGCTCCTCTGTCCTTAGAATTTCCTGGCAAAAATACCAGAGCGGGTTGCCATTTCCTTCTCCAGGGGATCTTCCCAGCTCAGGGATTGAACCTGCATCTCTTGCACTGGCAGGTGGATTCTTTACCACTGAGCCACCTGGGAAACCCATTGCAGGAGATACACCAACTTAATGCACTCTTTCCCTGGTCATATAGTACATATTTATTTGTTAATGTCTGTCTCTCCCACTGTAAGATGAACTTCATGAGGACAGTGTTTTGTTTTGTGTTTTGCTGTCACCCGAGTCCTGGGAATGGTGCCTGGCACACATGAGACATTCAGGTACTTCTTGAATGGTTGTAGAAAGAATGATTTATAGGATCAGGGTGTTAGCTTATTTGATTATGAAACTAAAGAGAAAAAAAAAAACTTAGCAAAGGTAAGAGAACTTTGTTTTCTTACCGTGCTCTGGAGTAGGAACTAAAAAATGCTATTGGCCACCTGTTCAGATGTCTTTGTATAAAGGGTATTGGGCATCCTTTTCTGAAATGACTGTATTTTAGGTTTTCTTTCTTAGCTAATGTTTTCTTCATTAATCAGATGGATGGATTGTAATTAGCATTTCAAGGAGTTTCTTTTTAATTAGAATGCCTGCTAGTCTTAAGATCCCAAACTAGGAACTTGGGGTCCGCATTAGACTGACTTTCACGGTTTTAGAAGCAAAATCAGGAGTAAATCATTGTTCACTTTACTCATTCCCCTGGTGTGTTGAGTTTTGAATGATTTCTTACTGTTTGAGGTATAAAACCCCAAACTTCATGACTTAATATTAAAAATTTCGGACTCCCCCTGGTGGTCCAGTGGTTTAAGACTCCTCACTTCCACTGCAGGGGGCACAGGTTCAGTACCTGGTCAGAGAACTGAGATCCCACATGCCGCACAGTGTGGCCAAAACAAAAAACAAAAATTCTGTAAACTTGGCCACTGCTGCTGCTAAGTCACTTCAGTCGTGTCCGACTCTGTGTTACCCCATAGACGGAAGCCCACCAGGCTCCCCCGTCCCTGGGATTCTCCAGGAAAGAACACTGGAGTGGGTTGCCATTTCCTTCTCCAATGTGTGAAAGTGAAAAGTGAAAGTGAAGTCGCTCAGTCGTGTCCGACCCTTAGCGACCCCATGGACTGCAGCCTACCAGGCTCCTCCATCCATGGGATTTTCCAGGCAAGAGTACTGGAGTGGCTTGCCATTGCCTTCTCCGAACTTGGCTGCTAGCACTCGCCTAATCCACATTGAATGGCTTTGTTCTCTCAGCCTTTCCTTGACTCCCCGAGAACAGTACTGCTCTCTCCCCCTGGTTCCCACAGCAGTGGGTGCACACCTCTAGCAGAACAGTTGCCACAGTGTTTCACACTGACCGGTTGATTGATCCCCGGTGTCAGACTCTGCCTCCTTGAGGATAGAACCGTGCTGTGTCCTTCCTGTTTGCGTACCCAATGCTTAATATGCTTTTGACACACAGCAGGGGTTCAGTAGGTTAAATTGCAGTGTTTTCCCAAGAGATATGAGAACAAATGTCATAAACATTTTTACACAAATGTGTTTCACAGCAAATGATCATTTATAACAGCTAAGAAGTAGAAACATCCTTACGTCCATCAACTGATGAAGGGATAAGTACAATATGATATATTCATATAATGGAGTATTATTTGGCAGTTCAAGAGGAATGAAGGTTTGATAGATGGTACAGTAGGGATGAACTTCAACTCTATTATGCTAAGTAAAAGGAGCTAGTCACCAAAGACCACCTATTTATGTGATTTCATTCATATGAGATACCCGGAATAGGCAAATCCATAGAGAAAGAAATTAGATTAGTGGTTGCTTTGGGTTGGGTGGATCTGGAGAGTGACTCCTAATGGGTTTCTCTTGGAGTGATGAAGATGGTCTAAAATTAGATTATGGTGATAGTTGCACAACTCTGTAAGTATACAAAAATCCATTGAGTGATATGAGCTCAGTATTATGTAAATTGTATGTCAGTAAAGCTATTTAAAAGATAAAGTAGCATCCAGAGAGTTTGGAGGGCCACTGTGCTTCCTCTAATGGGTGATTACACCTCTGCTTTTTTGTTTTCCGTGAGGCCATCCAGGCTAAATCACTCAGTTGTTCTCCTTTTATTTCTCCCACTTAAAATTTTTACTAATAATGTGATCAAAGAACATGGGTTAAATGATCATGTCGGTGGTCAGCTGAGTTTTGAGAAGGGTACCAAGACCACTCATTGGGGAAAGAGTGGTTTCTTCACCAAAAGGTGCTGGGAAAGCAGGATGTACACATTGCAAAATGATTAATTTGGACCCTTACCTTACACTTTGTACAAGACTTAACTCAAAATGGATCACATACCTAACTTTAAGAGCTAAAACTAATAAAACCCTTAGAAGAAAACATAGGGACAACTCCTTATGACAGATGTGTACCAGTGGTCAGTGAACCCCTGAAAAGATTCTCAGCATCCTTAGTCTGTTAGGGAAATGTAAAAGAAAAACATGAACTACCACTTGACACCTAATTAGGATGTCTGTAATTAAAGCAACTCGTTGCATGAGGTGGCCAAAGTACTGGAGTTTCAGTTTTAGCATCAGTCCTTCCAATGAACACCCAGGATTGATCTCCTCTAGAATGGACTGGTTGGATCTCCTTGCAGTCCAAGGGACTCTCAAGAGTCTTCTCCAGCACCACAGTTCAAAAGCATCAATTCTTCGGCGATCAGCTTTCTTCATAGTCCAACTCTCACATCCATACATGACCATGGGAAAAACCATAGCCTTGACTAGACGGACCTTTGTTGGCAGAGTAATGTCTCTGCTTTTTAATATGCTAGGGAGGGATTGAGGGTGGGAGGAGAGGGGGACGACAGAGAATGAGATGGATTGATGGCATCACCAACTCAATGGACATGAGTTTGAGTGAACTCTGGGAGTTGGTGATGGACAGGGAGGCCTGGCGTGCTGTGATTCATGGGGTTGCGAAGGGTCGGACACAACTGAGGGACTGAACTGAACTGAACTGAATTAAAGCAAAGTAGAACAAAGTAGTAAGCATTGGTGAGGATGTGGAGGAATTCCATACAGTGCTGGTAGGAATGTAAAATCACACAGCTGTTGTAGAAAATGCTGTGATGGTTCCTCAAAAAGGTGGACATTATCATATGACCCAGCAGTTCCACTGCTAGGTATGCTGTACTCCAAAGACTTGAAGACAGTCTCAGTTATTTGTTTGCCGTTGTTCATTGCAGCATTATTCATAATAGCCACAAGGTGGAAACAACTAAAATGTCCATGGATAGATGAATAGATAAACAAAATGTGGTATATCTATGCAGTGGAATATTATTCAGCCATGAAAAGGAGTGGAGTTCTGATGTGTGCTACAACATGAATGAACCTTAACAACATTATGCCTAGTGAAATCAGGCACGCACAAAAGGGCAAATATTGGGTGATTCTGCTTAACACAAAATATCTAGAATGGGCAAATTCATAGGAATAGAAAGCAGATTAGAGTTTGTCAGGGGCTGAGGAGACGGACCATTGGAGAGGTCTTGCAGAGAGTTCATAGGTGCAGAGTTTCTGGGGTGATGAAAAAGTTTGAAAATAGGTAGTGGTGATGGTTGTGCAAAGTCATGAATGTATTTGGTGCTGGTGAGTTATATGTACAACGAAAGATTGCTAAAATGGCAAGTTGTATGTTATATGTATTTTACCATAATTTAAAAAAAAAGAAAATGGGTTAAAAGCTATTGGATACTTTTTAGTAATTGAAAATAAAAGAATAGGCTGTTGAGTGTCAAAGTCATGTAGTAATCCTGTGAGGCAAATATTGTAATTGAAGAATGAGTGGTATACTTAAAAGATGAACTGTTTTTAAAAACATCAGTTATAGTACCTTTCACTGGAAGAATGGATGATTAAACAGAAGTGGTTTGAGGCTGTTCATCATTCTCTCTTAATAGCAAAGTGAAAAAAATATAGACCTCTTAGACTTAGGTCTTCCGTTCTATTTTTTCTTTGGATTCTGCCAGCTTACCAAATGAAGGCTGTCAGTAAAGCTTAACTAGGAGCACGTATATACAGGGGCTCTGCAGACTGCAAAACATTATACACACCGACTCCCTTCTCATTTTCTAGACGAGCCATGTTTCATCTGCCTTTTAGCTACTTCATTTTATTAATTTATAAAGGATTATATTGTGATTTCTTTTTCTCCCTTTTAGTATTTAGTGTCTTTGATCCAGGACAACCTGGGATGGATGTGGGTTTTCTACTTTTTCATTCTTATGGTAAGTATGTGCCCTTTTTTTTTTTTTTATAAACTAGTAGTTTTTTTTCCTTAGGATTTACGTATTTATCTTATTATTTATCTTTGGCCATGCTGGGTCTGTTTGCTGCATGGGCTTCTCTTTAGTCGAGGCGAGCAGGGGCTCCTCTTGGTTGTGTGCGGGGGCATCTCACTGCAGTGACTTCTCTTGTTGCAGAGCACAAGCTCAGTAGTTCTGGTGCCCGGCCTTTCTGCTCTGCAGCATGTGGGATCCCAGATCAGGGATCGAACCCGTGTCCGTTCTACTGGCAGGCAAATTCTTAACCACTAGTCCACCAGGGGAGCCTTTAGCTATTAGTTTTTAAATTAAATTAGTTCAAAACATTTACTGAAATCACTTTTTTTTTTAAATGTGCAAAGTAGTCTTTTTTTGTTGTTGAATTAATTGGCTTAAAGTAAATGGCATGTATTTGAGATATAAAATTTGGGACGATTTAACATATGTCCATACACATCTGTGAAACCATTATCCGGATCAGGGCAGGAAGTGTCCATCACTTCCAAAAGTTTCCCCATAGCCCCTTTGTCATGCCTTTGTCCCACCTCTCTCCACCAGGGAACTGCTGGTCCACTTTTCTGTCACTGTAGACTACTTTGCATTTTCTTGAGTCTCATATACATGGAATCATCACTCCGTATTTTTGTCTGCTTCTTCCAATCAGCATAATTATTTTAAATTCATTCATGTTATTGCATGTGTCAGTAGTTCATTTCTTTTTATGGTTAAATCACTTCTTAAACCAGCAACATTGCTGACTGCTTTTAAAGATTCTTCTGTGAAAAGTAACATCTTACTATTCTAAAAGACATATTCATTTTTCAAGGAAGAAAAGGGCTGTTACATTTGCCCTTGACCTGAGTCTAATGAGTATTATCATTCATGATTCCAGAAAAAATGGTGAGAGACTTATATCACCAACTGTTAATCAGGGTACTTCTTCCACGGTACTCTCTGTCACTAAATATAATTTGGGAATTCTGAAGGAAATGTGTATGCCAAACCACGTAGGGTTAAAAAAGAAGCATTGCTATAATTAACACTGTGGCGTGCAAGTTCTAAAATGAACCTTGAGTCTCTTGAGAAAATATCTGTTGCGCCTTAGATATTCTTTGCTGGAACTCTGTATTTTCTGGGAAACAGCCAATACAGAATAAGGCCTGGTGCTTTTAAAACATTGCTCTCTGTTGAATAAGCACGTGACGTTGTCTTACCACGTTATTGAGACACAGTGCTCGAGATCGGTCCACTTGAGAGTCTGGTGACAGCTTCGTGCACCAGAGGGTGTATTCAGTATCCTTTCCCTCAGTTGAGAGCATCCTAATTGGAGGCAGCCTCCATTGCCCAAGTCCAGACACTGTCCTCCAGCCTCGTCCAAAGGGCCTTGGAGACAGCTCAGCACCTGGAATCCCCTGGAGCGGCCTTAAGGCTTATGTTCTCTGCTGTCACAAAGGATGCTTCCGTTAGCTTCACTGGTTTCTGGCTCCTAAAGGCTGGGCCCTATAACTCTGTGTTCCACTTCTGATATCTGCCCTAAGCAGAGGGAGATATCTCCTGATGTACCTGCTGGTCTAGTCATACAAGAAATTCTTACAGAAAACTGAATCTGTTAGAAGAAACACTGTTTGAAATCTGAGCTCCAGTATCAATTCTCTGTTCTACTTATAGCAAATTATTTCATTAGGTTCTTTTTTTGAGGAGACTGTAATGTTATATTAAGTATTTTGTTATAGTAACTGTAATTTTCAAAGTCATTTTCTGTATCATTAAAGATTAAGAGTTATCTTTGTACGAAGTCAAAAAGAATGTAGTCCAAATTCATTATTATGTTCAAACGATGAAGCAGTAACAGAATTAAATTATCACTGCACATTTAATGCTCTTTTTCTCTTCACAGACAAGTTGCACAATTCTGTTTATTTCACCATTAATAGTGAGGGAAACATGCTCTCTTATGCAAAGACGACAAACTCGCGTATTGAATGAGTGACCGGTGCCCACAAAAGAACATCAGGACTCTTACTTCTTTTAATTCACCCTGTTTTGGGTTTGTCTTAAGAACTCCAACATAACCTCAGATTGTCAGGCCTCTTTCAGCAGTGTCAGCCGCCGGAGATGCTGTCCAGAGTGAAGGCTGGGTTTTTCTACACTACACTACAGGAATTAATGATTTTTATTTATCGCTGTTCCGTGAATGTACCGAATGGCCTGTGAATCTGCCAGCAACTCTGTTGGCCTGTGGAGGTTCATCCCTTTAACCATAAATGCTTTATTGGACTTGGACCCTCGTTCTCCAACCTGGAAAGCTGAGTGACCACGAGGCAGTCGTGCTCGGTTTGTAGCAATGACACGCTCCATGAATAGAAAGGATCATTGCATTTTGCTTCGGTCATGAGTTTACAGAGAGCAGCTCATCTCTGAAGCATCACATCCTGGTACAGTGCTCCAGCTGGGTCCAGCGTAAGCCTGTCTTGGACAGAGAATCCCTTAGTTAAACTCTAAGTGGGAAAAGGCACACTGCGTGCTGAGTGGCTCAGTTACTTTGTGTCTGCCCTGAAGTCGATCAGCTCTGGAAGCAGAAATATCTTCCAGTGATTGTCAGCTGTTCTCCTCCATCTTCATTCAGAATTACCTTCAACTCTTGGAAGTCTTTTGTCTTCCTGTCAAGGACCATGAGGTACCTCAGTTGTGAACATTCCAGGATGTAATTTATAACAGAAATACTCAACCCCAGGCGTGTTCTCTGGGAACTGTTTAGGATCCACTAGGAAGCCAGTCGGCTTAGCCCTATTTTCAGAGGCTCGGTCTCTGTCATAACCGGGTTCCTTTCGTTACCTCAGCAGAAGACTAGAATTAGAGAAAAAGGAAAGACCATTTGGCCTTCTATTCATTAAGTACGTGACGTTGAATCACAGTGGATTATTAGGGCCTGAGAGGTATCTAGGTATCTATTCTTTAGATGTTTGTAGAATATACATCTTCAAGGCTGTGAATTCTATACTAATTATCAATATTTTAAGGTCATCCTGTATATGTATTTTAAATTATGAAAGTGAGCAGGCGAAAAATGTGCAATTTTGAGGGCTGCCTAATTTACATGGAGTTAGGGGAAATTTTTCAACCTCTTGCTTTATACTTTCAAATGTGTGTTTATGAACTTTTTATTTAATCAAGCAGACTTCCAATCAGTTAACTGCTCATTACTGACAGAAAGGGAAACTTTTGAAACACGGAAAGGGAAAATAAACTGATTTTTATAATAAATATCTGTCCGTGTGGTTATTTTCTTTATACTCTGAGTTGCGCATTGTAGAATGTGACTCACACCTGGAGATTTCCTGCTCCTGAGTGTTCCCTGCTGACCAGCCACTGGCCCTGCCGGGCTGCTGGATTGTACAGGCCTGTGTCTACTGCCTTCTGAAAAAGCCTTCCCTTCTTCTTTGTGCAGGACTGTGCTGACTTTGGATGAGTGGCCTAGTTGTAGTTTAAGAATCGTCTGTGGATGAAGCCCATTTTGGTTATTTAGCCTCTTGGTGACCTTTGGCTGAGAGAATTTCCTCTCCCCCGCCATGTAATCAGTGTGGTCACACCTTCGTATCCTGACACCAACCATTGTTTTCTTGCCCCAGTTTAAACTTAGCTGGACGAGTGTTCTTCTGACCTCTCTGTAGCCCCCAAGCTGTACCTGCAGTGACATTATAAATAAAAATAACTCCTTGGCATTGAATGAATTATATCTTGAGCTACGGGTAGATTGCCTATTGTTCTGGTTCTGGCAGTCTACATACGGGTTAGTTTTAAAGAACTCATAAGAATTGACCTCACGTTCTTAGTGTTTTTCCCTTGAAGAAAAGGCCGTCATGAAGGCTAGTTTGGAAAAGCATTCTCTGACACCTCGATCTCTGATAGAATGCTCTGGCCTGCTTTTTCTTGTCACATGGTGGTTTCTCCTTCTGTGCATACTAAGTCACTTCAGTCATGTCCGACTTTTTTGTGACACCATGGACTGTAGCCTACCAAGGTCCTCTATCCATGAGATTCTCCAAGCGAAAATACTGGAGTGGGTTGCCATTTCCTCCTCCAGGAGATCTTCCCGACCCAAGGATCGAACACACGTCTCTTACATCACCTGCATTGGCAGGCAGGTTTTTTGCCACTAGCATCACCTGGGAAGCCCTTTCTCCTTCCTTGTCGTTTCAAAGGGAGAAGGGCCCCTCTCCACTCCGGCTTATTCTAATCTTTGCTGCTTCCTGGAGAATGGTCCCCACAGTCACCACTCACACAAAAGTGTCTTGAGGGCCCGCACCTGTGTGTGTCGTGATGTTCAGTGAGACGGAGGGTACAAGATGTTCTTGTCTACTCCTTCCCTCTCCTTTGCAACCTTCGATGTCCTCCCATCTCCCACATAGGTAGCTGACACAGCCCTTTCCTATCCCGACTAGTTCTTCTGACTTATGTCCTATTTTCCTTTTCAAGACCAAGTCCTTTGAGTTAACAGATGGTATCTGCTGCCTTCCTGGCTGATATACTTCCTCCTCAACTAGGGAACTAATTCCATTCATCCAAGACAGTCCTGGTTTATGTCTGGTGCTCTGACATAATTATCATGTCATAATTGCAGCACCCCTCTCTGCTCTCCCAAGTATTCTAGTTTGGATGTCTTACCTTTAACCTCTGACCTTTTTTTCTGTATCGCTGCAGTGCGACGGAATGTCATAGAACTTAAGCGATCTTTTTTTTTTCTCATTCCTTTCTTAATCCTCCTCTCAAACTTGATGCCGGTAACCCCTTCATCTTCTCCAGGACTTTTTTCCTTTGGCTTCTGTGGCATTTCAATGTATTGAATCTCCTTGCCTCCTTTTTTTTTTCCCCACTGGGTTCTATTCTCTGCTCATCTTCTGCTAGTTTCTATAATAGGGGTCACCAGCTTTCCCAGAGAGCTGTTCTTAGAACCTAACAATAGCTCTGTTAAGTCCTAAAGAGAGGTATGGCACCTGTTTACATAACACTATCTGGTGTTTAGTTAAGAGCAAGTCTCAAGGGAAGTGAGCTCAATTTATGTAGCCTCAATGCCCATCCTGTCCCCACCCAGACCACACTGCCAGTTGCCTTCATGAATGGTTTTCAGATTTTCCTCAGTCAGAAGCCCTTTTGAGAATCCAAAACCCATGTATCCTCTCCATGTATCAAAATGCACTTATAAACATTCAAGATTTGGTACAGGGGGCTTCCCTGGTGGCTCAGTGGTAAACAATCTGCCTGCCAGTGCAGAAGACTCAAGTTCGATCCCTGATCCAGGAAGATCCCACATGCTGTGGAGTGACTAAGCCCACGCCCCACAACTATTGAGCCTGTGCTCTCGAGCTGCGACTACAGAAGCCCGTGAGCCCTAGAGCCTGTGCTTTACAACTGGAGAAAAGTCCTCGCAGTGAAAAAGACCAAGCCCAGCCAAAACTAATAAATAAAATTACTAAAGAGGAAAAAACCAGTTTATTACAGGGTGTTTGTGGACCAAAACTTGAAGCCTGTCCTTGGACCACAAAGTTAGAAACCTTGGTTGAGAGAATCGGGTGTACCTGTTTGCCTGAGGTTTCCCACAGCCCAGCTTCTGTATGTTTCTTGATTGAATCTCCCACTGTCCCTCTACACGAACTTGCTACAGAATCAGACTGGTCATCTTAACTGTTGTTTAGTTGCTAAGTTGTGTCTGACTCCTTTGCGACCCCACAGACTGCTGCCTGCCAGGCTCCTCTGTCCATTGGATTCTCCAGGCAAGAATACTGGAGTGGGTTGTCATTTCCTTCTCTAGGGGATCTTTCCGACCCAGGGATTGAAACTGTCTCCTGGATTGGGGTCCTCAGGCAGATTCTTTATTGCTGAGATACTAGGGAAGCCCAGTCATCTATTCCGTTCCGTCGCTCAGTCGTGTCCGACTCTTTGCGACCCCGTGGACTGTAGCCTACCAGGCTTCTCCGTCCATGGGATTTTCCAGGCAAGAATACTGGAGTGGGTTACCGTTTCCTTCTCCAGGGGATCTTAAATGGCAGTATTTATGTCTGTTTTTGGTTTTTGTTTTGTTTTTTTGGTAAGGAAGTACCAGTTTTTTGGTTTGGTTTTTAGATGAAAAAAAGCTTAATTGTGATAGAATACATGTAACATAAAATGTGTGCTCTTAACCATTTTAAGTGTACAGTTCAGTAGTTACGTACTGACATACTGACACTGTAGTGCTTAACGTCTTGTGTTGATTAACACTTTCCGTCTATACCTCTTTTTAACTCTCTGCTTTCTGAGTCTTACTTTTCCTTTAAGTCTTGGCCAAGCATCATGTGGTCCAAGAACAGCTTCCCAGCCAGCCTTACTAGCGTCCACTGTCTCGCCTTTTTTTGGTAGTGACCGTAAGATTACTTATTTGGTGCTTAGCTGCTTACTTATTTTTATATCTGACTCTCCAGGATTATTGGTCGTTTTCTCCAGTGCCTAGTTCCTGACATGGTTGGTGCTGAGTAACTGTTGGTCATGTTGGAAAGGTGGAAGGAAAGTGAGAGTGGAAAGGGGATGTAGTGGGTGTTTCTTCCCGACCCTGCACCTTGCTCTTCTTCTCTTGCTTTAACTAGGACACCGCTTCCTGCAGTGAATGGCCAGGTTACTTAAATTGAAGTATAGTTGATTTACAGTGTTGTTCTAATTTCAGGTGTATAGCAAAATGACTCAGTTTTATATATGTGTGTGTATGTGTATCCTTTTCCAGATTTTTTTCCTTTATAGATTGTTAAAAAACATTGAGTAGAGTTTCCTGTGCTATCCAGAGTATCTGTTTTGTATATACTTCTGTATATGTTCTCCATGGAGCTTTTCCTGTTTACCCCCTTCTAATGCTCTTTCCTTTCCTTCCTTTGAACTTCTTGAGCCATTACAGGTAGACTATGAAGTCTGCCCGCGCTGAGTGGTTTTACTGCCTTATTTTATTCTCTGGTTGTTTCTGGTTAAGTTGTCATTTCCTCAATTACATTGTGAACATGAAGGAGTCAACTCCATGTCCAAGGTTGCAGCAGCTATTTAATCAAGACAGCTGGCTTACCTTCCCATGTGGCCTCTGGCCTTTCAGGTTCAGGCTCATCTTCCTGTGTGTGTGTGTGTGTGTGCGCTTAGTCACTCGGTCGTGTCTGCCCCTGTGACCCTGTGGACTGTAGCCTGCCGTCCTCCTTTGTCCCTGGGATTCTCTAGGCAAGAATACTGGAGTGGGTAGCTGTTCCCTTCTCCAGGGGATCTTCCCGACACAGAAACTTAGAAACCTGGTCTCCTGCACTGCAGGCAGATTCTTTACTGTCTGAGCCACCAGGGAAGCCCCGTCTTCCTTTTGCTTTTCTAGAAATGCCCCGATCATTTCCCGTGACCAAGTTTGTTTCCGCATATATCCAGAATAAATCAGATTCTGTATGAAATTTATATGTGTGAACACAGATAATACAAATTAATTAAATTGTTATATATGTGTTATAGGTAATTCTAGGTGACTATATATGTATATATATATAAAACTGTGTTACTTTTAACTGCACACACACATATAACTATATACAAATGTATGTGTACATCAAGACTAATATTTGAAAGGGCACTCTGTGCTTAAGCCCCAGGGGCGTGGTCTTCCCACCATCCCTAGAACAATGCTTCATGTGTGTGCACCTCTTTTGTTTGTTTATTTTAAGCTTCTCATCTTCCTGGCCTCATTTTCTTCCTCCCTCCCCTCCCCCTTGCCTGCCTTCCTTCCTTCACACGACTTTTACAAGTGCCCTCTTACCCATCGCTGTGTCTTACCCCACCGCCTCTGTGGCGGCAGGAGGACCCGGGATGGATCTGGTCCTTCGATTGGAGAGCGAAGGCTCTGAGAAGCTCGTGGCTTTGCCCCGGGACACACATCTCGCCCCCGACAGCAGGACTGACTCCGAACCCAGGTCTTCTGACATCAGTGTTGGTTTCTGTGATGCCACGCATCCTCTTCTCGTTTGACTTCACTCTTGTCCTAGGCTTCCTTCCAAGGTATATGCTGTGCAAAAGCTCTCGGCCTCCGAGCGCCAGAGTACCGCAGGTGAGAGGCCGGCCAGACGCTGCGAAGCTTTGTCTTAAAACTGCTTTCCGCCCCGCTCTTGCTGCTGGGCTGAGTGCCCCTCGGCGCTCCAGGTGTGCCTATTTAAAGAGCGTCTCTTCCCTCTTTCCTGGTCCTTCCGCCTGAGGCTCGGCACGATCTCCCACCCGACAGGCTCTAGTCTTCCCTCCTCTCGGCCCTGGAGTTGGTGGAGGTGATGATGTCATGTGCCCACCTGAGCCAGCTCTGCTCCTTCCTCTTGACCACGGTCACTACTCTTCTTGTTCTTTACTCGTGGCCAAGTTGCATAGCTTGTGGGATCTTGGTTCCCCAACCAGGGATTAAACTGGGTCCTGGCGGTGAAAACTCTTGAGTCCTAACCATTGGACCGCCAGGGAGTTCCCTTGCTCGTCTTTCTTTTTTTAGGGTTATCTGTGTGGCTGTGCTGGGTCTTCCTTACTGTGTGGGATTCTCTCTGGTCGCAGCAGCGGGGTCTGCTCTAGCTGCGGCGCACGGGCTTCCCATGGCGGTGGCTTCTCGTTGCAGAGCCCGGGCTCTGGAGCACAGGCTCAGTAGTTGTGGTGAGTGGGCTTAGTTGCTCTGCAGCAGGTGGGGTCTTCCTGGACCAGGGATCTAGCCTGCCTCTCCTACACTGGCAGGCGGATTCTTTACCATTGACCCACCAGGGAGGCCGCCCCCCCCAACTCTTTCCCTTCTTTCTAATGAATGTTTAACTTACTTTGAATAACTGTCTTGCATCTAAAATATCATGAGTCAGCTTTTTCTTATCTGCCACTACCCTCCAATTAAAGAAATAACTTATTTTTCCTTTTTGTCCTTTCAGAAATTAGATAACAAGTAACAGAATCAGCACGCCAGGCCTCCTTGTCCATCACCAACTCCCGGAGTTCACTCAAACTCATGTCCATCGAGTCAGTGATGCCATCCAGCCATCTCATTCTCTGTCGTCCCCTTCTTCTCCCGCCCCCAATCCCTCCCAGCATTAGTCTTTTCCAGTGAGTCAACTCGTCGCATGAGGTGGCCAAAGTACTGGAGTTTCAGCTTTAGCATCAGTCCTTCCAGTGAACACCCAGGATTGATCTCCCTTAGAATGGACTGGTTGGATCTCCTTGCAGTCCAAGGGACTCTCAAGAGTCTTCTCCAACACCACAGTTCAAAAGCATCAATTCTTCGGTGATCAGCTTTCTTCACAGTCCGTTTTAAATCCCCTTGAATCCCAAGGAAGTTGTCATAATTTCATGATCAGTGAAATACTGGTACAAATGCCACCCCTTTGGATGAAAATGTTCTTGTGGATTGTAATAGGATAACTGAATTTAGGTAAAGCCTTTCATCTGAGCACTTCTAAGGCCCTCAGCTTGTTTAACAGTTATCATCATGCCCCAAAGAGTGACATCAAGAGACACAGTCCACGACTGTGTGTGTGTGTGTGTGTGCACGTTTGCTTCTTTACTTAGCTTTTTGTTTGTTTTCCAAGGCTCACCATAGAGAGTTTCAGGAGCCTAACTATTGCTGTGGGTTTCATTAAAAAAAAAAAATACCTACAGCGTAGCATACATCGGAGAAGGCAATGGCAAGCCACTTCAGTACTCTTGCCTAGAAAATCCCATGGATGGAGGAACCTGGTGGGCTGCAGTCCGTGGGGTCGCTAAGGGTCGGACACGACTGAGCAACTTCACTTTCACTTTTCACTTTCACACATTGGAGAAGGAAATGGCAACCCACTCCAGTGTTCTTGCCTGGAGAATCCCAGGGATGGGGTAGCCTGGTTGGCTGCCGTCTATGGGGTCACACAGAGTCGGACACGACTGAAGCGACTTAGCAGCAGCAGCAGCATACATAACTTGCCTTTGTTGCATGGGATGAAGAGGTTAATGAGGTTACAAAAGGCAGAGAGACTGCTCTGGAGCCAGGAGGGTAGGGCTGGGGGAGGAAGGAGCAGTGACTGAAGTAGAGGCAGCAGGTAGATGCTTCCCCAAACGCCCCCAGGAGAGAGGTTTCGTCCTTGTTTGCATTACTGGGTCGGTTCTCCTGAAGATGATGATTCTGTGAACAAGGTCTTGGAGACAAAAATTATTAGAACTTTGAAAATTCAAAACAAGCCTGTGCCGTGTCTGAGGGAAAGACCCCTAATTAAGACCAAAGATCCCTGCTCTTGGTCTCTGCAGTCACTTTGAGGCTGTTGAGACAGCGTCTGGATAAAGGGATGGGTCACTTAAGAGCCTTTTAGAGAAAAGCCTAGCAAGGTTTTTTTTTTTTTGGCCATCTTAGTTCCCCGACCGGGGATCGAACCCATCCGTCTGCAGTGGATGTGCGGAGTCTTAACCACCGGACCACCAAGGAAGTCCCAAAAAACATTAGCAAGAGTGGCCCACAGGGATGACCAGAGCTGGCCCCTTCCCACATGTGTCTGCTGTCTGGCTTTGGCACAGCACCTCACTTCATGCTGCAGGATCTAACTAGTAAGGCGATTTATGAAAATCAGCATTTATATTTTCTTCTTTCTACTCCCCAACCCCAGCAAAGAAACTGTTCTTTGCTCCTGGTCTCCTTTCCTCGTCTCAGCTGCTCACACCTCTGGCCTCAGCAGGGGGAGACAAAGTTCCAAAGACCCTGCCCACTGTACTTGTCAGAGTGGCACGGGCGCTTCATTTCATTATTACTTTACATCCTTTGGCTTTGAAACCCTCCTGGCTAGTCATTCTCTCAGAAGTTCTCGGTCCACCGACCTGCCCCCATCTCCACCCCACTGGCCTCTTATCACCACTGGCAACACAGCCTGCCTGTTTCGTTGAAAGATCAGGACTGTCTAGAGGTTCTCTGCGTGGGCAAGTCTGTTCTGCATAGGAACTGAGGCCTTAGTGTCACTCTAAATTCCTCTCCTTTTGATTGCCTTCTCTCCATCTCCCCCCGCCTCCCACTAGTTTTTCAGTTTTCTGGGCCTCTCCGGTGAGACTCACCCTTGCTTTCCACATCAGTTCTCTGAGTGGATGCTCTACCCATGTGCCCCCCAGCCAGGCCCTCCCACATGAGGCCATTCATTGTGGGAGTGCTCTTGTTAGAAAATGAGTTCTACTGAGCGAAAACCTTAAAAGTTTCTTCCAGTGATACTAATTCTCCCTTCCAAAGCAACAGTGAAATTCAAGCCACGAAATTAAAAGACTGCTTACTCCTTGGAAGAAAAGCTATGACCAACCTACACAGCATATTAAAAAGCAGAGACACTGCTTTGCTGACAAAGGTCCATCTAGTCAAAACTATGGTTTCTCCAGTAGTCATATATGGATGTGAGCGTTGGACTTTAAAGAAAGCTGAACGCTGAAGAATTGATGCTTTTGAACTGTGGTGTTGGAGAAGATGTGAGAGTCCCTTGGACTGCAAGGAGATCCAACCAGTTAATTCTAAAGGAAATCAGTCCTAAATATTCACTGGAAGGACTGATGCTGAAGCTGAAGCTCCAATACTTTGTCCCCCTGATGTGAAAAGCTGACTCATTGGAAAAGACCCTGATGCTGGGAAAGATTGAAGGCGGGAGGAGAAGGGGACGACAGAGGATGAGATGGTTGGATGACATCACCAACTCGATGGACATGAGTTTGAGCAAGCTCTGGGAGTTAGTGATGGACAGGGAAGCCTGGCGCGCTGCGGTCCATGGGGTCGCCAGGAGTCTGACACAACTGAGCAACTGGACTGAAAGCAAGACAGGTCTATATTTTCCCTTGATATAATGAAGACAACTTCCGTCTTTCCCTTTCAGCTTTTTATGTTTCTAATATTAAATCTTTATTGAAGCTGTTCTCCCTGCCGTTGCTTCCTGATCAAAGCTGACCATCTTCATTCTCTGCTTTTGATGTTGTAACTACCTTCTTATTCTTTGAATTCTGTTTCTCTCCGTTTTGATTTCCCCCTTTTCTTCCTAATCCTCAATCCTAAGAGAACTCTCCAGACAAAATTGTTTCATCTTCTGTGTTCCAGACTCTTGTTCATACTCTATTTTTAGTTTTGTCATCACCTGTCTGCAAAACTCTAGCAAGTCAGGACTACCTTCTCATCATTTTGAAAAACCCTCTCCTACAGGGCAAGGCGCATGGGAGGTGGAACTTAAATGTTTAATTTTCTCTGTGCCAGTTCGGTACTTCTACACGGTTCACTTTTTCATGTTTTCCTAAAACCTCCCGATGACTACCAGGTTTTTCTCAGTAGCCCCTATTTGTTACTCATTTTCCAATCTTAAATTGCCTGGTGATCACCCTGGCGTCCTGCCAGCAGCCCAAAGTAATAGAGTTCATTTTCTCACCCCAGTCCCGGCAAAGCTACTTCCCACATACTCTCCTACTGGTCTTGCTTAATAAGTTGCTTGAAACATTTCTGGGTAACCTTAGGTGTCAAGGACATTTTGATCCTTATTCATTAAGGGGCTCTCTCATTAAGTGACAGAGAATTTGCACTGAGTCCTAAGTCTCACATTTCCTGAGTTGACTTGAACTGTCAGTGGCAACACCATCAGCCCCAGGCTCACAGCCTTAAGGATACCTGCTGCTGCATCTTTTCCTCGCTCCTTGTCCATAGTCTCCAGGCGTTGCTGATCCTTTCTCCCTTGCTTTTCTTTTTTTAAAATTTTTATTGGGATGTGTAGTTGATTTACAGTGTTGTTTGTGTTTCTGCTGTACAGCAAAGTGAATCGGTTATACAACTGGCTTGCTTTTCGAGCTCATCTTGTTGATTTCTAAGTCAATTTCCTCTACCTGGATTATTCTCAAGGGCCTTATTTCTAGTGTTCCCCCTTCTAGTCTTCCCTTTTCCAGCCTGTCCCATGCTCAACTCTTAGAATAATCCCGCTAAACAGTATTTTTGTGTTGTTTTTCTCCTGCTCAGCTATCAAAAGGGGACTCTTGATTCCTGGGTTAATGTTGACATCTTACATGATCCTCATATCTAACTAGAAAGTCTGAGACATCAGAGATCTGAGGGTAAGTAGTAGTGAAACCTCTCTTCCACTGATTTTTTTTTTTTCACCACACCACGTGGCTTGTGGGATCTAGTTCCCTGACCAGGGATTGAACCTGTACCCACTGCTTTGAAAGGGCAGAGTCTTAACCATTGGGCCACTAAGGAAGTCCATATATATATATATATATATATATATTTTAAATAACTTTATTGAGATATAATTTGCATATATATAACTCACCCTTCAAAATATATAGTCGTTTAGAAACTACACTTCAATAAAAATTAATTAAAAAGTTGAACAATGGTTTTAGGGATAGTCACAGGTCTATCTGATTTTAGAACATTTTCATCAGTCCCCGAAGAAGCCTCATATCTCTTCGCAGTCGTTCTACGTTCTAGTCTCTGCTTTCCCCAGTTCCTGACAACTCATGATTTACATTCTGTATCTGCGCATGCTCAGTCGCTAAGTTGTGTCCTACTCTTTGCGACCCCATGGACCATAACACACCAGGCTCCTCTCTCCGTTGGTTTTTCCATGCAAGAATACTGGAGTGAGTTGCCATTTCCTTCTCTGGGGGAGCTTCCCAACCCAGAGATCAAACCTGTGTCTTCCGCATTACACGCGGATACTTTCCCCCTGAGCTACTAGGGAAGCCTCTGTACCTCCTGGGGTTGTTCAGTCGCTCAGTCATGTCTGACTCTTTGGGATCCCATGGACAACAGCACCCTAGGCTCCCCTGTCCTTCACCATCTCCTGGAGTTTGCTGAAACTCATGTCCATTGAGTCGGAGATATTATCTGTACCTGTGGATCTGTCTATTGTAGACATTTCATATAAATGGAATACACGGTCTTTTGTGATTAACTCCTTTCACTTAAGCATAATGTTTCTGAGGCTGTTCTAACTGGGTTTTCTTTAGATCCTGGATTTGTATATTTGGTGTCCATTCATCAGAAGACCAACTATCTTAATTATATTTTATTTTCTGTATTCTTGAGGCTCTGGCATTTGTGCCCTCGGGGCAGAGACAGCCCCCCTCCCAGGACTAGCCAACTCAGCCTTGGCAAAGGGCTTGTCATGCAGTACAGTTTTCATATTCAAATAGTCTGGTCCTGAGCCTGCACACCAAACCAACCACACCCTTTATCAGACTCTCACACACCAAGCCAATCTCTCCCCCTTCCTAAGTCAACTGAAAGCCAGGTGCCAAACAATTAGGAGACAGCCATTCCCAAAGCCTGTCAGAATTATAGAGATTAGTCAGTCCTAAACTGTTTATCCTGTTGTGTCTTGCCTTTCCTGCAGGAAACACAATAAATGCTCTGGCTAAGGTTTTCCCCAGCTCCTTCCGTCTCCTGGTCCAAACTGGAGCTTCCTTGTGTGGCCTTGTGGGTGTAGTGTGCCCGCCTTTCAGGAACTGTGAGTAACAAAAATCTTTCAATGGCTTTGACCTCTCCTTGTCATCACTCAATCACATCCTTAAATTAAAATCCCACAGGACTTGAATGAAAATGCACTTTGTTTTCAGGCTACAGAGTTCGGCGTATCAATTTAATCTTATTTTTGAGATTGAAAGCTTCTATACTTTTAGATACCTTTTGTCCACTTAATAGTGAACTGAGAAAAGTGATTATTATTAGTATATATTTCTTCTCATATCTTTTATAATTTTTCATTTATTAATGTTCATACAGAATTAATGAAAGTACATTTGTATGTATTTTTCTTCATTATATAATTGGATTATGAACTGCACCCTTGAGTATTGCAAAGAGTTTTGTTTTTGCTCAATGCTTTTTGTCTCTGAACTGAACCATGTCTGATATTCTCTTTGTTTGGATTTACCTAATGTAACATAATTTCCATTTTCAACCTTTCTGAATCACTTTGAAAACTGAGTGTTGCCCATGTACCCTAATGTTCATTGCAGTACTATATATAATAGCCAGGGCACGGAAGGAACCTAGATGTCCATCGACAGAATAATGGATAAAGAAGTTGTGGTACAAGATATACAAGCTGGATTTAGAAAAGGCAGAGGAACCAGAGATCAAATTGCCAGCATACACTGGATCCTAGAAAAAGCAAGAGAATTCAAAAAAAACTACTGCTAAAGCCTTTGACCGTTGGACATGGAACAGTGGACTAGTTCAAAATTGGGAAAGGAGTACATCAAGGCTGTATATTGTCACCCTGCTTATTTAACTTATATGCAGAATAAATCATGCAAAATGCCAGGCTGGACAAATCACAAGCTGGAATAAAGATTGCTAGGAGAAATATCAACAACCTCAGATATACAGATGATACCAGTTTAATGGCAGAAAGTGAAGAGGAACTAAAGAGCCCCTTGATGAAGGTGAAAGAGGAGAGTGAAAAAGCTGACTTAAAACTCAACTTTCAGAAAACGAATATTATGGCATCTGGTCGCACCACCTCATGGCAAATATGTGGAAACAGTGACAGATTTCATTTTCTTGGTCTCCAAAATCATTGCAGATGGTGACTGCAGCCACAAAATTATAAGATGCTTGCTCCTTGGAAGTATAGCTATGACAAACCTAGATAGTGTATTAAAAAGTAGAGACATGACTTTGCCAACAAAAGTCTGAATAGTCAAAGCTACGGTTTATCCAGTAGTCGTGTATGGTTATAAGAGCTGGACCACAAAGAAGGCTGAGCACCGAAGAATTGATGCTTTGGAACTGTGGTGTTGGAGAAAACTCTTGAGAGTCCCTTGGCCTGCAAGGAGATAAACTAGTCAATCCTAAAGGAAATCAACCCTGAACATTCATTGGAAGGACTGGTGCTGAAGCTGAAGCTCCAATACTTTGGCCATCTGATGTGAAGAACTGGCTCACTGGAAAAGACCCTGATGCTGGGAAAGGCTGAGGGCAAGAGGAGAAGGAGGCAACAGAGAGTGAGATGGTTGGATGGCCTCACTGACTCAATGGAGAAGAGTTTGAGCAAATTCAGGGAAATAGTGATGGACAGGGAGACCCGGTGTGCTGCAGTTCATGGAGTTGCAAAGAGTTGGTCACGACTTAGCAACTGAACAACAGCAACAACATACAATAAATATTACTCAGCCGTAAAAAGGAATGAATTTGCATCAGTTCTAGTGAGGTGGATACCTGGAGCCTGTTACACAGATTGAACTAGGTCAGAAAGAGGAAAACAAACATCACGTATTAACATATATATATGGAATCTAGAAAAATGGTGCTGATAAGTCTATTTGTAGAGCAGCAATAGAAACGCAGATGCGGAGAACAGACTTGTGGCCATGGTGCTCGGGGGAAGGAGGTAATGGGATGAACTGAGAGGGCAGCATTCAAAACACATACACTCCCATATGTAAAACAGATAGCCAGTGGGAATTTGCTGTATGAAGTAGAAAGCTCAACCCGGTGCTCTGTGACAGCCTGGAGGAGTGGGATCGGGTGGCCGGTGGGAGGGAGGTTCAGGAGGGAGGGGACATGTGCATACCTGTGGCTGATTCATGGTGATGTGCAGCGGAAACCAACACAACATTACAAAGCAATTATCCTCCAAGTAAAAATAAATTTAAAAAATTGTGTTGTGATTTCATCTCATCCTCTTGAATGTTTGGCTTATTTATATTTACTGACATAATTTGTGTTTTTATTTTGCAGTTACATTATTTATATTTGAAAATATGTACTACCAAAGCAAACATTGTTTTTGTTTCTTTTTTTTACAATTATGGTTGTGGCATACGGTCTTAATTGCCCCATGACATGTGACTCTTCCTGGACCAGGGATTGAACCTGTGTCCCCTGCATTGACAGGCAGATTCCTAACCACTGGGAAGTCCAGCAAACACTATTATACATTAAAATCTGTTTTTTCTTTCACCTAAAGGATCACAATAAACTGTGGAAAATTCTGAAAGAGATGGGCATACCAGACCACCTGACCTGCCTCTTGAGAAACCTGTATGCAGGTCAGGAAGCAACAGTTAGAACTGAACATGGAACAACAGACTGGTTCCAAATAGGAAAAGGAGTACGTCAAGGCTGTATATTGTCACCCTGCTTATTTAACTTATATGCAGAGTACATCATGAAGAACGCTGGGCTGGAAGAAGCACAAGCTGGAATCAAGATTGCTGGGAGAAATATCGATAACCTCAGATATGCAGATGACACCACCCTTATGGCAGAAAGTGAAGAGCAACTCAAAAGCCTCTTGATGAAAGTGAAAGAGGAGAGTGAAAAGGTTCGCTTGAAGCTCAACATTCAGAAAACAAAGATCATGGCATTTGGTCCCATCACTTCATGGGAAAAAGATGGGGAAACAGTGTCAGACTTTATTTTTTGGGGCTCCAAAATGCTGCAGATGCTGATTGCAGCCAGGAAATTAAAAGACACTTACACCTTGGAAGGAAAGTTATGACCAACCTAGATAGTATATTAAAAAGCAGAGACATTACTTTGCCAACCAAGGTCCATCTAGTCAAGGCTGTGGTTTTTCCCGTGGTCATGTATGGGTGTGAGAGTTGGACTGTGAAGAAAGCTGATAGCCGAAGAATTGATGCTTTTGAACTGTGGTGCTGGAGAAGACTCTTGAGAGTCCCTTGTACCGCAAGGTGATCCAACCAGTCCATTCTAAAGGAGATCAATCCTGGGTGTTCATTGAAAGGACTGATGCTAAAGCTGAAACTGCAATACTTTGGCCACCTCATGCGACGAGTTGACTCACTGGAAAAGACTAATGCTGGGAGGGATTGGGGGCGGGAGGAGAAGGGGACGACAGAGAATGAGATGGCTGGATGGCCTCTTGATGGACATGAGTTTGAGTGAACTCCGGGAGTTGGTGATGGACAGGGAGGCCTGGCGTGCTGTGATTCATGGGGTCGCAACGAGTCGGACATGACTGAGTGACTGAACTGACTGAACTGAACTGAAACTAAATAAATATCCCACAGGTACAACTGAGCCAAAGGCTCATTTCTGTTGTGGTATGTATACTATCAGTACTTCATTTCTTTTTATGACTGAATTATGTGCATTTACCACATGTTTATTCACTCATCAGTTAATGGACGTTTGGGTTAGTCCCACTTTTTGGCTACTGTGAGTAATGCTGATAGGGGCATTTGTGTACAAGTTTTTGTGTGGCTGTGTGTTTACAGGTCCCTTGACTACATACCTGGGTGTGGGATTGCTGGGTCATATTGTAACTATATTTAACATAAAGAAATACCAAACTATTTTCTAAAGTGGCTGTACCATTTTACAGTCCCACCAGAAATCTGTGAAAGTTCCAGTTTCTCCATGTTCTCACCGTCACCTATGATCGTCTGTCTTTTTAACTTTTAGTCATGGACTACAAGGGAGCTGAAAAAGTCGAGAAATTAATCCAAGTGCTGTGCAGTTACATAGAGCTGTAGGTACCAGTCTGATTTTTCCTCATATTCATAGAATTTAGAACTTAAAATTACATACTTCCTGGTCACTTTTAATCACAATAAATAGCCAGGTGATTCACTTGGGAAATACCACAACGTGTGCCCTCCCCTCCCCAGCCCCTCCCTGGGATGGAGTCTCAGCAAGGCTGCTTTCGCTGGGCTTGGACAGAGCTGACTCTTGGTCCTTTTCTCCTATGGGTGATTTCCAGGAATTAAGAAGGGGGCGCAGGAAGAATAGAAAGTTTTAGATAGTTTCTGTCTTGGGCTATTAAAAAAAAATGAAGATCATCAGTTCCTAAAGCGCTTGTCTCCTGGCAGCCAGACAGGGAAGGAGAGAACAGGAGCGTCCGTGTCCTTGGCGGCGCTCAGAATAGCAGTCAGGCTCTCAGTGATTCATCACGCGTGGCCCTGCCCACCCGTGATCCGAGCGGCTGAGCGCTGCGTGAGTCAGGCCTCCCGCAGCTTCCTCCCTGGGCTCTCTGGGTCAAGTCAGGAGCAGAGGGGAAGCCTGTGACCCAGGAGGCGGAGCCAGCCAGGAGAGGGTGCCTTTTGTGGTCTGTTCCTTCCTGAAGGGGTTTCTGCTCCAGTCCACACCAAGCCCTGGGCTTCCCAGGTGGCGCTAGTGGTAAAGAATCTGCCTGCCAATGCTGGAGACATAAGGGGTGTGGGTTCGATCCCTGGGTCAGGAAGATCCTCTGGAGAAGGGCATGGCAGCCCATTCTAGCATTCTTACCTGGAGAATCCCACGGACAGAGGAGCTTGAACGGGCTACAGTCCATAGAGTTGTAGTGAAACACGAATGAAATGATTAGCGTGCGTGCACTACACCAAGCTCTAGGGAAATTTGGAGGAGAAGAAGAATCCTGATATTTGGAAGAAAGAGTACATTTAGGGGCCTTTCTAAAACTGAGGCCACTTCGCCCCACTGAGCTGGACAGTGCTGCCATGAGGATCCCTACAAGAGCCCTCATCCGTGATATCCTGCCCTCTCCCATCGGATGGGCATTCCGCTCTCTTGCTTTCCGTATCTTTGTCTCTTCCTTCTTTTCTCTCTCCCCTGCTCAGCAAGGATTATATGTTTTTATGAAATCACAGCTATTGGATTTTTTCCTTCTCAGGCCACATCTCTTGGCTGCTGCTCCCTATCCTAGTCCTAGCAGAGAGAATAGCCCAGGGTTCTCAACACCAACCTGCCCTGTCGGACCCGGGCTCCCCTTTGACCCACAGTAGAATCACTAGTTGGAAAGTCATCCTGATACCCGCCATAAGATGCTTAAAAACGTGCTGAGTCTTAATCACTGGACCACCAGGTGTCCTAAATGGGAAGGAAACCCAAAAGGGAGGGGGTATATGTATATATGGGCTTCCCTGGAGGCTCCATGGTAAAGAATCTGCCTGCCAATTCAGGAGACACAGGTTTGATCCCTGAGTTGGGAAGATCCCTTGGAGGAGGAAATGGCAACCTACTCCAGAATTCTTGTCTGGAGAATCCCATGGGCAGAGGACTCTGTTGTGTATATATATACATGGCTGATTCATTTTGCTGCACAATAGAAACTAACACATTGTAAATCAACTATACTTCAATAAAAATAATTTTTAAAATTAAAAAAAAAAGCATCCTTCTTCATCTGGTCGACCTGAGACGGGTCCCGAGTCTCAGGATCTCCTCAGCTGAGCTCTCATTCTCCCCGCCAGCGCGCGGCTCTTGCCGCGTGTCCTGCTTCACTTTTGCAGCAAGTCACTTTCCTCTTTGCTGCTTTTCCAGTGCTCGTTTTCTTGGATGCTCTCAAGTTAAAACTGAAGTGTTCCTGTTCCTCCTTCAGGGCGGGAGTATAGCGCTTCCATCTCTGCGTGTGTCTGTCACCAGACACATTCCACGACACCTTTTAGAAATCCAGGCACAGCTAGGCTTGGTGGCTTGCCGAAGATGACATAGCACTGTCTGGCAAGAATGATAACTTACTCTTTTTTAAAATTTTTTTGTTTATTTTTTTAATTGAAGGATAATTGCTTTACAGAATTGTGTTGGTTCCTGCCAAACATCAACAGGAATCAGTCATAGGTATACATTTGTCCACTCTCGACCCTCCCTCCCATCTCCCTTCCCATCCCACCCCACTAGGTTGTTACAGAGCCCTGGTTTGAGTTTCCTGAGTCATATAACAAATTCTTTTAAAGGTTTTCCGTGTTCCATTCCTCGTGGCTGCTCGGCACACAGGCTCTGAAGAGAATGCGGCTTTAGTAACAAAACATCCAAGAGCTTTTATTTCCCAAAAGAGCTGGATGAGATGAAGCACTGGGGAAGTGGAGATTATACCTTATGTGAGCACAGGAAACAGGAGGAGGCTGGGTGTGAATAACACGTCACTTTTGTGGGATCAACACTTGGAATGGATATGATCGGGTCTCTGGATCACGGCTAATTCTAAGCCCCGGCCGATGACCCATTTATTTCAAACACATTACACAGTATTTTAAAGCACAAGAGATAGTTATCTAAAATTCATTTCAGTGAGGTAACATGGGACGCTTAAATGTGAAGTGGTTTGCGGTAGCTTTCGTTTTTATCATCAGAGCGATGCCGTGAAACGGGTAGAACAGGGATTTCGGCCCACCGTACAGTGAGGCCCCTGAAGCACCGAGAGTGAATCAGTGAATGAATGAGGTCGTCCCGCATTTGTTCCCAAGGGCACAGGCTGGTCCGCACAGCTGGGACCGGACCTCTGCTGTCTGTCTGATTTCTGTCACACTGCCTTCTTTTCGGGAAGCCTCTTTCACACAGAGATGAGACAAACCACCCTCTCCCCCTTGCAGCCATCAGCTTCTAGCTAGTATCCACCCAAGCAGCCACTTCCTGTCCCTACTGGCCCCTTCCTTTGCATACCATGGCCACTAGTCAGGCCCAGCCCTTTCTCATCTCTCACCTGACTGTTTAGGGGCCCCGCTCTCCTCTTTTTAATATATCTTATACACGGATGCCTGGCTAATCAGTCTCAGGGACAGCTTTGAGAACCTCATTCTTCTGCTCAGAATTAAATGGAAAATTCTTGATTTGGTATTCATGGCATCCTGGTGCTGGCCCCCCCTGCCTCTCCAGCTCCTTCTCTACTTGGAGTCTTCTCCAGCCAAACTGGAGTCAATACTAGAATATGCCATCTGGTGTTCTTCCTCTAAACCTTGACTCCAGCTGCTACTTTTGGAGCAGCCCCACCTGCTTATCCATCTTGCAAAGCTCAGCTGCAGTCCAATCACCTTCATGAATCCTTTAGAGATCCCATAACCAGGTGTGATCTCGCCTGTGAATTTCCTGAAGCACATTTTTAGAACTTGCTGAGAGCACTGCTGTATTACTACAATCAGGTCTATTTCTAGCCTTTAGTCTCCTTAAGGATAAGGAATTGTTGTTTTTCAGTTGCTCAGTTGTGTCTGACTCTTTGCGACCCTACGGACTGCAGCACGCCAGGCTTCCCTGCCCTTCATTATCTCCCAGAGTTTACTCAAACTGATGTCCACTGAGTTG